>NC_087342.1:227826299-228128892 GCF_030014295.1 Loxodonta africana | reverse complement strand
GGTCATTTGGCTAGCGCAGGGTGAACAATAGTTGAAGTTAAAAAGTTCACAGCTTCCTTTTGGCATCATTGAAGCAAAAATACACTAAAACAAAAGAAAGAAACAAAAAAAAATCCATTGCTATTGAGTCGTTTCCGGCTCTTAGTGACCCTACATGGCAGAAAAGAACAGCCCCATGGGGTTTCCAAGGTTGTATCTTTCCAGGGGCAGACTGCGCTATCTTTCTCCCTCGAAGCAGGTGGTGGGTTCAAACCACTACCTTTCAGTGAGCAGCAATGTGCTTTAACCACTGCGCTACCAGTATTTTGTTCAAATAATCATTTAAATACTCTTTTTTTGAGAGTAAGGTTATTTAACAGTTTATAACAACAAGGCTTAACTAGTTAAGAGCTCAACTATTAGCTGAAAGATTGGTAGTTTGAACCCACCCAGAGGAGCCTCAGTAGACAGGCCTGGCAATCAGCTTCCAAAAGGTCACAGTGTTGAAAATTCTTTGGAACAGTCCTACTCTGCACACACGGGGTCGCCATGAGTTACAATCAATTGGACGGCAACTAACAACAACAGCATCATGGAGGAATTTTGCCACTATTCTGTTTCTAGATAACCCAAAGTAAGTAGTTTAGGGCCGAAATGTTTTCAATGGGGCTAAATTTCTGTTGGATTATTTTCTTCCAAATTTGTTGCTACACAATTTCTTCACAATTACTACCAGTAAGTATCCCTTCTATTGACTGGAAATTTTAATAATAAATAACTTGGTGTGGTGCTGACTTCCAGCTAAGAGACTGATAAGAGAAAAACCATTATTGCTCCACACGATGCAGGACCTGTCCTACGGGAAATATCAGATGTTTCCCTGAAGTGGGCTAATTACCAATTGTTCTGTACTGCCTTGCGGTCTGCCCTTCACTGTTTTATCACCTGGAGTTTCTGCCGAGGAGAAGAAAGGTGTCACATTGCCAAGTGCTCAGGAAGTACTTGTTGATAAAGACGAGCACAGTGTTTTAAAAACCTCAATTAGCAGGGTTACGATTCTCATTTATTTATTCAAAAACTATTCATTGAAAACCTACTTGGACAGGCCATTGTCCTGGGCACTATGGTTTATGGTAATTTCAGGTGTTCTCAGCCAATCCACACATCTGTCAGTTTGTCGTACTGTGGAGGCTCGTGTGTTGCTGTGATTCTGGAAGGTATGTCACGCTGTTAGTGATAGGATAATATCCATACGCATACAAGGAAGATCAGTTAATATGACTATTATTCAAATTTACGCACCAACCACTAGGGCCAAAGATGAAGAAATAGAAGATTTTTATCAGCTGCTACAGTCTGAAATTGATCAAACATGCAATCAAGATGCATTGATAATTACTGACGATTGGAATGCAGAAGCTGGAAACAAAGAAGAAGGATCAGTAGTTGGAAAATATGGCCTTGGTGATAAAAACAATGCCGGAGATCGAATGATAGAATTTTGCAAGACCAACGACTTCTTCATTGCAAATACCTTCTTTCACCAACGTAAATGGCGACTATACACATAGACCTCACCAGATAGAACACACAGAAATCAAACTGACTACATCTGTGGAAAGAGATGATGGAAAAGCCAATATCATCAGTCAGAACAAGGCGAGGGGCTGACTGTGGAACAGACCATCAATTGCTCACGTGCAAGTTCAAGCTGGAACTGAAGAAAATCAGAGCAAGTCCACAAGAGCCAAAATATGACCTTGAGTACATCCCACCTGAATTTAGAGACCATCTGAAGAATAGATTTGACACATTGAACACTAGTGACCGAAGACCAGACGAATTGTGGAATGACATCAAGGACATCATCCATGAAGAAAGGAAGAGGTCATTGAAAAGACAGGAAAGAAAGAAAAGACCAAGATGGATGTCAGAGGAGACTCTGAAACTTGCTCTTGAGTGCCGAGCAGCTAAAGCAAAAGGAAGAATTGATGAAGTAAAAGAACTGAACAGACGATTTCAAAGGTTGTCTCCAGAAGACAAAGTAGAGTATTATAATGACATGTGCAAAGAGCTGGAGATGGAAAACCAAAAGGGAAGAACACGCTCAGCGTTTCTCAAGCTGAAAGAACTGAAAAAAAAAATTCAAGCCTCGAGTTGCAATAGTGAAGGATTCCATGGGGAAAATATTGAGTGACACATGAAGCATCAAAAGAAGACAGAAGGAATACACAGGGTCATTATACCAAAAAGAAATAGTTGATATTCAACCATTTCAAGAGGTGGCATATGATCAGGAACCAACGGTACTGAAGGAAGAAGTCTAAGCTGCTCTGAAGGCATTGGCGAAAAACAAGGCTTGAGGAATTGATGGAATATCAACTGAGATGTTTCAACAAACAGATGCAGCGCTGGAGGTGCTCACTCATCTATGCCAAGAAATATGGAAGACAGTTTCCTGGCCAACTGACTGGAAAAGATCCATAGTTATGCCTCTTCCCAAGAAAGGTGATCCAACCGAATATGGAAATTATAGAACAATATTATTAATATCACATGCAAGCAAAATTTTGCTGAAGATCATTCAAAAATGGCTGCAGCAGTATATCGACAGGGAACTGCCAGAAATTCAGGCTGGTTTCAGAAGAGGACGTGGAACCAGGGATATTGTTGCTGATGTCAGATGGATCCTGGCTGAAAGCAGAGAATACCAGAAGGATGTTTACCTGCATTTTATTGACTATGCAAAGGCTTTCGACTGTGTGGATCATAACAAACAATGCAAAGCACTGCGAAGAATGGGAATTCCAGAACACTTAATTGTGCTCGTGAGGAACCTTTACATAGATCAAGAGGCAGTTGTTCAGACAGAACAAGGGGATACTGATTGGTTTAAAGTCAGGAAAGGTGTGTGCCAGGGTTGTATTCTTTCACCATACCTTTTTAATCTCTATGCTGAACAAATAATCCAAGAAGCTGGACTATATGAAGAAGAACGGGGCATCAGGATTGGAGGAAGACTCATTAACAACCTGCGTTATGCAGATGACACAACCTTGTTTACCAAAAGTGAAGAGGACTTGAAGCACTTACTAATGAAGATAAAAGACCACAGCCTTCAGTATGGATTACACCTCAACATAAAGAAAACAAAAATCCTCACAAATGGACCAATGAGCAACATCATGATAAACGAAGAAAATACTGAAGTTGTCAAGAATTTCATTTTACTTGGATCCACAATCAACAGCCATGGAAGCAGCAGTCAAGAAATCAAAAGACGCATTGCATTGGGCAAATCTGCTGCAAAGGACCTCTTCAAAGTGTTGAAGAGCAAGGATGTCACCCTGAAGACTAAAGTGCGCCTGACCCAAGCCATGGTATTTTCAATCACATCATATGCATGTTAAAGCTGGACAATGAATAAGGAAGACCAAAGAAGAGTTGATGCCTTTGAATTGTGGTGTTGGAGAAGAATATTGAATATACCATGGACTGACAAAAGAACGAACAAATCTGTCCTGGTAGAAGTGCGGCCAGAATGCTCCTTAGAGGCAAGGATGGCGAGACTATGTCTTACACACTTTGGACATGTTGTCAGGAGGGATCAGTCCCTGGAGAAGGACATCATGCTTGGCAGAGTACAGGGTCAGCGGAAAAGAGGAAGACCCTCAACGAGGTGGATTGGCACAGTGGCTGCAGCAAGAAGCTGAAGCATAACAACGATTGTAAGGATGGCGCAGGACTGGGCAGTGTTTCGTTCTGTTGTGCATAGGGTCACTATGAGTCAGAATCGACTCGACGGCACCTAGCCACAACAACATGTCACGTGTATCCGGATACCAGCAGGGTCACACGTGGCGGACAGACCTCAGCTGAGCTTGCAGACTAAGACAGACCAGGAAGAAGGACCAAGTGGTCTACTACTGAAAAGGATTAGCCAGGGTGAAACTTATAAATAGCAGCAGAACATTGTCTGATGTAGTGCCAGAAGATGAGCCCTTCAAAATACAAGTGTATAAGTGTTGCGTCCTCAAAGTAGAGTCGGCCTTAATGATGTGAATGGAGTCAAGTTTTTGGGACCTTCATTTGCTGATGTAGCACAACTCAAAATGAGAAGAAACAGCTGGAAACATCCATTAATAATTGAAACTTGGAATGCACAAAGTATGAATCAAGGAAAATTGGAAATTGTCAAAAATGAGATGGAATACATAAACATCAATATCCTAGGCATTAGTGGTCTGAAATGGACTGGTATTGGCCATTTTGAATCAGACAATCTATAGACTACTATTCCAGGAATGATAAATTGAAGAGGAACGGTGTTATATTCATCATCAAAAAGAGCATTTCAAGATCTATCCTGAAGTACAATGCTATCAGTATCCAGATGTCCACATGCCTACAAGAAACAGCAGTTAATACTACTATTTTTCAAATTTATGCACCAAACACTAAGGCCAAAGACAAGGAAATTGAAGATTTTTACCAGCTTCTACAGTCTGAGATTGATTGAACATGAAATTGAGATGCATTAATGATTACTGGTGATTGGAATTCAAAAGTTGGAAACAAAGGATAGGTAGTTGGAAAATATGGCTTTGGTGATAGAAACGATGCCAGAGATCACATGATAGAATTTTGCAAGACCAATGATTTCTTCATTGCAATTTTCTTTTTTCACCAACATAAATGGCAACTGTATAGGCGGACCTCACCAGATGGAATGCACGGGAATCAAATCGACTACATCTGTGGCAAGAAACGATGGAGAAGCTCAATATCATCAGTTAGAACAATGCCAGGTACTGACTGTGGAACAGACCATCAATCGTTCATATTGAAGTTCAAGTTGAAACTGAAGAAAATTAAAACAAGCCAAAGTATGACCTCGAGTATATCCCACCTGAATTTAGAGACCATCTCAAGAATAGATTTGATGCGTTGAACACTAAAGACTGAAGACCAGAAGAGTTGTGGAATGACATCAAGGACATCATACATGAAGAACATAAGAGGTCATTAAAAAGACAGGAAAGAAAGAAAAGACCAAAATGGATGTCAGAAGAGACTCTGAAACTTGCTCTTCAACATCACTTAGCTAAAGCAAACTGAAGAAACGATAAAGTAAAAGAGCTGAACAGAAGATTTCAATGGGTGGCTCCAGAAAAGAAACTAAAGTATTGTAATGACATGTGCAAAGACTTGGAGATGGAAAACCAAACGGGAAGAACATGCTCCCCATTTCTCAAGCTGAAAAAACTGAAGAAAAAATTCCAGTCTCAAGTTGCAATAGTCAAGGCTTCTATGGGAAAATATTAAACGATGCAGGAAGCATCAAAAGAAGATGGAAGGAATACACTGAGTCACTATACCAAAAAGAATTGGTCGACATTCAACCATTTTAGGAGGTGGCATATGATCAGGAACCGACGGTACTGAAGGAAGAAGTCCAAGCTGCGCTGAAGGCATTGGTGAAAAACAAGGCTTCAGGAATTGGCGGAATACCAAAAAATGGATGCAGCACTGGAAGCGCTCACTCATCTATGCCGAGAAATTTGGAAGCCAGCTACCTGGCCAACTGACAGGAAGAGATCCATATTTATGCCTATTCCCAAGGAAGGTGATCCAACTGAATGTGTAAATTATTGAACAATATCATTAATATCACATGCAAGTAAAATTTTGCTGAAGATCATTCAAAAATGGCTGTAGCAGTATATCTACAGGGAACTGCCAGAAATTCAAGCTTATTTAGAAGAGAATGTGGAACCAGGCATATCATTGCTAATGTCAGATGGATCCTGGCTGAAAGCAGAGAATACCAGAAAGATGTTTACCTGTGTTTTATTGACTATGCAGAGGCGTTTGACTGTGTGGATCATAACATATTATGGATAATATTGCAAAGAATGGGAATTCTGGAGCACTTAATTGTGCTCATGAGAAACCTGTACATGAATCAAGAGGCAGTTGTTTGAACAGAACACATGGATATTGTATGGTTTAAAGTCAGAAGAGGTGTGCGTTAGGGTTGTATCCTTTCATCATACCTATTCAATCTGTATGCTGAGCAAATAATCCAAGAACCTGGACTATATGAAGAAAAATGGGGCATTAGGATTGGAGGATGACTCATTTACAACCTGCTTTATGCAGATGACAAAACCTTGCTTGCTTAAAGTGAAGAGGTCTTCAAATGCTTACTGATGAAGATCAAAGACCACAGCTCTCAGTACAAATTAGACTTCAATATGAAGAAAACAAAAATCCTCACAACTGGACCGATAAGCTACATCATGACAAATGGAGAAAAGATTGAAGTTGTCATGGATTTCATTTTATTTGGATCCACAGTCAACATCCATGGAAGCAGCAGTCAAGAAAATCAAGACTCATTGAATTGGGCAAATCGGCTGCAAAAGACCTCTTTAAAATGCTTAAAAACAAAGATGTCACCTCGAAGACTAAGGTGTGCCTGACCCAAGCCGTGGTATTTTGGATCACCTCATGGGCATGCAAAAGCTGGACAATGAGTAAGGAAAACTGAAGGTTTGATGCCTTTGAATTGTGGTGTTGGTGAAGGATATTGAATATACCATGGGCTGCCAAAAAAAAAAAAAAAACTAATCTGTTTTGGAAGAAGTACAACCAGAATGCTCCTTAGAAGAAAGGATGTTGAGATTATGTCTCACATACTCTGGACATGTTATCAGGAGGGATTGATTCCCGAAGAGGGGCATCATGATTGGTAAAGCGGAGGATCAGCAAAAAAGAGGGAGACCCTTAAGGAGATGGATTGCCAGGGTGGCTGCAACAATGGACTCAAGCATAACAATGATTGCGAGGACGGCGCAGGACTAGGCAGTGTTTCTCTACGAGTCTGAACTGACTTGACAGCACTTAACAAAAACAACAGCCAATCCAAAGAGCAGACTGATTGCATAGTCCAGAGGGGGCTGGGTGACATTCAAAGAGAGAGACTAAATTCATCGATTAAACCGGTTGCCGTTGAGTTGAATCTAACTCACGACAACCCTGCAGGTCAGGTTAGAACTGCCCATAGTGTTTCCAAAGGCTATAATCTTAATGGAACCAACTGCCACATCTTTCTCCTGCAGAATGGCTGGTGAATTCGAACCGCTTAGTGCTTAAACCAAGGTTCCTGCTTCGCTGTTAGGAAAGGTAAGCGCTCAGCCTCTAACTGAAAGGTCAGCGGCTCCGATCCACCAGCTGCTCCATGGGAGAAAGATGTGGCAGTCTGCTTCTGTAAAGATTGCAGCCTTGGAAACCCCATGGGGCAGCTCTGAACTGTCCTATATGGTCACTATGAGTCAGAATCAATTCGCCGGCAATGGATTTTTTTTTTTTTTTAATTTCAATTGTGTGTATTAAGAGGCCCCCAAATTTCTTCTAAATTGGACAACAACAATAGAAGATTATCATCAGTAATTCAGGCTGGCTGTATTAATTTAACCTGCATATGCAGTTCAGGAGTGAAGAACTATCCAGGATGTCACAGTCATTCAGCAGCATAGGCTGGAACTACAGGAGTCTGGTAGATGCTCATTCAAACATTCTCCAATAGAGTCTATTCATGAACAAAACAAAACGGAACAGCAAAAACAATCTTACTAAAAAACCAACAGTCACAGACCTAAAATGCATTCAAGTGGCTGAAATGAAAAATTTTTTTCTTTTATCCATTTATTTCATTGGGCTTTAGGTGAAAATTTACAGCTCAACTTAATTTCTCGTTCAAAAACTTATACACATGTTGTGACATTAGTTGCACTCCTCACAATGTGACAGCAGAATCCCCATTTCTACCCTGGGTGTCCTGTGTCCATTCGTCCAGTTCCTGTTCTTTCTTGCCTTCTCGTCCTGCTTTTGGATAGGAGCTGCCCATTTGGCTCGTATATCTGATTGAACTAAGAGGCACATTCCTTAGGTATGTTATTTTGTGTTTTATAGTCGTCTCTAACCTTTGTCTGAAGAGTGGGCTTCAGGAATGGTTTTAGTCCTGGATTAACAGTGCATTTGGGGGCCATAGTTTTGGAGGTTCCTCCAGTCTCTGTCGGACCAGTAAATCTGGTCTCTTTATGTGAATTTGAGCTCTGTTCTACATTTTTCTCCTGCTCCGTCCAGAGCTCTCTGTTTTGTTCCCTGTCAGGGTGGACATTGGTAGTAGCCAGGCACCATCTAGTTCTTCTTGTCTCAGGTTGGTGGAGACTCTGGTTCATTTGGTCCTTTAGTCCTTTGGGCTAATATTTTCCTTGTGTCCTTGGTTTTCTTCGTTCTCTTTTGTTCTGAGTGGGATGGGACCAACTGATGTATCTTAGATAGCTGCCGGCAAGCTTCTAAGACCCCAGGTGCCACTCATCAAAGTGGTATATAGAACATTTTCTTAATAAACTATGTTACGCCAATTGACCTAGTTATGTCCTGAAACTGTGGTCCCCAGTCCCCAGCCCCAACCACTCTGTCCCTCAGGGTATTTGGATGTGTCCGGGAAACTGCTTTGTCTTAGTCCAGTTGTGCAGACTTCCCCTGTATTGTCTGTTGTCCTTCTTTTCACCGAAGTTGGTCCTCGTTTACTATCTAGTTAGTGATTTCCCCTCCACCTCCCTTCTCACCCTCATAACCATCAAAGAGTGCTTTTTCTGTGTTTAAACCTCTTCTTGAGTTCTTATAATAGTGGTCTCATACGACATTTGTCCTTTTGTTACTGCCTTATTTTACTCAGCATAATGCCCTCCAGATTCATCCATGTTGTGAGATGTTTCTTGGATTCGTCATTGTTCTTTATCATTGCATAGTATTCCATTGTGTGTATGTAGTATAATTTGTTTATCCATTCGTCCTTTGATGGGCATTTAGGTTGTTTCTCAAATGAAATTTGCTCTCATCCTAGGATTTTCCAAAGTTTCCAACAGTGATTACCAAAAGGGTTATGAGCTAGAACCAACAGGATTTAAACGGATCCAGCTGTTCCATCCTTTGAACCATTGAAGTCTGTAAGCTGCTACTACTCCTGGTACTTTCGGAGTGAAGACAGAGAAAGGCAAAGGAGTTCTCTCCCATGCCTACCTCTCATCCAGTGCTACAGAACCAGGGCTAGGGCAAGACTAGCTGGAATAGAGGCAGCAGTTGGCTGAGGGTAGGGGATGATTGCAGAGACAAACCCCAGTAGTGCCTTCAAAGCAGAGCTTAGAAGCATTCTCAGGTCTCCTCTGACATCTGGGAACTTCCCTGGTGCACCCCCCTGCAGGAATTCCCGAGGGCCTATACCCCACCACCCACTTATCTAGTGTTGCCCTGTGCCGTGTTGAGAAGAGAGGGCAGGGAATGGGAAAATGTCAGTGACTCTGGCCCATTACAGAAAAAGTTTGCTGATTCTTGTTCTACAATATACTGCCTCTAAATCCGATGTGGGTAAACTAGGGGTGATTATTTACTTTAGGAAACAGTTGACAGTTGTTGTTAGTTGCCATTGAGTCAGGCCCCAACTCATAGTGACCCTGTACACAACCACATTGGACCTTTGTGTCCATAATGTTCTCATTGACTAATTTTCAGAAGTAAATGCCAGGCTTTTCTTCCTAGTCTGTGTTAATCTGGAAGCTTTGCTAAAACTTGTTCAGCATCTTAGCAACACACAAGCCTCCAATGAGAGAAAGGTAGTGGCTGCTTTTGAGAAGCATTGGTTTTAGGATTCCTTACATACAAAGTTAAAAAAAAATTCATCGAGCGCTTCTTTTGTATGAGGCACAATGTTAAGCCCTTTAAGTAATTGTCTTGTTTATTTCTTCTGTTGATGTTATTAGGGCCATCAAGTTGGTTCCAATTCATAGCGACATTATGTACAACGGAACAATACACTGCCTGGTCCTCCACCGTCCTTACAATCGTTGTGCTTATGCCCATTGTTACAACCACTGTGGCAATCCATTTCGTTGAGTGCCTTCCTCTTTTTCGCTGACCCTCCACTTTACCGAGCATGATGTCCTTCTCCAGGGACTGGTCCCTCCTGATAGCATGTCCAAAGTATGTGAAACATTGTCTCGCCATCCTGGCTTCTAAGGAGCATTCTGGCTGTACTTCTTCCAAGACAGAATTGTTCATTCTTTTGGTAGTTCATGGTATACTCAATGTTCTTCTACAACATCATGATTCAAAGCTGTCAAATCTTCTTCAATCTTCCTTATTCATTGTCCAGGTTTTACATGCATATGAGGCGATTGAAAACACCATGGCTTGGGTCAGGCACACTTCAGTCCTCAAGATGGTATCTTTGCTTTTCAACACTTTAAAGAGGTCTTTTGCAGCTAATTTGCCCAGTGAAATGTATCTCTTGATTCTTGACTGCTGCTTCCGTGGCTGTTGATTGTGGATCCAAGTAAAATGAAATCCTTGACAACTTCAATCTTTTCTCCATTTCTCACCATGTGGTTTATTGGTCCAGTTGTGAGGATTTTTGTTTTCTTTATGTTGAGGTATAATCCATACTGAAGGCTGTGGTCTTTGATCTTCATCAGTAAGTGCTTCAAGTCCTCTTCACTTTCAGCAAACAAGGTTGTGTCATCTGCATAATGCAGGTTGTTAATGAGCTGTCCTCCAATCCTGATGCCCCGTTCAGCTTCTGGAATTATTTGCTCAGCATACAGATTGAATAGGTATGGTGAAAGGATACAACCCTGACGCACACCTTTCCTGACTTTAAACCATGCAATATCCCCTTGTACTATTTGAATGACTGCCTCTTGATCCATTTACAGGTTTCTCATGAGCACAATTAAGTGTTCCAGAATTCCCATTCTTCGAAATGTTATCCATAATTTGTTATGATCCACACAGTCGAATGCCTTAGCATAGTCAATAAAACACAGATAAACATCTTTCTGGTATTCTCTGCTTTCAGTCAGGAAATCTGATGTCAGCATTGATACTCCTGGTTCCACATACTCTTCTAAATCCTGCATCTTTTAATATTTTTCCCATTAAATCCTTCAGTATTGCAACTCGAGGCTTGAATTTTTTCTTCAGTTCTTTCAGCTTGAGATATGTGGAGCGTGTTCTTCCCTTTTGGTTTCTATCTCCAGGTCTTTGCACATGTCAGTATAATACTTTACTTTGTCTTCTCAGGTGGCCCTTTGAAATCTTCTGTTCGACTCTTTTTCTTCTTCATTTTTTCCTTTTGCTTTTGCTACTCGATGTTCAAGAGCAAGTTTCAGAGTCCCTTCTGACATCCATTTAGGTCTTTTCTTTCTCCCCTGTCTTTTTAATGACCCCTCACGGTATGACAAACTGACAGTCATGTGAGGATATTGATTTTTTAGAATTACCCTTTTAGATAAATGTTATTATCTCCGTTTTGAAAATGAGGAAATTGAAGTTCAAAGAATTAACTAACTTGTCCACAGACACACAGCTATTAAGTAGCTGTGGTGAAATGAGTTCCTTTATTTGGCCTTTTGCCTTGGTTCTTTAGAACAATAGCTTAGGAGATTTGTTTCCTCTTAGCCCTGAGGAGTTACCTTTACCCTAGTGCTTTGGAGAAGCAACTTGGGGGGCGGGGCTCAGAGGTTGTTTTCTACCCTAGAGAGTGTTACAGGGGATTCCCCTAGTTAATTGGCATTTCCTTGGTAAGCTGCAAACAACTTGATGCTTTCATACTTTATGTCTGGCCCTGGGCTGCCCTCTGTCCTGTGATAGGTCTAATTTACACACCTTGCAGGGATTGGTTGATTTGCTATGCAAATAGTTGCTTGAAAATCCACCCAATAGGATCGAGGGACTTGCGGGGATTGGTAGGTTTGTGGTCCTGCTGGGAAGGCCATGCCTTGGAATTCAAAATCAGTTTGCTTATATAAGCAGCCAACCCCACAAAGGTTTTTAGAGATGAGAAAAGGGAGAAGAAGAGAGAGAGGAGGCGAGGAACCTCCTAAAAGAGTTGTAATACGGGTAAAGGGCTGTAACACTGAAGATGGTGAGAGGCACAGAAGGGGTCCTGCAGCAGAGCCAGTGGCGAGAAGCCTGGAAGGGGCCCTGTAGGATAGTCAGTGGTTACGGCAGAAAGTTGCTGCTAGGAAAGCAGCTAAGAGAGCTGAGCAAGCTTCTATACTGGCTATGAGCTGGGCCAGTTAGCCGTAGAGTGGCTGATGGCAGGGAGGCTGAAGGCAGAGAGGCCTGCATAGCCAAGAGGGTACATCCGTGGCCAAGAGAAGGGCCCGCCTGTTTGCATGGTTGAGAGAAGAGCCTGCTAGAGCTGTCCTGGTTGGAAGTGTCCTACAGCAAAGAAGGGAGGGGATGTGCTCTCCACTTGGGGGAGTCTTCCAGTCCTTACCTGTGTGCTTCCTGATCTTGATTCTAAGTTGTTCCTGTTACTTCCAAGTTGATGCTTATCCCAGGTTGTTACTTTGGGATCCCAAATTGTTACTTAATCCCAAGGCTGTCACTTCACTAATAAACCACAAAATTGTGAGTTCTGAATGGCCATTGCAACAAATTATTAAACCAGCAGAGAAGTAGAGAATGCTGTGGAGGGAACTGCTGGTGACCTCCACCTCATAGGAACCAGCTTTGTGCTGATCCTCATTCTTATCCCTTGGGAACTTAGGCATTTCTTGATGCTAGATTACAGTGGTCAAGCCAGGTTTTCTGATTCCAAATAATATAGTCTTTTTAAAAAAATTTTATTGTGCTTTAAGTGAAAGTTTACAAACCAAGTCAGTCTCTCATACAAAAGCTTATAGACACCTTACTATTTACACCTAATTACTCACCCCCTAATGAGACAGCACACTCCTTCCCTCCATTCTCTATTTTCGTGCCCATTTGGCCAGCTTCTGCCCCTCTCTGCCCTCTCATCTCTTCTCCAGACAGGAGCTGCCCACCTAGTCTCATGTGTCTACTTGATCCAAGGAGCTCACTCTTCACCAGTGTCATTTTCTACCCCATAGTCCAGTCCAATCCCTGTCTGAACAGTTGGCTTTGGGAATGGCTCCTGTCTTGGGGTAACAGAAGGTCTGGGGGCCATGACCACAGGGGTCCTTCTAGTTTCAGTCAGACCATTAAGTCTGGTCTTTTTATGAGAATTTGAAGTCTGCATCCCATTGCTCTCCTGCTCCCTCATGGGCTCTCTGTTCTGTTCCCTGTCAGGGCAGCCATCAGTTGTAGCTGGGCACTATCTAGTTCTTCCGATCTCAGGCTGATGTAGTCTCTGGCTTATGTGGCCCTTTCTGTCTCTTGGGTGCATAATTACCTTGTGTCTTTGGTGTTCTTCATTCATCTTTGCTCCAGGTGGGTTGAGACCAATTGATGCGTCTTAGATGGCCACTTACTAGCATTTAAGACCCCAGACACCACTCTTCAAAGTGGGATGCAGAATGTTTTCTTAATAGATTTTATTATGCCAATTGACTTAAATGTCCCCTGAAACCATGGTCCCCAGACCCCTGCCCCTGCTATGCTGGCCTTTGAAGCTTTCAATTTATTTAGGAAACTTCTTTGCTTTTGGTTTAGCCCAGTTGTGCTGACCTCTCCTGTATTGTGTGTTGTCTCTCCTGATTCTAAATAATGTGGTCTCGATTCACTATATCATGCTATCTCCCTTGATATATTTAAAATATAATTTAATTTACAGAAAAATAGGCTTTTCTGGGAAGACAAAGCACATTCATACGTAAACCTTACTATATAAATTTTATCTGTATAAAAAAACCCAAAAAACCAAACCCATTGCCTTCAAGTTGATTCCAACTTGTAGTGACCCTATAGGAAAGATAAGAACTACCCCATAGGGTTTCTAAGGCGCTCCTGGTGGATTTGAACTGTCAACCTTTTGGTTAGTGGCCGTAGCTCTTAACCACTACAGTATCAGGGTTTCCTTAGACTGTGTAGCAACGTTTAATAAATAGTTACTAAACCTGCATTGGAGCCTGGTGGTGTAGTTTTTAAAAGCTTGGCTGCTAACCAAAAGGTTGGCAGTTCAAATCTACCAGCTGCTCCTTGGAAATTCTATGGGGCAGTTCTACTCTCTCCTATAGGGTGGCTTTGAGTTGGAATAGACTAGAAGGCAATGGAAAAAACAAACATACAAAAACTTTCATTATAGAGTGATGATTCCATATCAAACTCATCTGTAGAGGATCCTGGTCTCATTGACCCCTACTCAGAAATGCTGACAAACCAGTTCCAAAATATCTTTTTAGAATTCTGATTTTTCTGTTTTGTAAAAGGGATTAAGTATAAGAGCTTTTGAATGAGAAGCGTGAAACGTGAAAATCTTCCAGACAGGCCAGCCCAGACCTAGCTCATTGTTGATGCTTTAGCCCTGGGACGAGTCATTGATTACTTAGCCAGGCAATGACTTTTAATAGTCTAAGGATTGTAAACCTCTAAGAGAACCTGTAGACCTTTTCCCTTGGAAAAATTAATAGCCTTTCTTAAAGGGTTTTCCAGAGCTTCTGAAGCATATTGAAAACACCCGGGGGTCCCTAGACCCTAAGTCAGGAATATCTGATTAATCTCTAGTATTTTCTCTCTATTGTTACTAACAGTGTGACTTCGGGCAAGTTACTTAACCTTATTAAGCATCAATTTCTTCATGAGTATAGTAGGAATAATAATATTCATAGGGATGGTGTCAAGACTAAATGAGAATAACCCACACAAAGTCTGAGCATATGCATGGTGCGTAATAAGCATTCAATAAACATTGGCTATGATTATTAAAGTTGGTTTATCACTTCCTAACTTTTTAATGTTATAGTTAAGGGTTCAATTCCAGTTGATGAGGGCTCATTGACCGTTGCTTATGTTTCTAGCACTGTGCTAGGATTTGTTGTTGTTGTTGTGTGCCATCGAATTGATTCTGAGGCATAGTGACCATATATGACAGACTAGAACTGCCCCATAGGGTTTCCTACTGTATGGAATCTTTATGGGGCCAGATCACCAGGTCTTATCTCCAGAGGAGCCACTGGTGAATTCGAACTGCCAACCTATTAGTTAGTAGCCGAGTGCTTATCCATTGCACCGCTAGGGCTCCTGAACCTCATAAAATTATGAGCCAATCAGTTATGCTATGGCATTTATAGCTTAAGAATCTATAAGGAATTAATCATTTATTAAACTGATGATGGTATTTTCAATCACGTCATATGCATGTAAACGCTGGACAATGAATAAGGAAGACTGAAGAAGAGTTGACGCCTTTGAATTGTGGTGTTGGCGAAGAATATTGAATATGCCATGGAGAGCCAAAAGAATGAACAAATCTGCCTTGGAAGAAGTGCAGCCAGAATGCTCCTTAGAAGCAAGGATGGTGAGACTGCGTCTTACATACTTTGGACATGTTGTCAGGAGGGATCAGTCCCTGGAGAAGGACATCATGCTTGGCAGAGTACAGAGTCAGTGGAAAAGAGGAAGACCCTCAATGAGGTGGATTGACACAGTGGCTGCAACAATGAGCTCAAGCATAACAACAATTGTTATGATGTCTCAGGACCAGGCGGTGTTTCGTTCTGTTGTGCGTAGGGTCGCTGTGAGTTGGAACTGACTCGACGGCACCTAACAACAACAACAACTATCCTATTAGTGAAATTTAATGTTATAAAGAAACTAAATATTATTTATAAAATATTTTCCATATTCTCACACTTTAGGATGATATCAGTGACTAACGTTGATGTAACCTACACAACCTTGGGCAGGAAGTGATGCGATAATAACTCCTGAGCTACTCTGAGGTCCTACTGCTTGGGGCTAGGGGTGTTTAATGATGTTTCATGGGAAGCATCAGGGCGTCTATGGGGGAACATTTCTTAGACTCAGCCAAGAAAGGATTCTTCTAGCCCCTCCCTTTGTCACAGGGCCTAGAGGATGCCAGCCTCCCTACGAGTCACCAACTGGACACTCATAAAGAAAACCTTCATTTTGAAAGCACCTATAAGATAACATTTACCTTTATCAGGAGCTTTATACTTGAGTTTGCTCTGCAATTATTCACTAGTTAATCCCCACAGCATCTTGTTGAGGTTGCAATTAAATCAACAGGGACAGAGGAGGCTGGCTGACTGATCGGCAGCCCAGTGAGGCGGGGAGAACGGTGGTGAGCTTCCAAGCTGTGACTCCCTCCCGTTGGGCCCCGAGGGCTGCGGGCTAGCTTGTCTCAGGCCTGCAGTTAAGCTCAAATAAAAGTAAGGTGAGAGGAATGAAAAACTACTTTCAAACTCGGCTGACCTGCACATGAATACTTCATGTTCTAAGCAGCCGCGTTGCTGGAAAATGATACTAGAGCAAAGATAGACACAGAAAACTGTGGAAGAGGGGATTTTTTTTTCCTCAAAGGAAGGAATAGCTTATCTATGCTTTGTTTTCCTCCATGCAAAGGTGAGTTTTCTTGAGGGCCTGGAAAAGAAGACAAAAGAGAAGCAAAATTGTTCTATCCCGTAATAACAACATTGAGCTTTGTATTGGGTTGAAAAGTGTCCCCCAAATTCATGTCCACCTAGAGCCTCAGAATGTGGCCCTATTTGGAAATAAGGTCTTTGAAAATTTATAAGTTACGGTGAGGTCATACTAGAGAAGGGTGAACCCTAAGTCCAATGACTGGTGTCCTTATAAGAAGGTCAAGTGAAGACAGTAACCCACAGGGAAGAAGGCCAAGTGAAGACAGAGGATTGGAGTGATGCAGCTACAAGCCAAGGAATGCCCAGGATTGCCAGCATCCACCACAGCAAGGAAGAAGCAGGGAAGGACTCTTCTCTAGAACCTTCAGAGGGAGCATGGCTCCGCCAACACCTTGATTTCTAGCCTCCAGAGCTGTGACACAGTATTTGTTATTTTAAGACACCGAGTGTGCTGTAGTTTGTTACGGCAGCCCTGGGAAACGAATACACACATTCTTTCAAAATTCCCTACATTGGGTACATTACACACTTGACCTAATTAACCCTCACACTAAGGGTCTATGTGCTGCTTCCGTTTTATGAATGGGAGAACTTAACCTCATAGAGCTCAAGAAACTCAGCCAGACTCACTCCAGAGCACAGAAACAATTCTCTGCAGTAAGCCCTTCTACTCGCACAGTGAGAGAAATCTTAGAACACTCACATCTAATTAAATTATTTGTGTTTTTAAATCACCACTTAAATGGACTTTTTGTCTAGCTTGTCTGTCTCATTAATTCTAAAGCCATCACAGGGCAAGGGCTGTGACCAGTCAGTCCCCAGTAGAGCGTCTGGCCAAGACTCTCCGTGCCTTGATGATGCATACACCTAACACATTATCCTTGTGGTCTCCCAGTTGGACTTTGAGGTAGGCTGGGCAGGCATCCTCATCTTCCTTTGGAAAATGGTCTGCAGAAAATATAAAGGATTTGTCTGAAATCACAGAGGTGGAGATGGGATCAGAACACATCTTTGGCTCTCTCCATTGTCCTTGTTGAAAGACTGAGGAAATGACAATATTACTCCTAGCCTGCAATTTGAGGGATACACTTTTTTCTACCCCCCGTCCCATGACTGGGGTCCAGTCATGGTGGTGCACATGATTAACATACTCAGCTACTAACTGAAAGTTTAGAGGTTCGAGTCCACCCAGAGGTCCCCTGGAAGAAAGGCCTGGGGCTCTACTGAAAGATCAGCCATTGAAAACCCTGTAGAGCACAGTTCTACTCTGACACCCGTGGGGACGCTATGAGTCAGTCAACTTAATGGCCATAGGTTTTTAAAGTACCAGCACAGGGTAGATGGCCAAGCAATGGCTTTTATTCTTATGACACGCCCTTATGCCCATCTTTGTTTCATTCCTAACCATTCTTCATCATTCCCTGCTCCCTCATCAGCTCGAGGTAACCTCCTGTTCTCTGGATTTAAAGCGAATTGTCCACCGTGGCACCCAGGGCTTGCTCCCATGTGTTCCCTTCATGAATGCCCCGTCATGCGGAAGCCGTCTCCTCTATCTCCCCAGTTAGAGGGCGGGCTCCTTGACTGGGGCACGTAATCAGTCCTCAGGCCCCTCGGGACACTGGTGAGGCCCAAGAGTGGCCCTGCCTGTCAGGAGCAGCAACGTGCTGAGTCCCAGGTTAGCTGCACTTACACCCAGGAGGCCACTGTGCACAGGTGCAGTCCCAGGATCCCTGAAGTCCTGTGGGCTCGCCTTACTGCAATCACACCAGCAGGAGAAATTCACCGAGCCATTTCCCCTTCTCCATTGTAGCAGTGAAATCCTCCTCACGTGGGGAGAGGAGGCATGACTCTACATACTGCAGACGGCACCCTCAGAAACCGTCTGGCTTTTTCTTCCAGGGAAAGAGGCATTATCCTGAAACCAGAAAATGCAGCTAAAAGAGCCAGCTGTCTTCTGTTAGTGATGAGATGGCTCTTTAAAAGAGGTCTCCCTTTACATCCATTCCTTCACTCCTCCTTCACGTAGACCTTTATTGAATATTTACTAGGCGCATACCACTGATTGATGGCCCCTTTGGAAAGATCATTATATAACAGAACTTAAAGGAAGTTCATGGACTTGGCAATTTGAATTTCATAGTGGAGAGAGACACTCATGTTTGTTGAGTGCTTGTGCCAAGACAGTATGCTAGAAACTTTAATGTAATATTTCAGTTCATTCTCCTAATTGACCCATGAAGTCATTATTCCTATTTTCATTCTATAGATAAAGAATGGATGCCTCAGAGAAGTTAAACAATGTCTAACATAAGAAGTTGTTAAACACAATGTTGTCAGGTGCTGTAGAGTAGGTTCCAACTCATAGTGACCCTCTATACCACAGAGCGAAACACTGCCCAGTCCCGCACCATCCTCTCAATCGTTGCTATGTTTGAGCACGTTGTTGCAGCCACTGTGTCATTCCATCTCATTGACGGTCTTCCTCTTTTTCACTGATGCTCCATTTTACCAAGCATGATGTCCTTCTTCAGGGACTGGTCCTTCCCAATAACATGGCAAAAGTATGTGAGAGGAAGCTTCGCCAGCCTCACTTCTAAGGAGCTTTCTGGCTGCACTTCTTAGGTGCCCTGTAGTCATGGCGACCCTATAAGACAGAGTAGAACTGACCCATAGGGCTTTCAAGGAGCAGCTGGATTTGAACTGCCGGATTTTGATTAGCAGCTGAACACTTAACCACTGTGTCACCAGGGCTCCTCTTAGGCACATACCTAGCGAAGAGATTCCAGTCTGGATCTGATTCCAATGTTGGCTCTTCAGGGACTTCACAATCCTTTATCCACCAGAGACCAGGCTTTGCTTACCACAATCACCAAACTGAATCATGAGAGGCCCGTATGATCCACGGACAACCCAACCCACCAGGAACTGAGAGACCAGCTCTCTTGGCAACTCTGTGGCCTGCATTCCTTTATTCTCAGCCACCCAGTGGGACATCAGCCCCTCTGCCATCTCTTCCCTCCCAGGTTCTCATCCCTGTCTTCTTCTTCCCTGGCCTATCATCTGCCACTACTTCCCTTCCCACTGTGCTCTCTGGAACATTCTTTCTGGGTAAACAAGCTTCCTGCATTTTCAGCCTGTTTGCTGAGGCCCCTCTTCTTCGTGCTTTACCTGGGCACTCCTGCCCTGAAGACACCACCTGTTGATTTATGCCCTGACCCTCACACCTCAGGGCAGGCTCCCACTTTGTCCCATTGCTTCTTCCTTCTCAGTTCCTGTGTCATCACTGGCCACCCCCTCACTTGCTGGAAATTGCCTCAGGGTGATTCTGGCATTGCCTTCGGTGATGGCATCCTCATGTGGCTGTGGTGTCCACGCCCCGGGCTTCCTCTTCCTGAATGCCTCCTTCACTGCGCTGCAGCCCTGCCCCCCGCCCCCAAGCTGCCCACAGCTTCTCCTGACCTTGACTGTCGCCTTTGGTAATAACAACACTCCCTTCCTGAAACTTCCAGAAGCTTCCAGTTCCCTGAAAAAAACTATGAAGCCATGGGACTGCTGATCAGGGTGCCCGGCCTTCCTGGCTACTGGAGAAATCAAGGGACCATGCCAGGCTGACCAGAGATTTTCCCAGGATTCTTTCACGCCATCAGAGGAGAGAGAACATGTTCCTTCTCTGTGGTTGTGTCTGGGGTGATGCAAGCAGGAGTTCTTGTGGCCATGACATCTTCTCATTCTGCCCCATGGATGCTGGAATGAGAGATGGAGAGGTTTGATGATGTCATTTGAGCCCCTGGACCTGGTCACCCCTGTGACTCCAAATTGTTAGCCAGTGAACACCCCTTTTGCTTGCACTAGTTCGAGATGGTTTCTGTTATTTACGACAAAGGGTCCTGTATTAGTCCAACCAACTAAAAGTCTTTGCATGGTGTTCGTGTTAACCAGCAATGAAGCTGGGCCCTCGGAAATGATACCCGTGCTCCCCACCCATTCCCATGGCCCTGGTGAGAGCAAGGGTGGACCTCCCTGAGACCAGCGGAACTGAAAATCCACTGGACCATGATGCCTACTGTTCGTTTTCAGTCGTTCCTGCTCTGCACTGTGCCTCATTCTCTCTTTGCTGCCCCAGCAGCCTTGGGTTCGTGGTGCTGGGGGGAGTTAAAGGTGGACCTCCTACCTGCTTGGACAGCACAGTGGAAGGAAAGGACAGTCACCTACACATATTTCCACCCACATGTCCCAGAGGTCCCTCAGGCTCAACATGCCCAAATGCAGTTCCTTCTGCCTCACACATCTACCGGTTTTGTTGTCTCCCTGACAGTCCACCACCTTCTTCCCAAGTGTAATCCTCGATTTTTGCCTCACTTCTCCATCACTTCCCACATTCCAGGCCCATTTATCCTATTTCTTAAAAATCCTAAATTTTTTTCCCTCTCCACCTCCTTATTATCTTCGTTCTTGCCTTAACCGTGTCACAGCCAGATGACTGTACCAACTCCCTGACTCTTCCTCTCTGTCCTTTTGGTTCCCCTCCAACCAGTCCTTCAACCAGTTGCCCTACTGAGCAGGCGAAATGAAGAGCTGATCAGGCCACACTGCTGAGCAGTATAGCCGAGCTCTTAGCCTTGCCCCCTGCCCTCAGAGTCTTAACTCAACTGGTTTATCAAAGGGATAAAGGCTTATTTTATTTTATTTAAAAAAAAATTTTTTTTAATTGTGCTTTAAATGAAGGTTTACAGAGCAAATTTGTTTCTCTAATTAATTGTAATATTATATACATATTGTTTTGTGACATTGTTTTATAAACTTGCAATGTGTCCACACTCTTCTCTTCTCTACCTTAAGTTCCTCATTTCCATTCGTCCAGTTTTCCTGTCTCCTCCTCTCATTGGTTGAATTGTGTGCCCCCCAAAATATCTGTCTACTTGGCTAGGCCATGATTCCCAGTATTGTGTGATTGTCCACCATTTTGTCATCTGATGTGGTTTTCCTGTCTGTTGTAAATCCTGCCTCTATGATATTGATGAGGTGGGATTAGCAGCAGTTATGTTAATGAAACAGGACTTAATTTACAAGACTAGATTTTGTCTAAAGCCAATCTCCTTTGAGATATAAAAGAGAGAAGTGAGCAGAGAGACAGGGGGACCTCATACCACCAAGAAAGCAGTGCCAGGAGAATAGCATGTCTTTTGGACCCAGGGTTCCTACATGGAGAAGCTCCTAGTCCAAGGGAAGATTGATGACAAGACCTTCCCTCAGAGCCAACAGAGAGAGAAAGTCTTCCCCAGGAGCTGATGCCCAGAATTTGGACTTCTAGCCTACTAGACTATGCGAGAATAAAGTTCTCTTTGTTAAAGCCATTCACCTGTGGCACTGCTGTTACAGTGGCGCTGGGTGACTAAGACCGAAGTTACTGAATGTTACTGAATGATTGCAACATATAAATTGCAGACATAAAATAAATTTTACCTCCATTTACCTACCTAGCCTACCATATGGGGAAGCTGAGGCTCAGGCAGGTTAAACAGCCTGTCCGAGGTGGAGTTGAGGCTTAAACCTAAAACTCTCTGACTTCAAAGCTCTCCCTTTTAACCACACTACTAAATAAGCTTCAAAAGATGTAGCCTTGTCAATATTTGGAAAGGCTTGCCAAATTTTCTCTGTTCTTCCCATTATTTTGTAGTATTTTATAGAAATTAGCTGCTGCAAGCAGATGGAAGAAACAAAGAAAATCAGAATGGCAAGCCATACCTCCCTTATTCTCATCAGTGTGAAAATAAGAATTATCATTTGG
Organism: Loxodonta africana; assembly: GCF_030014295.1. Taxonomy (NCBI): domain Eukaryota; kingdom Metazoa; phylum Chordata; class Mammalia; order Proboscidea; family Elephantidae; genus Loxodonta; species Loxodonta africana. Next base: position 228,106,707 of record NC_087342.1, on the reverse strand, counting down.
TCCTGAGCCTGCAGGCAGGCCTATGATATTTTGCATAGCGATTCTACTGAATTTAAAGACAGTTCCTTAAACCTTGAGCACTGGTAAGGGACTGTCTCATTTGAAACCCAAGAATAGGGATGTTTACAAATTTTCTTTTAAGCCTATAAATTCTTAGCCAAATAAAATAATACAACATTCATTTTTTATTCTTCTCTGCCGAACAGCATATCCATTTGGCCTTGGCTTGAAATCATGGAATTTTTTAAGCTCGACTTATTAAACTAAAGGAGGCTTGAGTGAGGGAAAGCCCAGTTTTACTCAAGCAGTAAACTGAAAGCTCATAGTATTAAAATGCCCTAAAGCTAGCAGACAGTCTTCGATATTCTTAATGTTTTCATGAACTTTAGCTGTAGACTCTCCTTACTCACAGAAGCCAGCAGCGCTGAGCTGGGCACAGTGAGCCTTCTTTACCCTTGCGTCCTGCTCAACTGGATAAATAAACAATTTGAAGGCCTTGGAGGGAGTCCATGTACCATGAGCCAAGCAAAGATGCTGCATACACACATAGAAAACGTTTGGCCCTGGGCAGGACCGGCTATATCGTCTGCAGCACCCAGTGCAGAATGAAAATAGGGAGCCCCTCGTGCGAGATCTAGTCAGGATTTCAAGATGGCGACAGCAGAGCATTAAACGAGAACCTGGGCCCTTCCAGGTGCGGATTTCTGTGTAAATTCACAGTTCACACACCTATGAAGCCAGCCCTGCCCATGAGGACTGGCCTTCCTGCTTTCAGATGGTTGGTGGTGTAGCTCCCATAATTAATCAATGACCAGTTCTATTGCTTCTATCACCTAAGCAGCTTGCAAATATACCCATTTCTCTTGTGCTTGTTTTAGCCATCTTTCCCATCTGGTTACTCTCTCCCCCATCCGCCCTCAGACTGCCCTCCTCGCAGTAGAGGTCCTGGACACTCCTTTTTTTTTTTTTTTTAATTATTTATTTTATTTGTTCTTGATGACAACATACACCAATTCAACAATTCCTTCATGTATACTTCAGTGACATCAATTACATTCTTCAAGTTACGCAACCATTCTCTCCCTCCTTCTCCAAGTTTTTCCTTCCCCTTTAACATAAAGCCACTGCCCCCCCCCAAGCTTCCTATCTAATCTTTCGAGTTGCTGCTGTCTATTTGATTGCATATCAATAGTTCTTCGAAACAGCACAATGCTCAACCTGCTCACTCCTTTTGGAAACCCCAGAGGTGCAGTGGTTAAGAGCTATGGCTGCTCACCAAAAGGCCAGCAGTTCGAATCCACAAGGCACTCCTTGGAAACACTATGGGGCAGTTCTGCTCTGTCCTATAGGGTCGCTGTGAGTTGGAATTGACTTGACTTCAACGGGTTTCGTTTTTAGTTCTGGAGGCTTCTCACTGCTCTTGGGTAGAAGTCTAAAAACGTGGACCTCAAGATGTGGCGCTTTCTGTCCTGCTTCCTTCCCTGCCATCTTCAGCTCACGTCACATTCCCCCGGCCCTGCGTATTTTAGCGACAGGGGCCTTCTTGTGCCCTGTTTACAAAGAGGCATGCTCTCCAGCCTCTGAGCTGCTCATAGTCTGTTCCTCTTCCTTCCTCCTCTGTCTTCACCTGGCCTTCAGGTCTTCATTTAGGTATGATTTCCTCAGGAGGCCTCCTTGTTTCCCGTTGTTTCAATCTCCTGATGCCCACTCCCCTCCCCTAACACTCTTGATTCCTTTGGTAAGACTCATTGGACTCGCTCAGTGGATTTCTTTCCCACTCATGAAAGTAGGTCCCAGGCGTCCGCACCACACCAGAAACTCCTTAAGTATTTGTTGACTGATGGGTTGATTGAGTCAAGGCTTTCTCATTGATTCAGTATCATGGAAAGAGAAGAAAGCTGTCATACAGCAACGAGGAAAATGCTATGTTAGTTGTTGCTGCATTAAAGGCCTGTAGGATGTCCTGAGCTGCTGCCACGGATCTATGGAATTACAGTGAGGCCCACCTGAACAAGGACCGCACATTGACAATGTCTACCACTTGTGTTGATATTGGGTGTGTTTGTAAATTGTACCATTCTGGGGTTATGTGTGACTCTTTGGGGGCATCTTCTCCATTTTTTTAGTTTGCAATGGTAAGCATGTATTACTTTAATAACCATGATGAACCACCGTTCCCTAGCAAATTTTACTTAAAAAAAAAAAAGTACCACACCAAGAAGTATTTGCTATTGGGCTTCATTTACTTTGCAAATGTATTTCCCCTGACTGGAGAAGAGGGGGAAACATCTTCTTTTCCCTCCTCCACACACCACAGAAGAAAGGGTAGAAGAGCAAGTTGAGTATGGTAGAAATGGTGCCAATTAATCCTGTTTTAAAAGATTTCTACAAAAGTCGGAAAGCCAAACCACAAGCACTGCTAACCACCGGGCTGGCATTCACGGTCCTTGCGTTCCGGGGTGATGAGGAAATTTGAGCAATGGCCTTCTCCTCCAAGACAATGGCTGTACAAGGCAGCGGTCTCTAACCCTACTGGGTCACCTTCCTCGGTCCACTTCTTCTGCTGAAGAGGTAAGAAAAGAAACAATACTGAAGAGAAATTGATGGAATATGTTATGCAGGAATCAGAATGCCCGGAGTCCCTGGGTGATGCAAATGGCTAATGCTCTCGGCTGGTAATCAAAAGGTTCGAATCCACCCAGAGGTGCCTTGGAGGAAAGGCCTGGTGATCTGCTTCTGAAAAATCAGTCGCTGAAAACCCTGTGGAGCACAGTTCCCTGACACACATGGGTTTGCCATGAGATGGAATCGACTCAACGGCCACTGGTGTGGTTTTGTTCTTTTAGAATGTCTGGTGGGGCTGAAAGAAGCCCTGGTGGCACTGAGGTTAAAGTGCTTGACTCCTCACCGAAAGGTTGGTGGTTTGAAACCACCAGTGGCTCTGGGGGAGAAAGACATGTCCACCTGCTTCCATAAAGAGTACAGCCTTGGAAGTCCTGTGGGGTTACTATGAGTCCGAATTGACTCGACAGCAGTGGGTTTTTGCAGTGGGGCTGAAGGGTTAGACCGAGGTGCGGTTCAGACCGTACCTGATAGGGTGACCAACTATCCCACTTGTCTGGGACTGAGGAGTTCCCTGAATCTGGGACTTTCAGTTTTAAAACTGGGATGGTCCCAGGCAAACCAGGGGAAGTTGGCCTGTATGATTTCTGCCCAGGTCCAGCTCCTCACAGCCCCCCAGTGACGTCACGTGGCACAGGGTCTCTTCTCAAAGTTCCACCTGAGGGCCTCATGTTGTTCTTGCTGGGTGCCACTGAGTCAGTTCTGACTCATAGCGACCCCATGTGACGGAGCAGAAATGTCTCACAGGGTTTTCTAGGCTGTATAGTCTTTACAGGAGCAGATAGCCTAGGAGTAGCTGGGTGGGTTTGACCCGTCAACCTTTCGGTTAACAGCCAAATTCTTAACTCTTTTGCCACCATTGCGTTTCTAGCCTGAAATTGGGAACCCAGAATGATACTTTCGTCTTTAGTATGTCACTTTGTTTTTTATTTTCTAGAATGAAACTGCTTTAACTTTTGTGACTAAACAGAAAGCAGGATTCCAGTATGAAATGAGATTTGGATGCATCTGAATTGTCTACGTTGTTCCCTTTGAATTGCACTAAATGCACGTTTTGCTTCCTGAAAAAAAAAACAGACAAATATAGGAAGGCATGTTAAGGGAAGGAGTTTCACTTAATCTCTTTTCACAAAATGATGACCTAGTAGGAAGATTGCTGATCGAGGAAACCACAATGGGATTCATGCTAACCCGAGACTAGCCGTGACCCGTTTCTGCAGCAGCAGATGGGAAGCTGGAATGTTAGTGCGAATTCTCAGTGACGGCGTCTGTCTCAGTCACCTAGTGCTGCTGTAACAGAAATACCACAAACCGTGACTTTAACAAACAACAAACAAATTTGTTTTCTCACAGTTTAGGAGGTTAGAAGTCTAAATTCAGGGCGTTAGTTCTAGGGCAAAGGTTTCTCTGTCTGCTCTAGGGGAATGTCTTTGTTTCTTTTCAGCTGCTGTTCCCTGGTTCCTTGGAGCTCTCATGTGGCTTGCCATTTATCTTCCCCCATCTCTGCATCCTTTTCTGTGCCGAGTCAGCTTGATTTATATCTCACCCTACAGTGACACGGGCTCATTAACATAATGAAGAAAAGCCTATTCCCAAATGGGATTACATCCACGAGCATGACCCATTGCCCTCAAGTGATTCTGACTCAGCAACCCTATACAACAGGGTTAAACTGCCCCATAGGGTTTCTAGGGAATAACTGGCGGATTCAAACTGTCAACCTTTTGGTTAGCAGCCGAGCTCTTAACCACTGTGCAACCAGAGCTCCATATCCGCAAGTAGAAAACCAATAAACCAAACCTGTTGCCGTCGAGTCAATTCCAACTTGTGGTGACCCTATAGAACAGAGTAGAACTTCCCCTTAGAGTTTCCAAGGAGTGCCTGGTGGATTCGAACTGCCAACTTTTTGGTTAGCAGCTATAGCTCTTAACCACTACACCACCAGGGTTTCCCTTCACAAGCATAAGGGTTAGGAACTATAACACATCTTTGGGGGAACACAATGCAATCCATAACAGCATCATAAAAGTAACTGGTATTGAGCACCACTTTATACATACTTCCTGCAGTGTTTACACCTGTCCCAGGAGGTAGGTGCTGTCATATTGGTAATATTCGTCATTGTCATGGGTTGAATTATGTCCTCCAAAAATATGTGCATCAATTTGGCTAGGCCATGAGTCCCAGTATTGTCATCTGATGTGATTTTCCTGTGTGTTGTAAATCCTATTTCTGTGATGTTAATGAGATGGGATTAGCGGCAGTTATGTTAATGAGGCAGGACTCAATCTATAAGATTAGATTGTGTTCTAAACCAATCTCTTTTGAGATAGAAAAGAAAGGAGTGAGCAGAGAGACAGGGGAAGCCAACAAGAAAGAAGAGCAGGACAGCAAGTCCTTTGGGCCTGAGGTCCCTGCACTGAAAAGCTCTTAGTCTAGGGGAAGATTGATGACAAGGACCTTCCTCCACAGCCAACAGAAAGAGAAAGCCTTCCCCTGGACCTGGCACCCTGAATTCAGACTTCTAGCCTACTAGACTGTGAGAGAATAAAAGTCTGTGGGTTAGAGCCGTCCATTTGTGAAATTTCTGTTACAGCGGCCCTAGATAACTAAGGCAGTCGTCATGCTGGCTCTACAGGTTCTAGAACTCAGGGAGGCTGAGTGGCCCAGGGACAGGGTCCAGGCCTCCCTGTCTCCAAAGCCTGCAGCATTTCCACTGTCACTTTGCTGCACGCCTTTTCTTTACGGGGAAAAGTGAGATCTGCTTCCCACTTCTCTGTACCTCTTGTGCTAGGTCCGAGCAGGGACGTTGTATGGCCAGAGCACTAAATACCTCTGGCCAAATGTCTGAGCTTCTCAGTGCTGCTGTAACAGAAATATCACAGGGGCGTGGCTTTAAAGAATGGCAGTTTATTTTCACACAGTTTGGGAGGCTACATGTCTGAATTCAGGGCACCAGCTCTAGGGGAAGGCTCTCTCTGTCAGCTCTGGGGAAGATCCTTGACTCAGCTTCTCTAGCCCTGGCCTTCCTCCGTTCCTTGGTGACCTTCATGTGGTGTCTATCTTTTCCCCATTTGTGCTTCCTTCTCTGTGCCTAATCGTGCTTGGTAAAGTAAAGGGTCAGCAAAAAAGACGAAGACCCTCAGGAGTTGGATTGACACAGTGGCTGCAACAATGCGCTCAAGGAAAGCAATCAAGAATTGTTCTTGATAGATGACAAAGAACTTTGCTGCTTGTTAGAAGAGGAGGGGAGCAGTGTAGTATACTGTTGCTGCTGTTGGTAACATTGAGTCGGCCCCCAACCCGTAGTTACCCCGTGCACAGTGGAGTGAAACATTGCCTGGTCCTGTGCCATCCCCATGCTCAGTAGCACATTGGACTGTTGTGATCCGTAATGTTCTCACTGGCTGACTTTTGGAAGTAGATCTCCAGACCTTTCTTCCTAGTGCATAGTAGCAGCAATAGTAGCCATAATAATTGTACTTGTCATGTGCCAGGTGCATCTGCCTATATTATTTCTAATTTTCAAAACAATTCAAAAAGGAAACTAAGGCTCTGAGAGGTGGCTGAGCTGGGGCTTTATCCCAAGGCTAACCCCCAAATCCAAGCTTTTTGCATTTTATTGCATTATCATTTTTTAATTAGTTTCTCTTATTTTGCAGTTGAGGAAACAGATGCATTGAGGCCAACAGGCTTGCTAAGTTCACATCTGGAGAATTAAACAGATCTCACACCCAAATCGCTGGAATCCTCTTCCTAGAGAACTCAGAGCCAGTGCCCATGAGCAGCTGCCAAGTCCTCAGATGTGAAATCAGTCTGGAGCCCGAAGTCGCCTGGAATCATGAGATTCCAAGATACGAATTTGTACTACTTAGAAACCTAGAAAAGGACATCATGGTTGGTAAAGTAGAGGGTCAATGAAAATGAGGACAACCCTCAGTGAGACAGACTGACACAGAAGTTATAACAATGGGCTCAAACATAAAACAATCATGGAGCTGGCACAGGACCAGGCAATGTTTTGTTCTCCAACCATGAGCTGGAGCCTAAAACAAACAAACAAACAAACAAACCTATTGCCATCAATTGGATTCCGACTCACAATGACTCTATAAGACAGAGCAGAACTGCCCCACAGGATTTCCAAGGAGCAGCTGGTGGATTTGAACTCAGAACTTTCTGTTAGCAGCCCTTAACCACTGTACCACCAGGTCTCCGAGTTGAGCTTATTCAACAGCAATTAACAATAATAACGAGAAATCTTTGGGTGGTATGGAACAGAAATCACCCAGACTAAACAGATAAGGAAAATGTGCAGATCTTGAGGAGTGTCCAACAGAAGCAGTAGTGAAGCAGGGTCCTGTCCCTGAAGGGCAGACCTGAAGCCTGGGAACCCTTGAGCTTTGTCTCTGGTTTCTGCGATCCAGCTTCCCTGCTCCCAGCACATGGGGTGGAGTGTGGTCGCTAACAGTGCCCGTGTTTACAATACTGCTGGACCAGCCAGTGGGAAGATGTCTTTGTTCCATTCCAATTTCCGGGAGAAGAGCCATGGAGTGACTAAGCCTGGATAGGGCGGGCACCCCTGGGCCACATACTGTCCACAGGAGGTAGGCACACGGGGCAAACAAGGCCAGCCCAGCCCCTGGATACAGGGGAAAAGAGTTACCAGGCAGCAAATCATCGTTGGACAGATGACCCTGGAGGTGTCTGCTGTGTATCCAGGTGTCAGAATTCCAGATGAGTTAGAATGAAGCATTATAATTACGTTCAGATGAAGCCCGTGATGCGGTTCTAAAAACGAACTGCTGTTGAGTCGATGCCAACACGTGGCGACTCCGTGTGTGTCAGAGGGAACTGCACTTCATAGGTTTTCAATGCTGATTTTTCAGAAGTGGATCGCCAGACCTTTCTTCCGAGGCACCTCCAGGTGGACTCGAACCTACAACCTTTTGGTTAGCAGCAGCACGTCTTATCTGTTTGCACCATCCAAGGACTCCAGTGACATAGTTAGACTGTGCCTGAATTAGTGAAAAGATACTTAACTAGCTATTTAGTTCATTAAAATCTTCCAGAAAATACGGATGTTCTTTAAATATTGTCTTTATTGTTGCAATACATTTTACATTTTTAAAAAAGCATTATTGTAAGAATATTTTAATGGGGAGAAATATGTGAATATAGCTCCCAGTCAACTCTGCTAATGGATCCAAGACCTTGTATCGTTTTTTTTTTTTTTTTGGTGTAAAAGAGTCTGCAGTGATAGACTGTCCTGGCTGACATCCTTCTGGTTTCCAAGACTCCCTTGTGAATAAATATCACAGTCTTTTTGCAAGAGAGCCAAGCTGGAGCACCAGCAGCTGTGGAATTTTTGGCTCTTAATGGTGGTCGCTGCCCAACCTCCCCCAGGTCCTTTCTCTCTGGAAAATTACTGAACTATATTCAAATTTTAAGACAAATAGATCAAGAAAACGAACACCTAAACGCCCACAGATGCAGATTGTGACACAGACCATTTCTGCAATGCGTTGACAGCGGGAAGAGCAATGCGAGGTGGCTGGCCCACACGGGATTTCAGAGCTCATTCTCTGTGGGGGAGAGCAGGGTGAGTGTGGGGGCTAGGTGTCTCCGAGGTAGTGTCCACTCTTGAAGTCAGCACAGTCTCCGTCTGACCCTGACAGGTGTGTTAACTTGGCTTTTTTCCTAGTCCCTTTCCAGATGACCGACATCACAGGTTGACACTCAGCTTTTGTTACTATTTTCAGTCGATTTGAATTATTTCCCTGTAAACTCTCAGAGCACTGGCATCTGTAATCACATTTTGCAGGAGCTATGGCAGGCTGCCGGCACATTCTACAGACTCCTGTTGCCAGGCGGTAGCTGTGCATTTTTGACACACGGCTATCTCATTCCAGACAGTCCAGAGAAACGGCCTCTTAGTCACACTTGGCCTCCACCAGGCCATGTCAGGGCCAGGATGGCCCCCGGCTCACCCCCTTTCTTCTCCAGCAACATTCCTGCTCAGAGCAGGCTGGCTTTGCTGGTGGATGGCCCCACTGCTGTCAACAAACGATTCACTGTCAGCCAGAAGGGCAAAACAGCCCCTGTAGGAAGGGTCTGGACGGTAACACGTCCGGGGGGGTTTCCACCTTTGTCTGGGTAATCCTCACCTTGTTATCACACATGTAAGGTGGAAATGTGACGAAACGAAACTGATTTGCAAAAGCCACACGCAGAAACCAGTGTCGTTTTTTTAGCCCCAGTGTGGTTAAGGTTTACTTCCGCTGCACATTTATGGCAACAGTCTTTTGAAAATGGCTTGGGGCAGAGAGCCTGCTTCTGGTAGCTAGGGAGAAGGTATTTGCTGGTTACAGCTTCTATTATTTCTATTTTCCCTCAGTGATAGAAGGAAAAGGCCTTGGTTCGCTCAGTTAAACGTCAGGGCTGTGTTCTCTGCACTCCTTGGCCACGCCAGTCTGGGACCAAGGTAGAATGAAGAGAATAATGCCTTGGAAATGTCTTCGGGGACGACATGGGAGTGGGGAGCACCAAGGCAGGTTAGTCTAGATCCAGAATACCTGGAACTACCTTAATTCAGCTCCACACTGGATCAAACACAACCTTAAGGCGCATACACAAAGCAAGTAGAGACATTCATCACACGCGCCCACGGGCTTAACACTCAGTCATCTCAGAGTGCCGATTTTTAGAAAGAACCAAGATGAGATCAATGGACCCGACTCTCGTTCTTCCTCCTCCTTAAAAATCCTGACGGGTGCTGAGATGCCGGCCCGCTTTATAGGTACAGTATTTGGAGAATGAGAGACCGTGGGGTAGTTTGTGGGACCAAGTAGAAATGTAATAAGGTGAATTCCAGATTTGCCCGCAATTACTGGGGAGCACTTGGTCACACTTCTTCACCTCCGGGCTTTCCTGTACACAATTCCCTGCTGCCTCACCTCGTGGTTTCAGCTGGTAATTGGCTGCTGGAATCAGGTGCATGGGGAGGCGTGAGGCCTGGAGAAGGCGGGACTCCACCTGGAAGGGAAGCTTACCTGGTGTCTCTCCAGGTGGAAAAAGTGACTCATGTGATTTGTGGCACCCTGCCTGACCCAGTTCGAGGTTTGGCCACCTCAGCCCCAGGGCCACCTCGATGGCATGTTTCCTTGAACCTGTCCATCCTGTCCCCTTCTCAGCCTCACCCTTCTATTATTCCATTATTATTCTCACCCTTCTATTAGGCACCAGACAGGAGGGGGGCAGAGGACACTGGTGGTTCGGTGGTAGCATCCTTGCCTTCCATGTGGGAGACCAGGGTTCAACTCCCAGCCAATGAACCTCAAGCACAGGCCCCGTCCGTCTGTCACTGGGGGCTTGTGTATTGCTGAACAGGTTTCAGCGGAGCCTCCAGACTAAGATGGACTAGGAAGAAAGGCCTGGCAATCGACATCTGAAAACCAGTCAGTGAAAACCCTACGAATCACAACAGTCCAGTTCGCAACGGATCATGCGGATGGTGCAGGACTGAGCACCACTTCATTCTGTTGTGCATTGGGTGGCCATGAGTCAGGAGCTGATTCGATGGCAGCTGACAACAGCAACAACAGAAGGGAGAGCAGGAATGTTTCCATGGTGACCTGTCTCTGCCTTTTGTTAGCTAACTTCCATGGAGAAGGCCTGGAAATGGATGTGGAAAAACTCCTTTCATTCTGGCTGGGAAGCACAGGGCAGCTTCCTTAGCCACCCATTCCCCCACTCTACGGCGGAGTAGCCCCAGCCCCCGAACTCATCCAAGGGGCCAGGTGGACCATCCTTCAGGAGGGGTGCCTGCTTAGCAGCATCCCCCCCGCTCCATGCTAACATCAGCACCTCCTGGAAACAGCTTCCTGTTAGCTCTCAGGTAGTCAACAAAAAGCTCGTGTTATACATTCACATGTATAACCTGTGTCTGTTATCCTTGCTAGGTGCTGTCGAGTTCATTCTTCCGCATAGGATTTTCTAGGCTGTAACCTTTATATCATTAATATATCATTAATATCACACACAAGTAAAATTCAGCTGAAGATCATTCGAAAGCAGTTGCAGCAGTACATGGACAGAGAACTGCCAGAAGTTCAAACCGGATTCAGATGGGAATGTGGAACCAGGGAACACAGAGAATACCAGAAAACCAGAGAGCAACGTCATGATAAATGGAGAAAAGACTGAAGTTGCCAAGAATTTCGTTTTACTTGGATTCAAACAATCAACACCCGTGGAAGCAGCAGTCAAGAAATCAAATGATGTATCCCATTGGGCAAATCTGCTGCAAAAGACCCCTTGTTTCTGGGTTTAAAGGGTTAAAAAGCAAATGTGTCGCCTTGAGGACTAAGGAGTACCTGACCCAAGCCATGGTGTTTTCAATTGCATCATATGCATGTAAAGCTGGACGATGAATAAGAAAGACCAGAGAAGAACTGATGCCTTTGAATTGTGATGTTGGCAAAGAACATTGACGATACCATGGACTGCCAGAAGAAGGAACAAATCTGTCTTGGAAGGAGTACAGCCACAGTGCTCCTTAGAAGGGAGAATGGCAAGACTTTGTCTCATGTACTTTGGACATGTTATCAGGAGGGACCAGTCCCTGGAGAAGGACATCATGCTTGGTAAAGTAGGGGGTCAGCCAAAAAGAGGAAGACCCTCAATGATACGGACTTACACAGTGGCTGTAACAATGGGCTCAAACATAGCAACAATTGTGAGGATGACACAGGACTGGGCAGTGTTTCATTCTGTTGTATGTAAGGTTGCTATGAGTCGGAACCAACTCAATAGCATCTAATAACAACAACAATCTTTATGGGAGCATATTGTCAGGCTTTTCTCCCACAGAGCTGCTGGGTGGGTTAGAACTGACAACCTTTCGGTTAGAGCTAAGCACTTAACCATTGTGCTTAACAAGCTTACCCAAGCGCTTAACAATCTGTGTATGTTGTTGTTGAGTCGGTTATGACTTACAGCAACTGTATGTACAACAGAATGAAACCCTTCCTGGTTCTGCTCTATCCTCACAATTGTTACGTTTGAGCCCATCGTTGCAGCTACTGTGTCAATCCATTTCGTTGAGGGTCTTCCTCTTTTTTGCTGACCCTCCACTTTACCAAGAATGATGTCCTTCTCCAGGGACTGGTGCCTCCTGATAACACGTCCAAAGTACGTGAGACGGAGTCTTGCCGTTCTCCCTTCTAAGGAGCATTCTGTCTGTACTTCTTCCAAGACATATTTATTCGTTCATCTGGTAGTCCATGGTATATCCAATCTGTATAGTGAGCTGGAAATAGTCTAAAGGGCATTTTTGTTATTTGTTTTATTTTCCATTTGATTTGGGAGCTTTGGCAGGGTGTGTGGAATTTCTACTACTCTCCCTTATAGAAGAAACACCCACTCTTCAAAAATGCAGCAAAGCCAACAAAAAGAGAAGAGGCTTCTGGTTACTAATCAAACCTGCCAACTGGCAAGTAGTGGGGGGCGGGGGGGGGCACTGCTTCCAGAGGATCTTTTGAACGAAACGTTTCCTCCAAGCCCAAGGTTAGCAACTCTTAGCTTGTGAGGTGTGACCCCCCTTGTTTGATCACTTCTTCCTCTCATCTAGTTTTTCACTTTGCTTCCTGGGGTGAAGCTCTGCCCAGGGAGAGTCCTGGCCTGGCTCTTTGCCCACTTCGCTTTTTACCCAGTTTCCAAATTCCAATTTTCACTTTGATGTCTGGAACTTTTTCTAAACACACTGCATCTGCAGTGGAAATTGAAATTCCAGAGCTAAATCTATATTTAACCTCCCCAAATGCATTTGCTCTGGGCTCTGCTTTCCCTTATTCTTGAATCCTGAAGAACTGAAGCAACTATTCAAAAGAAAAAAAACCAAACCCATTGCCGTCGAGTTGATTGCGACTCATAGCGACCTATAGGACAGAGTAGGACTTCTCCACAGGGTTTCCAAGGAGCTGCTGGTAGATATGAACTGCTGACTTTTTGGTTATTAGCAGAGTTCTTAACCACTGTGTCACCAGGGCAAATGATTAATGCAGTCAGCTGGTAACTGAAAGGTTGGAGGTTCAAGTCCACCCAGAGGTGTCGTGGAAGAAAGGCCTGGTGATCTACTTCTGAAAAACCAGCCATTGAAAATCCTATGGAGCACAGTTCTGCTCTGAAACACATGAGTCGATGGAAGCTTGTTGGTTATAATATGCGACACCTCTTCCGTATTAGTTTTCTAGGCTGCTGTAACACAGTACCACAAACTGGGTGGCTTAAAGCAAAAGAAATTTATTCTCTCACAGTTCCGGAGACTAGAAGTCTAAAATCAAGGTGTCAGCAGGGCCATGCTCCCCCTGAAGGCTCTAGGTGAGATCCTTCCTTGTCTCTTCCAGTTCCTGGCGGCCCAGGCATTCCTTGGCTTGTGGCTGCCTCACTCCGACCTGTGCCTCTGTCTTCACATGGCCACCTTCCCCTTGTGTCTCTGTGTCTCTTCTCTTTTATAAAGGCGTCAGTCACACTGGGTTAGGGTCACTCTATCCCGGTATGGGAAACCCTGGTGGGGTAGTGCTTAAGCACTACAGCTGTCAACTAAAAGGTTTGCATGGCAGTTGTAATCCACCAGGCCCTCCTTGGAAACCCTATGGGACAGTTCTTCCCTGTCCTATAGGGCCGCCATGAGTCAGAATCGACTTGATGGCAATGGATTATCCCAGTATGACCTCATGTTAACTAATTATATCTGCAAGGACCCTATTTCCACAAGGTCATGTTCAGAGTTTCCTGGGGCTTCGACATATCATTTTGGGGGACACAATTCAGCCTGTGACATCTTCCCGTATCTTGCTTCACTTGGTCCCTAAGACAACCAGGAAGTAGCTAGCCAGGAGTTGTTAGTCCCGTTTAGAAATGGAGAAACCGAGGCTCAAGGCAGTTCAGTAGAATACCGCTCCTGAACTCGTACAGTTAATGTGTGTCAGAACTTCCTTCTAGGTCAACCTTCTATGTCTTTTTAAAAAGACTCTTAATGCTTAAAACCTCTCACTGCTCTGCAGGCTTCAGTGCTGGAATGAATCACAGGAAAGTGGTGACTCATAACAACTTCTGACTTACTTTATTACACACACATAACAAGGCTCTCTACTAATTTTTCCAAAGAACACATCGCGTCTTTAGAATGCTCTTCAGCTCCAGGAGTAATTGACAAATAGCTCACGGAGTGCACCGGATACACGTTGTTGTCTGAACAGAAAAACAAGACATGTCTCCGACCTTCCAAAAATATGTGATTCCGTGAAGCTAACACCACAAAAGGGAACTAAGAAAGAATGTGCCAGCTGTTTTAATAGAATGAACTGATTACCAAAAACATAGTCAAAAATATCTCTCTGAGGTGGAGCCAATTGTACCAAGAGTGGGTGGCAGTGGCAATGGTGGTAGTTTGCCTCTAGGGAGGAGTCTTTGACCACTGACGTCTCTTAGAACTGCCATCACATATGGTGATAATGAAAAGCAGACCATTTGGTTGGACTTATTCTTAGTTTTTAATTGTCTACAGAAGATGTACCCCTTATGGCCTGCACCAGGGTCTGTCCATTCCCGTGCCCCCCCTTCTTCATACACCACCAAGTATAGCAAGTGACTCAGAAGTCAGTGATTCATGTTACCCATCAGATTTGTTCAAAATTATTTTTATTGCTCTTTTTTAATTTTAATTTTTTAAATAAATCTCACTTCCCACTGATTGTTTGACAAGCCCAGTTCCCTGCCTGGTTCCCCCAGCTCTTTGTAGGCTCCTATCACCCAGGCTGAAGGCACTGAGAGCTGGGCCTGTCGCCATGTTGAAAACGCCTCCCCATTAGAGAGTGGGGACCGGGGCCAGCCTGCTCACTCACTGCCCCGAATCACCATGCAGGTAACCAGCCCACCAGGCTGGCCTCTGCCCTGACCTTGGATTTCTTCTGGCCTGAAACCCAGCCCTTAGTGTCAGGCCAGACAACTGGTGCCCTGATTCCTCTCACCTGCATTCTCCCGGCCCTGAAATCCCCTGTATCCTGGCTGGCTGGGCCCTGCATCATCCTGGACAGAGCTCTCTAGAACCAGGCCTCTGGCACTCCTGAAGCTAAGAGCTGTCCTTGTCTAAAGCCCTTCTGTCACCACCACGTCTCTACCAGCCTGGCCAGCCTGACTGAAACCAATGCCACTCTGGGTCAGACTCGAGGTCCCTAGACTTTGTGGTTTGGATCATTGGACACTAACTGGGGGAGGAATGTAGAGGCTGGTACCCTCTGGCCTGGTTTCAGGGGGGTACTGGTAAATTTTAACCAGCTCTCTCAGAAAAAAGGGCCATGAATTGTAGCTTTTGCCAATTTCCGTGGTGTAAGCACTCTTGCGTGGCCAATTTCAAGCTATCAACATGACGTCACTGAATGTGGACATGGAAAGAGATGTGCAATTGCACGTGGTTGTACAGTATTTCCCACATACAGATACAATAGACGGATGTAGCCCCAAGTACAATAGTAAAAACATAAGCAGGAAGTGATGCATTTTAAGTGGTTATTACTTTTGTTTTAGGATAATTTATTCAATTTGTAACTTCATATGATTTAATATTTAATAAAAGCTGTCTAAATGTTTGTCTATGTTTTATTGACTATGCAAAGGCATTTGACTGTGTGGATAACATTGTGAAGAATGAAAATTCCAGAACACTTAATTGCGCTCATGAGGAACCTGTACTTAGACCAAGAGGCAGTTGTTCAAAAAGAACAAGGGGATACTGCATGGTTTAAAGTCAGGAAAGGTGTGCATCAGGGTTGTATCCTTTCACCATACCTATTCAATCTGTATGTTCAGCAAAAAGTCTGAGAAGCTGGGCTATATGAAGAAGAACTGGGCATCAGGATTCGAAGACTGAAGACTCATTATCAACCTGTTATATGCGGATGACACAACCTTGCTTGCTGAAAGTGAAGAGGATTTGAACCACCTACCAATGAAAATCAAAGACTACAGCCTTCAGGAAGGATTACAACTCAATATAAAGAAAACAAAAAATGCTCACAACTGGACCAATAAGCAACATTGTCATAAAGGGAGAAAATATTAAAGTTGTCAAGGATTTCATTTTACTTGGATCCACAATCAATGCCCATGGAAGCTGCAGTCAAGAAATCAAATGATGCATCGCATTGGACAAATCTACTGCAAAAGACCTCTTTTAAAGTGTTGAAAAACGGAGACGTCACTTTAAGGACTAAGGTGCCCCTGACCCAAGCCGTAGTGTTTTCAATCACATCACACGCATGTGAAAGCTAGACAATGAATAAGGAAGACCAAAGAAGAACTGAGGCCTTTGAATTATGGCGTTGGCAAAGAATATTGGATATTCCATGGACTGACAGAAGGAACAAATCTGTCTTGGAACAAGTACAGCCAGAATGCTCCTTAGAAGCAAGGATGGCAAGACTTTGTCTCACATGCTTTGAACATGTTATTAGGAGGGATCAGTCCTGGAGAAGGACATCACGCTTAGTAAAGTAGAGGGTCAGTGACAAAGAGGAAGACCCTCAACGAGATGGAGTGATACAGTAGCTGCAACAATGGGCTCAAGTGTAACAACTATTGTGAGGATAGCTCATCATGGCAGCGTTTTGTTCTGTTGTACATAGGATCGCTATGAGTCAGAATCAACTTGATGGCACCTAACAACAACAACAAAAGCTGCCTTTGACAACCAGCTTGCAAAACTTCTGAAAATGTAACAATTGACTTGTCTGAGCCAGCGCAGTCAAGTCACTGCCTGGCTTGCCTCCCAGGCCCCATCCTGCCATGGGGGGAGCTTCCTCCTCCTCTGCCAGCAGGCTGCAGGATTTCAGTAATCCTGGCAGCCAGGGCCATGTGTATGCATTGGATTGTGTCCCCCCAGATATTTGTTGGAATTCTAACCCTACACCTGTGGATGTGATCCTGTTTAGAAATAGGGTTTTTTCTGTTATGTTAGATCATACTAGAGTAGGGTGGGTTCTAAATCTAATCATTTCTGTGTTATTAAAAGAGCAGATTAGACACATACACAGGGGAAGATAGACAACATGTGAGGATCGCCAAGGAACCGAGGGAGGCCTATGGCTACCAACAAGGAAGGAATTGACATGCCAAGCCCTGATTTGGACTTTTAGCCTCCAGAACTGTGAGAAAATAAATTTCTGTTCTTTAAAGCCACCCATTTGTGGTATTTCTGATACGGCATCATTAGGTAAATAAGATGCCACATGACTTCTGCTCTCCTGGTTGCTAAATTCAATTCATAAATTTCAGTTCTAATTCTACTTGGTCTCCCAGGGGCCTGTGACACCCCCTCCTTCTTGAAAGTCTACAACATCATTCATTCTGGCCATAATTTTTTAACCCTGTTTTGAGGATTCATGGCACTCTGCTGGCCCTTTAACTGTTGGTGTTCGCCAGGATCTGACCTTACTTTCTTTAGGTCTTCCATCCTTCTTACTCTGAACGTGAATACTGATGCCTCCCAAATCTACGCCTTCATCTCAGATAACCTTGGACGAGGCATACGCAGCTGCCTGCAGCACGTCTTCACTTGGTCAGCCCATAAGTATCCCGTTCTCAGCGTGTACCATCACTCCACCCCCAACCCAGCTGGTTCTTCATTTATATTCCTTGTTCAGCATCCATGCTCTCATTCGGTCCATACGTATTTACTGAGCACCTACTACACTCTAGTCATTGCGCTAAGTGCTGATAAAGCTCTGAACAAGCAACAATCCCATCTCTTCTAGAGATTATTCAGAGGCAAATGGTGTCACTATCTGCCCCACGCCCCAAGCCAGAACCCTTGAGTCATCCTTGAGTCCTCCTTCCAGGTTACTTACTATTTATATTCATGTGGCCAGGAAGTCAGAGCTCTTCTACTTCCTAGACAACTCTGGAATCCTCCCCCTTCTTCCACTCCCACTATGACTGTCTTTTCTCAGGTCCCTGTGATTTCCTTCCTGGATTGCTGCACGAAGCACCTCACCTCTCTCCCATCTCCTGACTCGTTGCATCCCAGTCCACTCCCCGCAGTGCTGGAAGACTATTTCTGAAACTACATTTACGATACTGTCATTTCACTGTATAAAGTTCTCCCAAACATCGCCCCAGCCTTTGAAATAATGGCATGGCATTAAAGACCTTGCATGTGACCTGGCTCCTGTCTGCCTCTAAGTCTTCTTGTCACCATTCCTCTTTAGACCTCTTATGAAGAGAAATGAAGCCTTGATACATGCTACAACATGGATGAACCTTAAAAACATGTACTGAGTGAAGTAAGTCACACACAAAAGGACGGATATTGTACAGTCTTGCTCATATGAAATATCTAGAATAAGTAAGTATATAGACCAAAGTTTATTAGTAGTTATTAGTGGGAGAGAAGGGGGAAAGGGCTGTCATTGTTTAGGAAACATTGAGTTTCTGTTTATGGCAATGGAAAAAAAATTTTTTAATTGCACTTTAGATGAAGGTTTACAGAACAAACTAGCTTCTCATTAAACAGTTAGTACACATATTGGTTTATGACATTGGTTAACAACCCCACGACATGTCAACGCTCTCCCTTCTCGACCTTGGGTTCCCTGTTAGCAGCTTTCCTCACCCCTCCTGCCTTCTAGTCCTTGCCCCTGGGCTGGTGTGCCTGTTTAGTCTCATTTTGTTTTACGGGCCTGTCTAATCTTCGGATGAAGGGTGAACATCAGGAATGACTTCATTACTGAGCTAAAAGGGTGTCCGGGGGCCATACTCTCCAGTTTCCTCCAGTCTCTGTCAGGCCAGTAAGTCCAGTCTTTTTTTGTGAGTTAGAATTTTGTTCTACATTTTTCTCCAGCTCTGTCCGGGACCCTCTATTGTGATCCCCGTCAGAGCAGTCAGTGGCAGTAGTCGGACACCACCTAGTTATACTGGACTCAGTCTGTTGCAGGCCGTGGCAGTTGTGGTCCGTTAGTCCTTTGGACTCATCTTTCTTTGTGTCTTTAGTTTTCTTCATTTTTCCTTGCTCCCGAAGGGGTGAGAGATGGTGATGGAATTTTGGCAGCAGATTTGGTGATGGCTGCATAACATGATTAGTGCAATTGGTGTCCCTAAATTGTACACTTGAAAAATGTTAAATTGGCAAATATTGTGTTCTATATATATCTACAACTATTAAAAACAACAAGAACAATATGACTGGTGTCTTTGTGAGGGGGGGAAGAGGCACACAGACACACAGAGAGGACACCTTTGGTGATGAGGCAGAGATTGGAATGATGAGTCTGCAAGCTGAAGGACGCCAATGACGGCCAGCAATTGCTTGAAGCGAGAAGAGACAGGGAAGGATCTTCCCCTAGAGCCTTCAGGGGGAGCATGGCCTAGTTGGCGCCCTGATTTTGGACTTCTGACCTTCAAAATAAGTTTCAGTTGTTTTCACTTTAGGTTTTCTGTTTGTGAGGCTGTGACAAAGGGACTGCCCACTACCTACTTCCTCAGGATGTGAGGAGATAATTGTGGTAATGTATCTGAAAACATTTTGCCATATTGAGAGGAAAGTTACCACCACAATCCATGCTGTTGTTAATGTGTTTTTAATACTCCTCCCAACTCTTAGGATGTTGTAGTACTTTGTTCAGGCAGCCACAGGAAACTAATACAGGAGTCTTCTGGAAAAGGTTTCCTTGTTCCTTAAAAAAATAAAGAGAAAAGAGATAGCCTTCATCCTCCTCAGGACTTTGTCACAGCTGTTTGTAATCCTGGGATGTGGCAACCATCTTGTGATGATGAAGGGGACCATCCAAGGGCAAGACTGATCTATTGCGTATGGTAGAGAGAAGAAATGGAAATAACTTGAAGCCTTGACAATTTTGAGTTGTGGAATCAATCAACCCCGAGTTGCTCTACCTCTGAACTTCTTGTCACGAGACTAAATCCACTGGTTTTAGACCATTTTGAGTTACATCTGAAAGCATCCTAAACAATAACCTATAGTTAGCTATTGTTTTTAAACAAAATTTTCCTTGGTTTCCTCTATTCACGGGCTGCTACTCCTTCTTCCCATTTTATCAGTTCTTCTACCTTTCTTCTCAGAGGAGTTCTTCAAAGACTTGGGTGGTACTGATGCCTGAAATCCACTTTAAATGGAAAAATCTGCATTTACTCTGAAGAGAAATAGAAGTTAGCAGAATCGCCACTACCGATGGCTAATACATTTCGTCAGCAGATACTCTGGGTGAAGCCAGAGCTAATCCCTTTGCATGCCCTATCTTATCTAATTAGCAAAATTGCTTCACAAGGTGGTTGTTGTTACTTGTCATCAAGTAGGCTCTGACTCAGGGTGACCTCGTGTACAACAGAACTAAATGTCCGGATTCCTGTTTTATAGGTAAGGAGGCTGAGGTCCATAAAAGTAAGCGATTTTCCCAAGGTCCCAAAGCTAGTAAGTGACTGAGCTAAGGGCCTAACTAGACTTCGGGGCAGTCCTGATCTACCACCGTGAACTTCACCTCACTAGTCGTGGGAGCAGCAGAAGTGCCTCACCAGCGGGTGTCTCAGAATCAATACGTGAGTGCCCACAAGAGGACTGGAATCTGATTTAGAGTCTAAAGGTAATTGAGTATATCAGGTTCCATAAGTTCTCTGGTGAGTCTTATTTAACCTCTCTGCAGTTTAGGTTTTCTGTTTGCGAGGCTGTGACAAAGAGACTGTCCATTACCTACTTCTTCAGGATGTGAGGAGATAATTGAGGTAATGCATCTGAAAGCATTTTGCCGTATTGATAGGAAAGTTACCACCGCAATCCATGCTATTGTCAATGTGACTTTAATTACCCCTCCCAACAATTAGGATGTCGATAGTATACCGAAACCTATTCGATTGTGGGAAAATTTTCCATACAGCCCAGTAAACTCTCAGGAGAAAAAGCTCTGTGAAATCATTTGAAATGAGAAATCAGTTGAAATATCAGCTATGGGGCAAATGTTCTTTAAAGATCAAAATTTCATATTGGACAGAAGACAAGTTTTTGTTAAGTAAGGGGCAACTGTTCTTATTTTACACCGGCTTTTGTAAAACATAAATGAAATATGGAAAAAAGGAAAAACTTCTTGCAGATACCCAATGTCAACCTAAATTATTTTTCATGAAGTTACTTAAATATGAACAAGCCAGAAACTAGGAACAGGGTCCTTATACTGGTAGATCTAATACAATATAAAAGCAAAGCAAATTTACAAATTACGTAAAAACAAAACGACAAAACCAATAAAATTCAGACTAACTGCATTCATTGAATATGATGGATGACGTTGTCTTGTTAAAATAAAAAAAGTTAACTTTAACAGTAGGAAGATCAAAACTCTTGTTTGGTTCTGTATGTTTAAGAGTGCTGGCTCTAGATTGCTTGGGTTCAAATCCCAACTCTGTCTCTTACCAACTGTGTGACCACGAGCAAGTTACTTACTCCCCGAGACTCCATTTCCTGATTAGAAATGGAGATAATAACAGCATTCTTCTCAAAGAGCTCTGGTAAGGATTAAATATGGCAACACCTGTCAATGAACACTGCGCCTAGTACATACTAGGGCATAATAAACGTTAGCTGTTATTCATAATATTATTTGTTTTACTTCATTAATACCAATGAAGAGAATTCCTATTTTCCATTAGTGTGGGATTTATTTGAGATTAATAATTTCAATGCTTTGTTTTCAAATTCAGGATGATCCAACTTTATATTTAACCAAACTCAGTAAGTAAACAACCCTTGACAGCAAATGTCGATGCCACTTAATACCAGTATAAAGGTGCCTGTCACTTGGAGATACGCGTAAGTTTGAGGCCATATTGAAATTTGCCTTAAATGAGTATTTAATACAATTATTGCTGGAATCAATGAGAGGATAAGTTTTTATTACATGTTTACTCTTGCTCTTATTGCTAGCTGATCAGAATGGAGATGGAGCCACAATCAATTCCTCCCAACCAAACCAAACCAAACCTGCTGCCGTACAGTCTATTCTGACTCAGCACGGGCTGTATTCCTGGTCATCAAATTCTACTCTGTGTCTTGTTGAGTCTCCATTCTTGTACTGCGTCTTAAAAAAAATTGGAACTATTGCTGTAAGAAGGAGTCTTGGCGTCATGGCGGTTAAGCACTGGGTTGCTAACTAAAAGGCAGTGGTTCAAACCCACCAGCTGCTCCTCAGTAGAAACGTGCAGCAGCCTGTTTCTGTAAAGATTACAGCCTTGGGAGCCCTACGGGGTAATTCTACTCTGTCCTATAGGGTCACTATCAGTCGGAATCGAATCTAAGGTAATCGGTTTTTTTTTTTTTGTAATTACTCTAAGGCATTGTTTTGTCAAGTATGGCTAAGAGAATAGACTGTTTTGTTCAGTAAAATGTCCTTTGTGAATGCATGTGTGTGTGTGCACTAGCGTGTGCACAAGCTCACATTTTGCCCAAGTCCTTGTGACCCTCTCCTGTTCTTGCCCCGTGCTACTCTGTGCTGGGACATTACTTTCCTGTAGGCTCGTTCTTATTCTGTGTCTTGGAGAATCTACTTTCTCAAGAGTTTATATTTCAAATAACAGTCTTCCTTCATTTAATTGCCAAGGAGTCTTCGGCTGCCTTCAAAAAATTCTGCAGAAATGTCTGCCACGGATTATATGCCCACCCTTTCTTACTGCCAGGGCCTCCTCACTCCGTCTTGCCCTGGTTTAGGATGGGGGGTTCTTTTGTTGTTTCCATTTGCCAGGAAGAGTAACTTCCTGAAAACAGATGACCCCACTGGGCAGAAACATGGCCCCTTGACACTTAATATTTAAGGACGCTAGTAAGCGTCCCGCCTGGCCATAGAAGCTCAGGGATGTTCCTTATTCACTGCTTTATAACCAGCAACCTGTAGGCTACACAACTATCACAACCTACCAGGTTTGTAAGTTCCCATTTTTAATGGTTTTTTTTTTTTTTTTAAAGAGAAACAACGTGTTATATGCGCACTCGATCTTAGAGCAGTTCAACCTTTAGGCAAATGCTCCTCCCATGTTTCAGGGTTTCACAGAGGAATTATGTAAAAATTGAAAATTAAATATAAATTAAAAAGTGACTTCTAGTACATGGGAATCTTGGAGCTCTACTGGCAGGATGCCATTTATTAATCTCAATATTCTGTGCATTTTTCACTGACTCTGTTTTGGATTCCAGAGCTGTCTTTTTGTGCTCATCCTCAGAGGAGAGCCAAAATTCCAGGGCAGTGAGTTTTGATAAAGAACCTCCAAGTACTTATGTCACATGTTTAAGCAGCAAGACTGAAAATTAGTCTCTAAAGGCATTTTTTCTTCCTATGCTTTCACACGCATAGTTTCTATGCTTTTGTTTCTATGCTTTCACACGCATAGTTGGAGAAGGAAAAAAGGGCAATTTTGGATGAAGGCAGTACCTGGAGGAAGTGCTGAGTCTGGAGCAGATCGTGGTTTAAGAAGTCTCTCTGAGCACCCCTCCCGCCATGCAAGCACACCCCCAGGATAGGTCTCTAACCACGACATGCTTTGCTGTTTGCTTGTTCTCCCCACTTTCCCCCTTATAAGTAAACGTTTCATATTCTTGCCCTTGGACCCATGACAGAAGAAAAGCATGTGATCTTGCTGTGGTTTGCCCCTCCCTGTCTCAGGAAAGTGGAATTTAAGGCTAAAACCACCTCAGGCTGAATGGAAATGTCAAACTTTCCAAGTCAACCTTTCCTGAGTTAAAACCAAACGGGCTGTGAAGGAACAAGTCTCCTTTCTCGGCTTCACAAATCCCAGAAGGTGCAGCGACCATGCCAGTGAATACACAGGAAATGGTCTGTGCCTGCAGCGATGTTTATTAGGTTTGGATAAGGGAGAAGAAAAAGTTTCTGAAGCAAAATTGACAAAACCAGGCCCAGACATGTAGCTTCTCTACCCCACAGTGCCGCAGCCTGTGCTGTAGCATGGCTACAGCTATAATCATTGCTGCCCTTAGTTGGGCACCTACTGTATGCAGGAACTTGACATTTATGATTTCTGCTCCTCACAGTAATCCGGCAAAGGAGGTAATGCTCTCCTTAATTTGTAGATGAGGGAACAGACGCTCAGAGAGGTTCGTAACCTGTCCAAATCACAAAGCTTTGAACTTAGCTTTGCTTGACTCTAAATCTTATTCTCTATCCACCACTCCACCTTTGCTGAGCTTGAGGCCCTCATCCTCCTTAAAGATATAAAGAAGGACAAAGTCCAGTTGATCTCAGGGCAGGGAGAGTGGAGCAGGAAAGTGTCACTATGACCCTGTAAAGACCGTAGTGAGGACCCAGGGAATGGGGTGGTGAGGAGTGCAGTCCAGACCAATGGGTCCTAATTAGTGGGGAGATGCAGCCTGGAGGTTGATGCCTGTCCCACGGCTCAGGAAGGCTGGGCGAGGAATCAGGGTGGTAACTGCATTTGAGTGACTGGTGGATGCGAGAGAAGGCGAATGTGCTTTCTGCAGACTCTGCTCTCTGTTAATCTGCACGTGATCACTGGAATTACATTTTATTACATATTTTACTGCACATTCCATGAGTCATGTCTGAAAAATTATATTGGGGACTATACGTGGAGATTGTGCTGATATATTTAAGAGGTTCAAACCCACCAGCTGCTCTGTGGGGGAAAGATGCAGCAATTTGCTTCTGTAAAGGTTATGACGTTGGAAACCATATGGGGCAGCTCTACTATGCCCTACAGGGTCACTATGATTTGGAATCAGTGCGACGACAGTGGGTTTGGTTTTCTTTTTAAGGGCCTCTTAAGTACATAGTCATGCATGGGAAGGTAGGAGAGGTAGGTGGTTTATGCACGAGCATTGAGTGGGAGTCAGAAGACGTGTGGTCTAGTCCCCACTCTGTACCCAAACACATGGGGCCAGCCAGGAAAAATGACAACAACGCAAAAGGAACAGCCACTGTTTCCATGACTGAGCCCTGACCATATTTCAGGTATTAGATTATTTATTTTATATACGGTATCTCATTTAGTTTGCACTTAAAAGAAAAAAGATTTATCTGAGATTAAAATAGGTAATTCAGAGAAGAACTTCAGAATGCCAGAGTAAGAACCTCCACAATTCCGTTCCTAAAAATGACAAGACCTCTGCCAAAAATTGTCAAAATCAGTATTTTCAGAACTCTGGAAATTAACCAAAGGCTTGCAACAATACCAGGAGCATTTATTAAAAAAAAAAAAAAAAAAAAAAACTGACTCTCAGTAAGAACTGTGAGTTTTGTGGTATTTTTAACTTGTCCTTTTTTTTTAATTCCTATCCCCTCTGTGGGGCAGACCAGGCAGTTCTACTCTGTCATGTAGGGTCACTATGAGTCAGAATCGACTCAATGGCACAGCGCAACAACATCTTCTCATCTCTTCAGTAGCCTTGAAAACTAACAGCCTAGTGACTGCAATAGCTGTGAAAACTGGCAGTCTAGTAGTCCTGGTGGGGCCAGAAAGAACTTGGGGCATCCTAAAATTCCCATCTACAGACAGTTCTCATGATTTGACCTCTCTGGCAGCTCTCTGAAATGCTCCATTCTCAGGGCTTATCTTTATTCAACCTGACCCAGAGCTCACTCTGTGTGAACAGCTGTATCATTGGGTGTTTGTTGAAAAGAACCAACAGCAATTGTTTAATATCACAGGTGCTGATACCAGATAGGGCTAATAAGAGGCTGACAAAAAAAAACTTAAAAGGAAAAGCTGAGGAATGAGATGTCAACGGGGAACTTTGAAAAGCTCCAGCATGGTCCTGGAAATGTGAATGTGAAAGGTCACACACACATTGCAGGATTGTGTGCGTGCCCAGGGAAGACCTAAGAAGGTTCTAGTATCTCACCTTTGGCTGATCTTGAGGTACTGTGCAAGCAGGAAGTGAAGGCTAAGGCTGAGTTGTAAACTGCCTGCCCGAGAATTGAAGGTGCACCCCAACACACACATAGGCCCTTTGGCGAGGTCTGGGAGACTCTGATTCAAGGAAGTTAAGTAAATCTCTACCCAATCATTAGTTAACCACTACGCTAACTGAGCAGCTCAACAACAAAAAGATAAATAACAAATAAAATATGGGCAAAAGATTTGAATAGAACTTCTTAGAAGATATACAAGTGACCAATGAACACATGAAAAGACACTGAACATTATTAGTCATTAAAAGAAAAAAAAAAAAACCTGTTGCCATTGAGTGGATTCCACTCATAGAGATTATATAGGACAGAGTAGAACTGCCCCATAGAGTTTCCAGGGACTGCCTGGTAGATTCCTTTTGGTTAGCAGCCGTAGCACTTAACCACTATGCCACCAGGGTTTCCTTATTGGTCATTAGAGAAATGCAAATCAAAGCTCAGAATGTAATACCACACACCTATTAGGATGGCTAACATCATCAAAACAGACAATAACAAGTGCTGGTAAGAATGTGGAGAAATGGGAATCCTCATACATTGTTGGTGGGATTATAAAATGGTATAGCCACTTTGAAAACTGTTTGACAATTCCTCAAAATGTTAAACACAGAGTTTCTATAGGACTTAATTTCACTTCTATGTATCACGCCCAAGAGAGCTGAAGACATACACCCATACAAAAACTTACACACAAATATTCATATACATGTATTATTATACATGTAATATTATTCATGTATATCTACGTGTATGAATATTCATATTATTCATAATAGCCCCAAATTGGAAACAACCCAAATGTCCATCAACTGATGAATGGGTAAACAAAGTGTGGTCTAACCATACAATAGGATATTATTTGGTCATATAAAGGAAGAATGTACTGATATAGTCTACAATGTGGATGAACCTCAACATTTTGCTGAGTGAAAGAAGCCAGAAACAAAAGACCACATATTGTATGACTCCATTTATATAAATATTCAGAGTAGGCAAATCCCTAGAGACAGAAAGTTGATTAGTGGTTGCCAGAAGCTGGGCGAAGGGGAGAATGGAAAGTGATTGCTTAATAGATGGGGTTCGCCTTTGGGCTGAGGAAAAGGTTCTGGAAGTAGACAGTGGTTGTACAACACTGTGAATGTAATTAATGCCACCAAATTGTATACCTTAAGGAGCCCTGGTGGCGCAGTGGTTAAGAGCTCGGCTGCTAACCAAAAAGTTGGCAGTTCAAATCCACCAGGTGCTCCTTGGAAACCCTACAGGGCAGTTCTACTCTGTCCTATAGGATGGCTATGTGTCGGCAATGGGTTTCGTTTTTGGTTTTTGTATAAAGTGATTAAAATGGTAAATTTTATGTTATAGAAATTTTACCACAATAACAAAAAAAGGCATGCTCAAGTTACCTTCAAGGCCAATCGAATAGGACTAACGGAGTTGTATTCACTCAACAAATATTTACCAAACACCCTCTTATGGCAAGAGCTGTGCAGGGTCCTTTGGCTCACCACTGACCTTTCTCCACATTTGCTTAATGATGCCTGACGTTCTTTTCATGAGGATTGAGGATTTACATATCATGACAAATGGCTAGGAAAAAAATGCTCCTTTATTTCAAAATACATAAAAAACAAAAAGATGGATTAATGGATGAATGTGTGATAAATCAAGTACAGTAAAATGGTATTTGTAGAATCTAGATGGTGGGTTTATGGTGTCCAATGTAAAATTCTTTCAACTTTTCCATATGTTTGGCATTTTTCCTAACAAAATGTTAGGAAAAAACAAATGGCAGTTAGTGTACAGTCAGTCGTCCAGGACATTGGATCCTTTCCCTCTGTAACTGAGAGGCTGGGAAAGGACAGGCTGGAGGCGGAGAGGAAAATTTGGTAAACATTAGTTTTCGCTCGGTCATTACAAAGGACAGAGAAATGATGTTTGGAGGCATTGTTCTCAGACAGCTGCAAAAGTAGACAGAATTCTGCTTACTGTGTGGAATATATTTTATAAACATGTCCCATCAACCTCAACTCCTACACACACTGAGGTTCTCCGTGATACAGACAGAGCGAGAGTCCTTGACCACGGAGGGGGGTCCCAGCTGTGGTCATGGTCATACTACCTCCCGCCTACTGGACATCTCCACAGAGATGGCTCTCAGGTACCTCAGGTCAGCCTGTCCAGAACTCACGCTGCCCCCTCATCTGGTGTCCCCTTCTGCCTGCCTGCCTGGGAAAGAACTCACACCGGTGAAGACTCAGCTTCACCAGCGGCCACTTCACTCCAAAGCTTCTCCTGACCCCCTCAGGAGAATCTGACCTTTCTCTCCTTTATCTTCTCACGCTGTCCTCCCGTACATATTCCTACGTCCAAGTCCCTGTTGTTGTTAGCTGTCGCCAAGTCAGTTTCGACTTATAGTGACCCAATGTGACAGAGTAGAACTGCCCCACAGAGGTTTTTCTTTTTTTTTTTTAATAGTAGTTTATTGTGTTCTGGGTGAAGGTTTACACAGCAGTTTAGGTTCTCATTCAGCAATTTCTACACAAGTTGTTCGGTAACATTGGTAACATTCTTCACAATGGGTGAACATTCTCATTAATTCTGTTCTGGTTGTTCCCCAAAGGGTTTTCTAGGCTGTAATCTTTATGGTAGCAGATGGCCAGGTGTTGGTTAGAATCCAAGCACTTAACCGTCACGCCACCTGGGCTCCTTTCCAAATTTCTATCCCTATCTAAAAAATGTACACTGTGCCCTTCAAGCTGGGTTTCCCTTTGGTTTTAATCTTATTTTACTTGGGTGTCTTGGTTAGATGATAACTTTTCTGTTTCTAACAAACGTCCAGCTGTGCAACCCTTCAGGTGCAAATCCAACTAAATCAATTCCTATTGTGAACAAGGTATGACTTGCTTTGAAAATATAATGAACCGGTAGGTATTTGGCTAAAATCACTTGGCCAGTGACTGCTGAGCTCATCTGTTATAATTTTTATTACACTGGGTCTTTGATGCCTCTTGATTTTCAAGATTTTTGCATAGGCGTTTGGGCTCTAAAACCAACTCCAATGAGCCTTGTGTGGTACATGGGATAATAGATATCGATGGAGGTGAGTTTGCTCAGAAAGCCATCGGTCCATTCATTTTTGCTAGCAGAAAGAGTACAGCATTGAAAATTAGGAGAATTAGTTTCTGTCCTGGCTCTGCCTCTTAATAGCTACATGATTGTAGAGAAATCACTTAAATGGCGGGCAATTTATTTCATCTCTAAGCTAATATTAGAAACCCTGGTAATATAGTGGTTAAGTGCTTCAGCTGCTAACCAAAAGGTCAGCAGTTTGAATTCACCACCCTGGAAACTCTATGGGGCAGTTCTACTCTGTCCTATAGAGTCACTATAAGTTGGAATCAACTCAACGGCAATGGGTTTGGTTTGGTTTAAACTAATATTACCTCATAAAGTTTTTGTGGGCAGGGCTGTTTGATCCATTAGATACTACTAGCACAGTGTGTAGGATTTGTGTAGTGTTATTATTTGCTATCAAGTCAGTGTGACTCATGGTGACCCCATGTACTATAGAACAAAACGTTGCCGGGTCCTACTCCATCTTCACAATTGTTGGTATGCTTGAGTTCATTGTTGCAGCCGCTGTGTATTTTAAGTACCTTCCAGTACTATATAGGACAATATTCTGCTGTGATCTATGGGGTTTTCATTAGCTAATTTTCAGAAGATCATCAGGCCTTTCTTCCTTGTCTGTCTTAGCCTGAAAGTGCTGCTGAAACCTATCCACCAGGGTATTTGAAATACCAGTGGCATAACTTCCAGCATTATAGCAACATGCAAGCTACCACAGCATGACAAACTGACAGGCAGGTGGTGGACTTGCAGAGGCCCCCAAAATTCCGGAGACCGAAAAAACGTAATTAAACCCAAATGTACAAATAAGCCTTCAAAATCAAAATTAATAAGAATTTAACAAAATGTCAGAAAAGCGTAAGTTTTGGTCCACTCCTTAAATTGTTACATTTAGTGTTTGGTTTTTATTACATGAGAAAATGATTTGTGGATTCATTTTTTTTTTTTTTTCAACTTTGCAAAAACTCCTCAGTATCTAGATGACCTTCAAGAAATGATTGCTGATCCTAAATTAAATGTTACCTACAGCAAAATTGACTCAACGACAACTGGTTTTATAGCAAAATAAAAAAAACAATTTTTTTCGAAGTCATATAATAAAAATCTTTCCCAAACATTTTTACAATAAAAAGTCTATTTAAAGTAGTTGCGGGTCATTTCAGTATGTTTGCTGTGATGCGGAGACCCCGAAATTCAGTCTATGGAGATCTTAGAATGGCCCTGGCTTGAGGAACTAAGGGAGGGCTTTACAAGTGTGACTACCAAACTGTGGAAAAATGCATTATCTACTCTGAAAAAACTACACTACCCCAAAAGGCCACCAGCCAGGAACCCCAGGGAATCACTAAACAAGTTGTTCCCAAACGTGCCCGATCTTCCAAATCGCTGGGGAAGGGTGTCAAGGTGGAACCTGGGAGTCGGGACTTTAACAGCCTTCCAGGAGCTTCTGACAACCAGCCGGGCTTGGGGACCACTGGGCTGTAACCGAAGGCCCTCCCGTTCCACTTTCTGCCCTTGGTTGCTCTTTTGGAAGAGAAAAGCTGATTGCGCTCATCTGGACCACATTTCTTTCTTAGCCAAGCAGTGTGAGCCCAACACTGTTCATAACAGAGTCAAACGCGGCTTTGTCTCTAGCCCTTTTTTTTCTCAAACCTCTCCCAACCCATAATAACTTACTTCCCAGCACACCTTCTCCCCTTTCGCATCCTTTGCTCTAGACTTAAGTCTCCTCCTCAGCTCTCAGTTGCTGCCTGGAAATTCTTTTCTCTTCCCTGCTCTTTTGTTCCGTGTCGTAGATTCTGCAAAAGGTTTTCTCTTTCAATTTTGCATCAACTGGCAGTAGCAGAGATTTCAGGGCTAGCAAAGCTGTCATTGCTGGCTGCCAAGAGGCTGGAGATGGAAATAAACAGTGTCATGTGTTTCTGAGACCATCAAAGAGTCAGGGTTGCTGGGTAGGAGCAGGGACAGGGGTGTGTGTGTGGAGAGATACTAACCTCTGCCCTTCTGGGCTTCTTACCTTTACTTGGGTAGGAAGTCAACTGGGTGGACAGGAGGGGCACAGTCAGCACTAATCCAGGCCTGAGGTTGGAGGGTAGTTGACTACTCAAAATGTGACTCGGAGGTAATTTTAGTAAGAGTGTTATTTTGGCTGCAAACGCAGAGGTGACTGCCTTCATTCCCTGGGGAAGGTCTTCCGCCTTGAGGACTGCATGCTTAGTGGATTTGTGCAAGGAAAATACCACTGGAATTATTCAGAATTTACCAACAGGCCCATGGCATCCCTCAAAAACTGCAGATTTAACTTTTTTTAATGGCATGGACCTATTATAAATAATAAAAATTAAGGGAAGTTTTCTTGTTGCATGAGATTTGTCATGCTCCGATTTCTCTTAGCAGTAGCAGCAGCAATGCTCTCAGTGTTCCCCAGTGGGGGGCCAGTGACCCATTTATATCACAATCACCTGGGGTGCCTGTTAAAAATGCAGACTCCTGGGCTCAGACTCAAGGAGTCAGAATCTCTGGGGGTGTGAGGCCCAGGAATCTGCACGTCAAGTAGTACCCAGTGCAACCCAGTGCCGTCGAGCATCTCGGGTGATCTCTTAAGAACACCAACGTTTTAGCATCGCCGATTGCGCGTGTACCTGTTATGTGCTAGAGACTTTATTTATCTGATTTTGACAAATCTTTTACAACAATCTTAGAAAGTAGCTATCGTTACCTCCATTTTTAAATGGAAGCCTAGAGAAGTTAAACATTTCTAAGGTCACCCAGCTGGTCAATAGCAAAGCCAGGATTCAAGCACAGGCCCGTGGGATTCTAAAGCCTGAGCCCTTTCTGAATTTCCCCCACATTCGCACAGAGCTTCACGTCTGCCTGGCCACTGAAGCAGCCTGTGATGTTTGTTGGGACCCAGACCACACTGAGGAGCCCCTGGCAGAGGCCTTTGGCTTCGTAGGAACTCTGGCTTTGTAGGAATCCCAGCTTTGTAGGAACGCAGTGGCTGCTGTGAACTCTCTGACAAATGCTGTGTCCACTCCCCTTACGGTTGTGGGGCCTCAGTTCCTAAGAGCTGATTAAAGGCTCCCGACTTTAATTGGGTGCTTCAGCTGATCCTGGACGCCCATCTATTGGGAAACCCTGGTAATTAAAAGCAAAGTGTGGCAGATGCTGTTGGGAACCTAACCAACACTAATTTGTTCCCTTCCCAAAATTGGGTAGTTGTGTGCTTGGAGGGGGAAGCCCTAGTGGCATAGTGGTTAGAGCTACGGCTACTACCCAAAAGGTTGGAAGTTCGAATCCACCAGACACTCCTTAGAAACTCTATGGGGCAGTTCTACTCTGTCCTATAGGGTCACTATGAGTTGGAATCGACTCCACAGCAATGGGTATGGTGCTTGGAAGGTGGAGGAGGGGTGAAGGGGATGGATCCCACTATGGCCCTCGGTGTGTGGATCTTGATGAGCTAAATTAATAATGGGAACTCCATTCTGCTTGCCAATGACAGATTCAGCAATGGGCAAATGGCCCAATTCTTGTCAATGAGATGTGAGAGAAAGCCAGCTGGGAGATTTCTGAGAGGGATTCCTTTCTTATAAGGAGGCATTCAAGCTTTTCTATAGGAGAAAAAGGGGGGCTAAAATGTCACACAACCCTAGAGTGCATCAATGCATTCTATGTGGACTGGGTCCCTTGGAGCTGGACAAGGGACACTACTCATACAGAAAGCAGGGTGAGTGGCGCCCCCTGGAGTCGGGCAACAATAGTGTAGGGAGAGAGCTGACATCCATCCACTGGAACTTGAGCCTGGCATTTCCAACCCCACAGTTGACATGCTCACACCCGGGCTAATGTCATTTGAAAGAAGAATTTCAAAAGCGGAAGTGTCTAGGCACATCAGGCGCTCTGGTAAACTGCATTGCTCCCTATAAATGAAAGCAAATCCTGGAGTCCCCTGACATCAGAGTTTACTCTGAAGCTTTCAAGAGAGGATAAGCCCAAACCCAAGAGGATAAACATCTTCAATTTGGAATTGCGGAAGTGTCAGGCGGGGTCTTGGCTGCCTGAGATTTGTTTAGTCTTTGGTAGCTTTGACTGAATAGTCCTGGGTCACGCAGACCTCAGAGGGATGGCCCAGGGCCCTGGGCTGAATGTACCTCTGCCTAGCTCCGGCTTCTGCCTCAGACTTGAAAAGCCCCGAGTCTCAGCTTTCTTCCTTTCCCCTTGGCCTTCAAGTGTCAACTTCCTCCAGCTGCTCCTCTTTAAGAGCCTACTTCCTCCTCTGGCACGGTTCTGTCGGTTCGTTGATCAGGGGGAACTCCGGGAGTCTCTGCGCCAGCTCTTCCTCGTGACTCCACTTGCAGGAGGAGCTTCCAACCCCGGCCACCCAGCAGTCCACGATGACACGTCCTGCAGGCCTGCTCCGCGCGGCTGTGGTGTCTGGGCCTGCCTCCAGCTTAGAAATGCTTCTTAAAGGTGTTGCTGGTTTTCCTAAGAACATAAAAGCGAAGGATATAACATGGTTTTTAAAAACGTAAATTTGCTTTCCAATTAGTGAAACTGTGCAAGCTCAACGCAGAGACTGAGGGGGTCATCAAAGAGCGCGCACACTAAAAATCTCCAAAAATGTAATCCCGGCACCTGGAGGTAACCGCGGTTATCGTTGGAGAACAGAAGAGTAGTTTCTTATACCGTCCATAGTGGATATTTTATTGGGGGAGAGAGTTTAATCAGCAACAATTGCCCCGTCTTTTAGAAACGGCACCCTGATTTCTTTCTGAGCGGTAGATTCCTCTCTCACTCTCAGAGTAGGTGCCTCAGACAGGGCTTTACCAGAACTACAGGGTCGAGCAGGTGACAGGTTTAAGCCAATTAAGGCATTGTAAATACAGGTTTAAAAAACAAAACAAACACAAACACAAAAACCCAGTAGATCTGTGCTGGCCAGCGTGCTGCTGAGATCACTACCGGTGAACCAGCGCAGGTTTTTCGGACTCCAGGGTTCCTGGAGCTGCTGGACCTGGGTCTCAGGGGTTCTAGTGATGGACTGAGTCTGGTGGCCCAAATGGGGTGTCTCAGAGGAGCCGGGAATTGACATGCTTCATGGAACCACCACCCTGGCCTTCAGGTTTCACCATAGAATCATCATTGTACTCCCGGGCTATGGCGGGTGCCTACAATGCTGCCCAGACTGTGAAGAAGGTGATCGAGATCAACCCCTACTTGCTGGGCAGCATGGCTGGAGGCACAGCACATTGTAGCTTCTGGAAGAGGCTGTTGGCTAGGCAATGTCAATTTATGAACTTCGCAACAAGGAACACACCTCGGTAGCAGCTGCATCCAAGCTGCTCGCCAACATGGTATATCAGTATGAAGGCATGGGGCTGTCCATGGGCACCATGATCTATGATCGGGATAAGAGAGGCCCTGGCCTCTACTATACAGGCAGCGAAGGAAACCAGATCTCAGGAGCCATCTTCTCTGTAGGCTGTGGCTCTGTCTATGCCTATGGAGTCACGGGTAGGGGCTACTCCTATGACTTGGAAACGTAACAAGCCCATGATCTACCCAGTGGAGCCATTTACCAAGCCACTTACAGAGATGCCTACTCAGGAGCTGTGGTCAACCTCTACCATGTCTAGGAGAATGGCTGGATCCGAGTCTCCAGTGACAATGTAACTGATCTACGTGACAAGTATAGTGGATCTACTCCCTGAAGGAGGGTGGATGTGGGTGTTTGCATTTCCTTGGGTAACTGTCATTGGTAATAAGAGCGTAGCACCCCATTATATAGTGGAAGGGTCCCTAATTGTATTCATCTTTTTTTTTTCAGCTCATGCTGAAGAAACTACATATTTGTTTTACTTTCTTTGCTGTTAACATTACACTAGAAAAAAACCAAACCCATTGCCGTCAAGCCTATCCTGATTCATAGTGATCCTGTAGGGCAGAGTAGAACTGCCCTACAGGGTTTCTAAGGAGCAGGTGGTGGATTTGAACTGCTGACCTTTTGGTTAGCAGTCATACCTCTTACCCATGCGCCACTAGGGCTCCACTGTATTTGCTCAAAAACAAAACAAAACAAAAAACCATCATCATCGAGTCGATCCCAACTCATAGGGGCTCTATAGGACGGAGTAGAACTGTTCCATAGGGTTTCCATGGAGCAGCTGGTGGATTCAAAGTGCCAACCTTTATGGTTAGCAACTGAGCTCTTAGTCACTACACCACCAAGGATCCCCCCCCCCACCCCCCCGCAAAAACTTCTTTGTGAAGTCTTGTATTCTGGGTGAAATGAATTGTGGACTTAACATCTGTTGTTGTATATGCAGTGTCTTCCTGCCAGCCTGTATCTGACCTCAGTGTTGAAGCTTCTAAGTGCCCACCCTCCCTGCCTCCAGACTCCTCCCCCTCACCAATCCACATCTCTAGTAGTCAGGGTGGTCTTTTCAAATGTAAACAGGACTTCTCTGCATGAAGCCCTGCACAATGGCCCTTCTTTGCCCTGTTGACAAAGGATAAAGTCCTCGTGTTCACTTGGGCACATGTGGTCCCAGGTGACTGGGATCCCGCCTCCCCAGCCCACTGCCTGTGTGTCCATGCCTCTCCACCACGCTGGGAGCTCCTGGGGATAGGGATCATTCTTACTGGACTCTATCCCCAGTGCCTGGTGCAAGACAAGCATTCAGAAGGCGACAGGTTTAAGCCAATTAAAAATAAGGCATTGTAAATACAGGTTTAAAAAACACACACAAAAAAAACAAACACAAAAACCCATCCATTGTAAAATGGATGAAACAAGGTTACGATACTTTTTTCATCCTACCTAAGGTTTGTTGTGGAATCATCTTTTCTCTTTCCTCCTCTGCTCTACTCGATTGTAAGCCTCCTGGAGGAAGGGATCCTCTTAACCCTTGGGTACTGCACAGAGCCTGGTAGAGTGACCCACTGATAATAATCAATATTCACTGCGTGAATGGTGGCCTGGAACCAAGGTACCAGATGCCTGACCTGCCTCTGCCTCTTCCTCTGCTTTGCCACCGGAGTTTGGGCAGGTCCAGCCCTCTAACCCCAGAGACCAGTCAGAGAAGGCCAAACCCAAACCCAAACCCATTGCTGTCAAGTCAATTGTGGCTCATGGCGACCTCATGTATTTCAGAGTAGAACTGCTCCATAGGGTTTGGTTTTTGGTTTTTTTAGTGAGCCTAACATGTGTGTGTTCTGTGTCTCAGCAATTCCGCTCCTAGTATACACTCAGTGGAAATGTGTATACGATTAACCAAAGACATGTCCATGGATATCATAGCAGTACTACTTATAATAGACAAAAATCTGGGCAATAGAATGGGTAAATAAATTGTGCTATGTTCACACAATGGAATGCCATATAGCAATGAATATTGACAAACTACTGTTACATGCAATAATTGTGGATAGCTGACATAAGCATAGTATTAAGTGAAAGTAGCCAGGCACGAAAGAATACACACTGTTCAAAAACAGACAATATGAATCTATGGTGCGAGACTTCAGGAAAGGGGTCAGGGAAGGGATAGTGGGTGGGGAGAAACTTATGAGTGGCATTCTGGGTATGTTGGTAGTGCTGTTTTTGTTGACCTTATGGGGTGAATTCACTTTGTGATAATTTACTGAGCTTTGATTTGTATACTTTTCTTTTAGTGTGTTAAATGTCAATAAAATTTTTAAAAATTTAGTTGATAATTTTCCTGGCACAAAAGTGATACAGGTTCACTGTATAAAATTAGAAAAACAGTGAAAAAATAAAGAAAATAAAAAATCAAAAGAGAGGCGACCCTTAATATTTTAGTCTATGTCCTACTATGCCTTCTAATAAAAATATGGTATCAAATACAATTGTTCAAAAAATATAACATCTTAGGTATAAATCTAATAAAACCTGTATAGGACTTGTATGCTAAAACCTGCAAAACTCTAATGAAAGACATCAAAGATCTAAATAGAGGGGGAAACATACTGTGTTCACGGACTGAAAGACTGAACACAGTAAAAACGTCAGTTCTCCACAAATTGATATACATGTTTAACACAATTCCTCTCAAAATCCCAACAAGATTTTTTGGGGGTAGGCATAGGCAAGATTCTTCTAAAATTATTCAGAAACATGCAATTAAAATATTCTAATTTTAGACAAAGGAATTAAAATAGTCAAAACAAATTTGAAAAAGAAGAATAATGTGGGAGGAATCTGTCTACTTGATTTCAAGGTTTATTATTTAGCTACATTAATCAAGTCTACATGATATTGGTAGAGGGACGGAGACATAGATCAGTGGAGCAGAACGGGGAACCCAGAAGCAGGCTTATACAAATGTGCTCAATTTTTTTTTTTTAATTTACCGAAATTTATTCAATGATTTCCTCCCTTAAGGGTATTTACTTTGGGGCTGCTTTTCTCCTTCTTTCCCCGTCTCCTTCTCGCCACCTCCTCTTTCATCTTCTTTTTTTTTCTTTGGTTTAAGGTTTAAAGATTATCTCAGGGCAGTAGTTTCAGGTCCCCAAATGATTTTTGATGAACATACAAAAGCAATTCAATGGAGGAAGGGTAGCCTTTTCAACAAATGATGCTGGAATAACTGGACATCCACAGGTAAAAAAACGAACTTTGACCTAAACCTCACACCCTATACAGAAATTAACTCAAAATGAATCATTTTTTATGCTTAAACATTTCGTTGATTTGAATTTTTATCTTGAGTTAGGTATGAATTGACTTAGGAATGCAACCTTGTTTTGTTCCAAATCACAACCAATTTTCCTAGTGCCTTTTATTCTCCACTGATATAAAATTCTATCGTTATCACATTCTAAATTTCAGTGTATATAGGGTTTGGTTATATACACACACATGTATATATATTTCACAGTCTATACAACCTTATTTATACAACCTCTTAGACACCCTGGTGGCGTAGTGGTAAAGAGCTACAGCTGCTAACCAAAAGGTCAGCAGTTCAATCCACCAGGCACTTCTTGGAAACTCTGTGGGCTAGTTCTACCTTGTCCTATAGGGTTGCTATGAGTCAGAATTGACTTGATGGCAGTGAGTATAACCTCTTTAAGAAAGTTTTCAATTTAAAATTGGAAAGGTAAAGCGGGGGCGGGGGTATTTTACATAGTGTCTCCTGTGGCTGGGTAGGGAGGATTTCTGGAATTTGAACCTTCATCCTGGTGGTGGTAGGAGGCACAACCATCCTTGACTTCAAACGTAGATTGCTCAAGGCTCAGTGAGAACTGGAGTAACGGAATGTTCTAATTTCATGTTCCTATGGAACAGTTTCAAGAAATTGCATCTGGAGCAGGTCTGAAGACCAGTAGGCAAGAGGAAATTTCACCATCCTTCATTTTCATCAGGAACATTACCCCAGGGCAAAGTTGAAAATGGGTTCCTGGGTTTACTGATTAATAGGCAGGGAGGTATTTAAACCCTGCTTGAAACCCAGCATCAGTTGTGAGTTTCCTTAATACTCTAAGAGGCGCTGAGGGAGAGAGTGGAGGTTCCTTTTGAGGAGAAACAGTCCTGCCTTCTGTAAATAGCAATTACAACATTCTAAGAAATGCTGGTCGTGGAGTGGTTAAGCGCTATGGCTGCTAACCAAAGGGTCGGCAGTTCAAATCCACCAGGAGCTCCTTGGAAACCTCATGGGGCAGTTCTACTCTGTCCTATAGGGTCGCTATGAGTAGAAATCAACTCTACAGCAATGGGTTTTTCTGGTTTTGGAAGCAAACCTCATAGATGCATGATTCTGAGCCTGAAGCAGGGAATCATATACACGATCTAACCTTGAGGGGAGATAAAGGTACTATTGCTCCTGGGCTATGCGATAATGTCGTATCTGCTGAACAGATAACATCGTGAATTTATGCACTGCAGTGATAGATACCATTTTTCCAAGGGTAGATGCAAAGGCAAAGGTAGAAATATCTGAGATACATTGTTGAAGGCAGCTAAACCATGTTGTATGAACACATTCCCTCCTCTGAACACTCACCACTCATTGTCAGTCTCAAAAGTTTGAGTGTTAATCATGTTTGGCCTATATGTCAACTGGAAGTGACCTCACACTTCAGGTTTTGAGTGAAATCGACTGGTACCTCCATCCCCTGTGTAATTGGGGACCTAATATATTTTTTCAAAATTTTTTGGAGATTTATAGGGCAGTATGTGTTACATTTCCCCTGGTCATCTCCAGCTCTAAAATCCTGATTCCACAAAATCAGTTCAGTTTATGGGACATCTCTTCAACCCAGCTGCACTCACTGTTGTAACTGGCCATGATTTTGATAACTTCATTTCCCAAATGCTGTTGACCAAATGTGTATGTAGCAGACCTTCACTGACAGTTTGAAGCCATGGAGAGGTTTATATCATAGCATCTAAACCTAAGTCTGAAATCATTGGAATTAAATCTCAAATCGAATATCAGGCATCCCTACTTTGGTCCTTTGACAATTTCACCAAGAGTTTTCTGTTTCACTGACCATGTTCTTCCAGTTTACATGCTGTCTGTTCTCCTCTCTCCCTTCTCTGAGCCCCACCCTCAGCCCCCAGCATTATTTAATTCACTTCTACCACCATAGCCAAATTCTCCTAACCTTTTAAGCAAAGAACTTTGGTTTTCTTGTTTTCACTGCTGTTCTTCCAGAAAGACTTCTAAAGTCTCACCTTTCAACTAGAGTGATCTATCAAGGCATTTTTGAAAACCAAGGCAATTCTCTTTCTGAGCGGAGCTCTAGTGTTATCTGATACAACAACATTTGCTTTTTCTTTCATGCAACACATACAATTCCTGTTGATAGAAACCTTGATTGAGTTGTTATTGAACTTCTATGTTATTTTTTAGTATTTTAGTTAAAAAATGTGATGGAACTAGGAATAACCCTTGTTCCTGCCAGCCAGACCTCATGATTCATGGAGCATTCTGTAGGGTACTCAGATGGGTCTTGTCTCAGTAGTAGTGAATAACTAATTCTGAATTAAGCATGACTCTGGTCCCACCTAACAAATCTTGAAAGCAGGACAAAAGAATCAATATCTTTCCAAGTAACTTAACTGTTTTAAGAATATTTATTTAAATACAAAAACATCCAGCATCCAACAAGGTAAAGTTCACAATGTCTGGCATCCAATCAAAAATTACCAGGCATGCAAAGAAGCAGAAAAATACAACCTGAAATGTGTAGAAAATTAAATAAATCAAATCCAACCCAGAACTGACACAGATGTTAGGATTAGCAGACAAGGCTATTAAAACAATAATGATATCTTTATTTCATATGTTAAAAAAGTTAAGATATCTTGAAGATATAAGAAAGACCCAAATCAAACTTCTAGAGATAACTGCTACACTCTCTGAGATGAAAAATACAATGGATGGGATAAATAGTAGACATTACAGAAAAAAGCTTAGTAAGCTTAAAGACACGGAAACTATACAAAAGAAACACTGAGAGAAATTTAAAAATGAGCAGGCCACCAGTTAGTTGTGGGACAACCATTATTTCTTAAAAATTTATTCCATCTTTCTTCTCTTTAGTGGATTTAAATTACCACATATTAAGGTGAATGAAACTGTCCCCCAGCTCACCGCTCATCTGACTCATGGCTATCCCATGTAGAATGGAATAAAACATTGCCTGGTTCTGCACCATCCCCATGTTCAGACCATAGTGATTCACAGGGTTTTTATTGGCTGATTTTCAGAAGTAGATCGCCAGGCTTTTCTTCCTAGTTTCTCTTATTCTGGAAGCTTCACTGAAGCCTGTTCAGCATCATAGCAATGCACAAACCTCCACTGACAGGCAGGTGGTGGCTCTCTATGAGGTGCATTGGCCAGGAATCAAACCTGAGTCTTTCTCATGGAAGGTAAGAATTCTACCACTGAGCCACCACTGTCCTCCCAAAGATGTTTATCTTTTATTGAGTCAGTGTATGTGTGTGCTTAGGGCAGTGGGTAGGATCAGACTGTAATCAGCATCAGGAAATCCATCAATACTGGTAACCCTTATAGATATAGAAATGAAAAAAAAAACATATATACAAACTAAAAACTTGGTTTCACCACAGAAAAGCAACACCCATGATAGTTATATATGAGAACTGAAGACTCTTTCCATTGATTACCATGATTACTTTTCCAGTGGACACATATCGAACAAATTTGCAAGGTGCCATGGACATTGCGATGAATGAAAAAAAAGATTAATCTTGTCTTCATGAAGTTTACAGTCTGGTAGGACTGAATGCATGATAATGATTATACACGACGTCAATGTGTCATTAATTTAAAGGTTTTAAAAAATAATTTATTTCTTTTTGTTGTTGGGAATCCACACAGCAAAACATACACCAATTCAAAAATTTCTGTATGTATAATTCAGTTTAACTTAAAGTTTTGATTACAACAGTAAACTGGTTAAATGTTTTCCATATTCTTTTGCCCCTGTGGCATTGTTATCCACTCATTACTTAAAAAATCAGACGGAATACTCTTTTCTAAAAAATTTTTAGTGAAGCTACACACGGCAAAATGTACATCAATTCAACAATTTCCTTATGTACAATTCAGTGACATTCTTCAAGGTGTACCACCTTTCTCGATATCCTTTTCCAAATTGTTTCACCATCCTCAGCACAAACTCTCTGCCCCCTAAGCTTTTCATCTAAACTTTTCAGTTGCTGTTGTCAATTTGATGTTTTATAGAATAATTCTTTAAAAGAACACAATTTCAAGGTAGACATTCTTTTCTAATTAATCTAAACTATTATTTGGTCTAAAGGTGACTTCAGGGGGTTTTGGTTTAAGGTTTAAAGATTTCCTCAGGGCAATGATTTCTGGGAATCATCTAGTCTCAATGGCTCCAGAAAGTCTGGATTCCATGAGAATTAGAAGTTCTGTTCCACATTTTCCTCTTTTTGATCAAAGGGAATACTCTTGAGAACTGATGGGACATAATGAGTGTGGCGTCTCCAATCAGCTGGAGACAGCCCAACCAGCTGGAAGGCCTCAGTCACCAGGCTATGATCAGGGAGCGGGAGCCCTAGGCTCTGTCCCCAAGGGAGGGAGGTGTCAAACCAGGCTCTTGTCCTTGTAGTGGTTTGAAGCTTTCCACAGCTACAGATGGCCTTGTTATTTGGTTGTCTCTGGGAGCCAAATCTCCTCTGTCCCTTGACTTTGAGTCCTTGGGCTCAGTTTTTTGGAGGATATTCAGATGTTTTATATAAAATATTCATCCAGGCTCTCAGCAGCTTTTGTGAACTGTTTTCTTGGTGCCTGCAGAAAGCCGCTGAGGACTGACTGAGCCTGCATGATGGATTTGGCACGAGGAGGAACAAATCCAGAGTATAAGCAAATAAAATGACAAGAAATCGAGTTTACTGTATAACAGACCTGAAGTTACTAGTTCACAGTGAGAATCTGCTTCTCTCAGTCTCAGGGATTTTTTTTTTTTTTTTTTTTTAATGTGATTTTGAACTACTCTTTGAAGAGAATGTGGTTTCATAAGATTAAGGAAACTTTTTAATATTAGGAAAAAGAACTTTTTTTTTTTTTTTTTTCATTTATGCCTGGTCTACTTTCAAAAGGCTTTTGAGGTGGCTTTAAACATTAAAACAGATATAAAGTAGGACAGTTAAAATGGAGCTAAGAAGGAGATCAGAAGTCAGGGACCCAGGGTGAGATGGATAAAGCGAGTGCTCATTCTGGGAGTAACTAATTCAGGACAGAAAGGTGGTTGTGACAGACAATACAGTTCATGTCACCTGATGAAAGAAACCTGTTAGAGACATGAATATTTTCCAGGTACTGAATTTTATGAGGTATTTGTGTGTGTGTGTCCTCCTATGAGAAGCATTGAGTAGTTCCCTGAACAATGACTTTGCAGTGATTTTGTAGAAGACAGAAAAACTTCAAAAAAAAAAAAAAAAAGGAAGAAAGAAACAGACTACGACAATTTGAGCCAACATTATTTTTCGCTTTCAGGATGACCTGAGTCTTGCACCTTCTCTGAGCTTCTATTCCTTCACCTCCTGCCTGTCTCAAAAGTAAAGGCAGAGAGAAACGCTTTGCTAAAGGGGCTGTATAACAGAGCAAAAACAGCTGCAAGAGGGTCTGGCAGTAATTGCTGGAGATGAATTTAAGAGAATATGGAAGAAGAGCAAATTAGAGCAAAAGTAATTATGGAGGTTGTGATGTCCTGTTACTACCAGAATACAGATCTAAGATCATTGTGACTGCAGAGCCAGGGAAGACTTAACAAGCATGTTACTCGGAGCATTTGTCAGAGAGCACTTAAACACACATTACTAAAGGAGTTGTGGTTAGGGAGCTCATGATCAGCCTGTGATAACAAAAGAAACAATTTCCACCTTCCCCGACACCAGTCAAAAAAAAAAAAAAAAGGCATTTAATTATTGAGAAACAAATTTGACCTTTGAATGACTAAAAGTATGAGAAAAAATGACTCCCTTCCCAGCTTAGGGCTCAGAAAGAAATTATCAAAACACATTACTTGAGCCAAGACCATTGGAGTCAGTGATTTTAGGGGCCATCTGCCAGCTACCCTCCTCCTCTCCAGTGAGCCTTTGAAAGAAGTGCTCAGTGGTAATTGGCTTCTTGGGAAAGGTGCTGCAAATCTCAGTGGCTGAGCTGTCAAAGAGGTAATTAGAGAACTATTCCATCCTTCTTGCAGAACTTGGAAAGACGCCACTTAACAGAGCAGGACTCTGAAAATGGGTCTTCCAGGACTTGGGTTGCAGCCTTAATCCTTGCACCCCTAG
The DNA here is from genome assembly GCF_030014295.1 of Loxodonta africana. NCBI lineage: Eukaryota > Metazoa > Chordata > Mammalia > Proboscidea > Elephantidae > Loxodonta > Loxodonta africana. The sequence continues at coordinate 228,063,147 of NC_087342.1, read as the reverse complement.
GATTCATTCATTCAACAGACACATATGTTTTGAGTATCTATATGTAGCCAGGCAGTGTGTAAGGTAAGAACACCACAAAAACAGGAACGGACACACCCTAAACCAAAAAACAATTCCAACTCATGGCGACCCCATGTGTACCATAGTAGACCTGTGTTTCCTAGGGTTTTCAATGACTGATTTTCAAAAGCAGATCACCAGACTTTCCTTCCAAGGAGCCTCTGGGTGAGTTAGAACCACCAACCATTTGTACCACCCAGGGAATACTTGTAATCACTCTGAAGAGCACACAGGCCAAGAGAAGGGCTAAGAAGGGGAAGAACGGGGTTTATGAGATTCTATAACAGAGGAGCCTGACCCAGACCAGGTGCAGGTCCAGGCTGGAGGGGCCAAAGGAAAGCTTCCCTGAAGATGAGACACCAGAGTAGATGGGTAGCTGTTAAGTCAGAGGGAGGTGAGTGAGGGGCAGGGAAGAGCACTTTCTGAAGACTGTTCGCAAAGACCTTGTGAGAGCCTAGAGCAGTAGGGGGAAGGAGGAGAGGTTGTAGGGCATGGAAAAGTTCTTAGGCTTTATCCTAAGAGGTATGGGACACTATTGATATGTGTTATGGATTGGATTGTGTCCTCCACAAAGATAAGTTGAATTCCAATTTTTTTTGTACCTGTGAATGTGGTCTTGTTTGGGGAATAGGGTTTTTCTTGTGTTATGAGTCAACAATGTCATACCTGAGTACTGTGGATCCTAATCCCTTCTGAGTGACATCTTACAAAAGGGGGGAAAAGACCTAGTCACATATGAAGATACATCAGTAAGTAGCAAACTAACCTCGAGGACTGCTGGCAGCTACTACAGCCTAGGAGAGAGGTGTGGAACCGTTCCTCTCTCAGAGCCTCAGAAGGAATCAACACAGCTGACACCCTGATTTGGACTTCCAGCCTCCAGAACTGTGAGACAGTAAATTTTTGTTTTTATAAGCCACCCACTTTGTGGTATTTTGTTTCAGGAGCTCTAGAAGACTAAGACAATGTGTTTTAAGCAAGGGAAGGTGAGATCAGATCTGTGTTTTGAAAAGATCACTTTGACCGCACATTTGAATTAGAGAGTGGCCTAAATCAGGTTATTTTTATTCCGTTGGATAACTCTGATTTTACTTTTTCTTCAAACCTAATGTGATTAATTTGAATAAATGCCACGGTTTCTATCAGGGAAGATGAGAAGGACCAGCTACCCTGGTTTGCCTGGGGCAGTCCTGGTTTATATGTGTGGTCCTGTTGTAATCATTAATAATGCCCCCTTTCACTCTCAGTGTGGCTGGGTTTGGGCAATGAATTATATGATTCCTCTAGTTAGGGAATTTTAAAATACTATTCTAGGACACCAAACAGACCAGTTAGGGCAGCTTCAGGGCTGGATGATTAACCAACTCAGTGGTGTCTTCAAGACCCTGCATTCTTCTCGTTTCTCTCTTCTGTCTTCCAGAGCGTCCACTTCACACTTAACCTGTTTTCTCTCATGGTGACAAACTGTCCCAGCCATCTCAGGGTTTGTATGTGTACAACATACCATCCAGAGCTGGAAATACTGTCTCTTCCAGCAAATCTTTGTTTGTGTCTCATTAGCTCCAACTGTGTCATAAGCCATTGCTGAACAGACCCTGTGATTGCCTAAATGCCATGTTTGGTACCTGACCCACCATTGTAGAAGTGGGATAGAATCACCCCATTCACTGTTTTAGATGGATCGAGACCCTCTGGACAGATAGGAAAGCCTCTCCCAAGGTCCATGGGCTGCATAGGCAGGGGTGTCTCCTCGGATGAAAACCTGAGTTCTCGTAGGAAAGGAAAAGGGGGAAGATGGATTCTAGATGCAATCAATAAAGGTACACAACAGAGGATGTTAAAACATTAAGGTTCTTCTATTTGTGAGTGTGATGGTTAAGATTGTGTGTCAACTTGGCTGGGCCATGGTTCTCAGTGTTTATATGTGATCACCCCCATGATGGGATCTGCTGTGAGTAGCCAATCAGTTGAAAGGGTGTTTCCTTGGGTGTGTGGCTTGCATCCAAATATAAGTGGGTGGTCTGCCTTTTGCATATGCTAGATCCTGTGGCTGGCTCCTGCTCTCCAACCTGCTGATCTTGGTTTTGCCAGCCCCTGCAGCTATGTGAATCTGGAGAATTCTTGCGGTCTTGCCTGCCAGTCATGGAGTTTGTTGATATTCACAGCCTGTGAGCAAGAGCCCTGCACTCTGACCTGCCAACCTGGGGTTCGCCAGCCCCTGCAGCTACCTGAATCAGAAGAAGCTTCTATCCTGATCCATGGACTTGGGACATTCCAGCCTCTACAATTGTGTGAGCCATTTCCTTGATATAAATCTCTCTCTGTATATGTACTTATATGCTTTACTTCTCTAAAGAACCCAGCCTAAGACAGTGATGATCTCTTCCAGTTGATTGACCAGGTAGCTGTCTTCCAAATTTTTTGGTATAGATGAGTGAGAACTTCCAGTGCTGTACCCATTTGTTGGAACATCTCAATTGGTATTCCATCAATTTCTGGAGCCCTGTTTTTCGCCAATGCTTTCAGTGCAGCTTGGACTTCTTTCTTCAGTGCCATCAGCTCTTGATCAGATACTGTCCCCTGAAATGATTGAAAGTTGACCAATTCAAGAAATTTGGGAGACAGCTACCTGGCCAGCCAACTGGAAGAGATCTATATTTATGCCTATTCCCAAGAAAGGTGATCCAACCAAATGCAGAAATTATCAAATGATATCAGTATCGCATGCAAGTGAAATTTTGCTGAAGATCATTCAAAAGTGGCTGCAGCAATACATTGACAGGGAGCTGCCAGGAATTCAAGCTGGATTCAGAAGAAGACATGGAACGAGGGATATCATTACTGATGTCAGATGGATCTTGGCTGAAAGCAGAGAATACTAGAAACTATGCAAAGGAATTGGACTATGTAGACGATAACAAAATCTGGATAACCTTGCCAAGAGTAGGAATTCCAGAACATTATTCGTGCTCTTGTGGAACCTGTACATAGACCAAGAAGCAGTTGTTCAAACAGAACAAGGGGATACTGCATGGTTTAAAATCAGAAAAGGTGTAGATCAGGGTTGTACCCTTTCACCATACTTATTCAATCTGTATGCCGAGCAAATAATCTGAGAAGCTGGTCTATATGAAGAAGAATGGGGCATCAGGATTGGAGGAAGACTCATTAACAACCTGTGTTATGCAGATGACACAACCTTCCTTGCTGAAAGTGAAGAAGACTTGAAGCACTTACTGATGAAGATCAAAGAGTACAGCCTTCAGTATGGATTACACCTCAATATAAAGAAAACAAAAATTCTCACAACTGGACCAATAAGTAACATCACGATAAATGGAGAAAAGATTGAAGTTGTCAAGGATTTCGTTTTACTTGGATCCACAATCAACACACGGAAGTAGAAGTCAGATATCAAATGATGCATTGCATTGGGCAAATCTGCTGCAAAAGACCTCTTTAAAGTATTGAAAAGCAAAGATGTCACCTTGAAGACTGAGATGTACCTGACCCAAGCCTTGGTGTTTTCAATCACCTCATGCATGTGAAAGCTGGACAATGAATAAGGAAGATCAAAGAATAATTGATGCCTTTGAATTATGGTGTTGGTGAAGAATATTGAATATATCGTGGACTGCCAGAAAATGAACAAATCTGTCTTGGAAGAAATACAGTCAGAATGCTCCTTAGAAGCAAGGATGGTGTCTTAGTCATCTAGTGCTGCTACAACAAAAATACCACAAGTGGATGTCTTTAATAAAGAGAAGTTTATTCTTTCACAGTCTAGTAGGCTATAAGTCCAAATTCAGGGCATCAGCTCCAGGGGAAGGCTTTCTCTCTCTTTTGGCTCTGGAGGAAGGTCCTTGTCATTGATCTTCCCCTTGTCAAGGAGCTTCGCAGATCCCTGAGTCGAAAGCATGTGCTCTGCTTCCGGTGCTGCTTTATTGGTGGTATGAGGTCTCCACGTCTCTCTGCTTGTTTCTTTCTTTTATATCTCAAAAGAGATTGGCTTAAGACACAACCTAATCTTGTAGATCTCATCAACACAACTGCTGATAATCCATCTCATTAACGTGTAGTGATAAGATTTATAACACATAGGAAAAACACACCAGATGAAAAAATGGTGGACAATCATACAATACTGGAAATCATGGCCTAGCCAAATTGATACACATATTTTTGGGGTCACAATTCAATCCATGACAGATGGCAAGACTTCATCTCACATACTTTGGACACGTTATCAGGAGGGATCACTTCTTGGAGAAGGCATCACGCTTAGTAAAGTAGATGGTCAATGAAAAAGAGCAAGACCCTCAATGAGATGGATTGACACAGTGGTTTCAACAATGGGCTCAAGCACAACGATCATGAGGATGGTGCAGGACCGGGCAGTGTTCCGTTCTGTTGTACTTAGGGTCCCTATGAGTTGGAACTGACTCGATGGCACCTAACAACAACATTTGTGAGTTTTGGGATGTAGGATTTGGAAGGGGAGAGCTCTTTAAAGGAGAACAAAATGCCTCAATACTAATATTTCATACAACCAATCTTTGTGACCAGACACTTTAAAAAATTCAAGAACATCCAAAGATGTGGAGAGTTAATTCTTGACTGACCCTTTCAGATTTATTTGTAAGCTCAAATTTACTCTACATTTTTCAATTATTTTGGCATCACTGAGCTCCTGACATACACACACACACACACATGATTGTAAGTCAGCTTTTGACTACTGCAAATAAAGCTGCTATGAATATTCATGTCTTTGGACGTATGCTTTTGTTTCTCTTAGATTTTATATATATAATATATATATATATTAAACAGCACTTATTTAAAGTGTATAAGTTTTGACATGTATACACCCGAGAAACCATCACTATTTTTAAGATGTGCATATCCATCAATCCCCAAAATTTTCTTGTACCCCTGTGTAATCCCTCCTTCCCATCCTTACCCACCCCCAGGCAAGCACCGGTTTGCTTTCTCTTGCTGTGGGTGAATTTGCACTGCTAGTAGTTAATGTAAATCGTAGCATGCAGTACGTACCCTTTTGTACTTAGCCCCTTTCATTCAATATCGTTATTTTGAGATTCATCCACGTAGTTGAGTGTATCAATAATTCACTTCCTTTTACCGCTGAGTAGTACTCCTTTGTACGGAAATGCCACCATTTGTTTATCCATTCACCTGTGGGTGGACATTGGGTCTGGTTCCAGGTTTTGACTACTGCAAATAAAGCTGCTGTGAATATTGTCTCTGTACGCACATATGCTTTCATTTCTTTTAGGTTAAATATACATATTATATTCCCCTAATAATGGGTGTGCTTTCACAACAATTCTTGGGATTTGGTATCTTCGAACATCCCACTCAGTTCCAGGAGAGACAGAGACTGAGTCAGAAAAAGACGTGGGTTGTGCCTTAGGGTCTAAATGTGTCAGGTTCTATCTTTGGATCCTTGGCTTAATTCCAACATCAAGTGTAAGTGCTTTAGGGTTGGCCATTATCTTGTATTTTGAGATGCTTGGCTCTCCTCCATTAATGTAAGAGCTAACCTTATAATTTTCATGAAGGAAATAAGGATGATTTTACCCTGAGCTTGAAGAAGAGCAGAGGCGTGTCTTCTTGACCCAGGAGCCCCTCTGGAAAACACTGTCTTATTATCATTCCAGATGTGTTCACATGACATGACTTGTGATCTCACGGCTTTGACAGAGACGTCATTTTTTTTTTTAATAATTTTTATTGTTAACCCATATACACCTTGCTACACACTCCTAATTACTCTCTCCCTAATGAGACAGCCCGCTCTCTCCCTCCACTCTCTCTTTTCGTGTCCATTTCACTAGCTTCTAACCCCCTCCACCCTCTCATCTCCCCTCCACGCAGGAGATGCCAACGTAGTCTCAAGTGTTCACCTGATCCGAGAAGCTCACTCCTCACCAGCATCCCTCTCCAACCCATTGTCCAGTCCAATCCATGTCTGAAGAGTTGGCTCCGGAATGGTTCCTGCCCTGGGCCAACAGAAGGTCTGGGGGCCGTGACCACTGGGGTCCTTCTAGTCTTAGTTAGACCATTAAGTCTGGTCTTATGAGAATTTGGGGTCTGCATCCCACTGCTCTCCTACTCCCTCAGGGGTTCTCTGTTGTGTTTCCCATCAGGGCAGTCATCGGTTGTAGCCGGGCACCATCTAGTTCTTCTGGTGTCAGGATGATATAGTCTCTGGTTCATGTGGCCCTTTCTGTCAGAGACGTCATTTTTAAAGCTAATTTTAAAACCCACTGATGTCAAGTTGATTTCAGGTCATAGTGACCCCATGGGGTTTCCAAGGATGTATATCTCTGTGGAAGCAGACTGCCACATCTTTCTCCTGAAGAGGTGCTGGTGGTTTCAAACCACTGACCTTTTGGTTATCAGTCAATTGCTTTAACCACCGTGCCACTAGGGCTCCTGAAGCTACTTTATAATTGAGTATAATAAACTGCCTTCCCCACAAGCCCTTGATGGGACAAAATTAGTAAGTGGAAGAAGCCCTTTGAGAATGAGAAAGGGAAGGCAGGTAATAATTGATATATAATAAACTGCACTTATTTAGAGTGTACATGTCATGGATTGAATTATGTCCCCCCGAAAATGTGTGTATCAATTGGACTGGGCCATGATTCCTATATGTGATTTTCCTGTATGTTGTAAATTCTGCCTCTATGATGTTAATGATGGAGGATGGGCAGCAGTTGTGTTAGTAAGGTAGGACTCAATCTACAGGATTGGATTGTGTCTTGAGGCAATCTCTTGAGATACAAAAGAGAGAAGCAAGCAGAGAGACAGGGGATTTCATACCACCAAGAAAGCAGCACCAGGAGCAGAGCGCTTCCTTTAGACACGGTGTCCCTGCGCCTGAGAAGCTCCTCGACCAGGGGAAGATTGAGGACAAGGACCTTCTTCCAGAGCCGACAGAGACAGAAAGCCTTTCCCTGGAGCTGACACCTTGAATTTGGACTTCTAGCCTACCTTACTGTGAGGAAATAAATTTCTCTTGTTAAAGCCGTCCACTTGGGGGTACTCCTGATATGGCAGCACTAGATGACTAAGACAGTACAGTATAAGTTTTTACATATGTATACACCTGAGAAATGTATCCATCACCCCTCAAAATTTTCTTGTACCCATCTGTAATGCCTCCTTCTCATCACGACCCAACCCCCAAGCAACCATCGATTTGCTTTCTGTTGCTGTCCATTAGCTTGCATGGCTCAGAAAAACAAAAAAATGAAACTCATTGCTGTCAAGTCAATTCCAACTCATATGACCCTATAGGACAGAGTAAAACTGCCCCATAGGGTTTCCAAGGAGCAGCTGGTGGATTCAAGCTACCGACCTCTTGTTTTACGGCCCAGCTCTTAACCACTGTGGCACCAGGGTTCCTTGCATTGCTAGCGTTTAATATAAATGGTAGCATACGGTATGTACTCTTTTGTGCTTAGCCCTTTTTACTCAACATGATTATTTTGAGATTCATCCACGTAGTGGAGTGTGTCCATAATTCACTTCTTTTTATTGCTGAGTAGTATTCCTTTGTATAGATATACCACAATTTGTTTATCCATTTACCTGTGGATGGACACTGGGGCTGTTTCCAGCTTCTGACTATTGCAAATAAAGCTGCTGTGAATATTTGTCTTTGTAGGAACATATGTTTTCATTTCTTTTAAGTAGATAACTAGGAGTGAGATGGCTGGATCGCATGGTAGGTGTCTCTTTGACATTTCAAGAAACTGTCAAGCTGCTTTCCAGAGTGGTTGTACCATTTTATATTCCCACGGGCAGTGTATGAGAGTTTGAGTTGCTCTGCCTATTTGCTAACATCTGGTACGGCCAGTCTTCTTAATTGTAGCTATTCTAACAGGTGTGTAGTGGTATCATACAGTAGTTTTCATTTGCATTTTCTTGATAACTAATGACGTTGAGCATCGTTTAGTGTCCTTAATTGTCATTCACGTGATTCTGCCAATGTTAAAAATCAGACAGTTTGTTTTCTTATTACTGACTTCTGAGACTTCTTATACATATTCTAGATATTTCTCACGGGGGCTGGAATTAGAAGGTTGAGAACCGGGACCCTCTCTGCCTGTTCATTTATGCCACTCCTATACATCTGCTACATCTTTCTCTCTCCTTCTCAAGGGCTTCTTCCGCTTACTAATTTTGCCCCTTCAAGGGATTGCAGGGATGGCAGGTAATAAAGCTCAGGCCACTGTATATAGAATGGGACTTCTACTGATTTTGTGGAATTGCAGCTAACCCCAAAGCTAAACACAATTGGTCTGTGTTCCCTCATCTTCAAAGGGCAAGGGGGGCTGTGGACACAACCTTGAAGGACTTACCAACAAGCATCAGAACTGACCCTCCTGCTACCACCCCTTACCCCTGATCCGTCTGCTGAAGAAGAATAGAGAAATTAAGCAGGACCACTGGAGTCTTCAGGGAGAGAAAGCTGTGTTTCTTCTCCTCTTTCTCTCCTCCATGGGTGTCTCCTTGGCCTCTCAATCTTTGCTGGGAGCTCCAGTAAACACTAATAGGGCTTATATATATGTTACCACAATAAAATTTCATAAAATGGATTGGATGAAACTTAAAAACCAAAACAAAACCCTGTGTCATCAAAGAGATAAAGAATCCAAATAGAATCATGAAAGGACTGGAAATGTTATGAGAAAAATAAAGCAATTTCATATTTGTTTAGCAGTTCAATACCAACTTTAGCTTGTTCAATAAAAAAGTTACACATGTTAGTATGAATTACAGTCGCTCCTCATTATTTGCAGATTCCGTATTTGTAATTCACCTGCTCACTAAAATGTATTTGTAACTTCAAAATTAATTCTCCGGGCACCTTCATGGTCATTTGTGGACCTGCATGTGTGCAAGAGTGTGCTGTCCCCAGCCAGGTGAACAAGGCTCGTTCAGTAGACGTGAGTTCAGTGTTCCGGGGGCTTTATAGGATGTAACTGCCATGAATGAGAATCGACCATAGGCCAAGCCAGCCTAGCTTTTATTTTTTTAATACAGGACTACTAAACCCATAAAAACTCATTGCTGTTGAGTCGATTCCAACTCACGGCGACCTTTTGGACAGAGTAGAACTGCCCCACAGGTTTTCCAAGGAGTGGCTGGTGGATTCAAACTGCTGACCTTTTGGTTAGCAGCTGAGCTCTTAACCACTGTGCCACCAGGGCTCCTGCTAAAGCCATAGAGGTAGAGTTTCTTTATTCTGAAAAGTCTGTTACATCCTTGCTCTTCAGCTCCTTTTTATTTCTTGTAATACCAATGTTGCAGTGAACTTGTTGTTGTTAGGTGCCATCAAGTTGATTTCAACTCATAGCAACCCCACGTGACAGAGTAGAACTGCCCCATAAATTTTTCTAGGCTATAATCTTTATGAGAGCAGATCGTTAGGTCTTTCTTCCATGAAGCTGCTGGGTGGGTTTGAACTGCCAACCTTTTGGCTAGTAGCCAAGCTCCTAACCTTTGCACCACCAGGGCTCCTTGCCTTTTATATCCTTGATGCCATAGTATCTTTTTAGAATACATAGATGTGGATATAGAGTTTGAGTCCAAAGAGGCTTGTGACAAGCCCAAGGGGCATCATTATAGTTATGGCATAAGGTCCTATCCTTAATCACACCCTATTCAGCATCAGTTACCTAGATGTGACTTATGATTTACACAAAACATTTACCGGGTACCCACTTTGTGCAAGGCCCTCTGTTAGGAGTTGGAGAGGCAAAGTTATTCATTACAAACTTGCTGCCTTCTAGATGCTCCAATAGAGCCATAATGCAAGGATGGAGCAACCACTCAGAGAAACAGGAGGGGGTGAGGTAGGATGGAGGGTAGGAGAGGGAGGTTTCTCGTTGCCCAGAGTGAGGAGAGAGAAGAGAGGACATGGAGGCTAACTCAAGGAAAGCGCACCAGTGGAGCAAAAGCTTCTTTCATCAAATGAGTAGGAATAATAAAGAGTAATGCTAGTTAAAACCCCCCAAAAAACAAACAAACCAGTAGCCAACGAGTAGACTCACGGCAACCCCACGTGTGTCACAGTAGAATGGTGCTCCATCCAGGTGCCTCTGGGTGGATTTGAACTACCAATCTTTTGGTTAGCAGCCAAGCGCTTCAACCTTTGCACCACCCAGGGACTCCTAGCTAACCCCTGTTTAATCCCAACAGCTCTCCTCTTGTTAACACCAATGGATGTACCCCATCTAGAGCCCTCTGGTTGACTGTGTGCCAGATGCCACAGCTCTCAAAAACAAAAACAAAACCATTGTCATCGAGTTGATCCTGACTCATAGTGACAAGGCAGAACTATCCCATAGGGCTTCCAAGGCTATAATCTTTATGGAGGCAGAATGCCACTTCTTTTTCCCGTGAAGTGGCTGGTGGTAGGTTCGAACTACTGACCTTTCAGGTAGCAGCCAGGTGCTTAACCAGTGTGCCCCCAGTGCTCCTTCTACAGCTATTACTCATCAATAAAATGGTGAATATGGAGGGGCAGGGATAGGCTGTGGAGTGTTGAGCAGGGATTCACAAAAACATTGGACACTGGATTTGCTTTGTGTTGATAAATTTTTTCCCTCCTTCCAAAAAGTGACGATAATGCAAGTGTGGCATAAATCACTTACTGGCAAAGTGAGACACATTTCTGAAATGGGCTGCAGCATGCAACCAATTTCACATCGAGAGCTGCTCCTTCTAAATGCCAAAAAGCTATAAATCAACAGGCCTAATGGATTTTGTCCTGTCTATTTAATATCTTCCATGGCATTGAATTTAGAATGTAATGCATTACGGGAAAAAAAAAAAAAAAACCCTTCAGCAAACCACACAAGCTTGAACGTTTTTGCCGTAAAATCCCTCAAGCTCAAAGCTTTCCTTCCTCTTTGTTACAAGGTCCTGATCACTTCTTAGCTTGCTGGCCTCTCCATCACGAAAGATCCTGGGCTGCCATGGACATGAACCTCCGCTCTGCCACTCCAGCCGTGAGGCCCTGGGCAAGTAACATCGGGCTTTCAGCCATAGTTTTCTCATTCATATGATGGACATAGGGCTATTGTGATTATAAATGAGAACAGGTTATAAAGTCCTTAAGAAGGACTTTGCCTTATAGTCGTTGAAAGCAGCAGTCAAGAAATCAAACGACATTATCACATTGGGCAAATCTGCTCCAAAAGAACTCTTTAAAATTCTAGAAAGCAAAAATGAAACTTGGATGACTAAGGGGCGCCTGACCCAATCTAAGGTCTTTTCAATCGATTCATATGCATGAGAAAGCTGAACAATGAAAAAAGAAGATAGTAGAAGAATTTACGCATTTAAATTGTGGTGTGGGTGAGGAATATCGACTACACCGGGGCTGCCAGAAGAATGAGCGAATCAGTCATAGCAGTACAACTGGAATGCTCCTTAGAAGCGAGGATGGCGAAATGTCATTTTGCTTACTTTGGACATGTTATCAGGAAATACCAATCACTAGGAAAGGACATCATGGTTGGTAAAGCAGAGGGTCAGTGAAAATGAGGAAAAAGCTTAATGAGATGGATTGACACAATAGCCTCAGCAATGGACTCAAACATATCAAAGGTCACAAAGAGGGCACAGTACTGAGCAACTCTTGGCTCTTTTAAATATAAGGTTGCTGTAAGTCAGAACCAACTTGACACCAACCAACAACAACAATCACAGTTGTGAGATAGGCAGGAGATCAGGCTGGCTGAATTAAATAGCCTGTGACTCAGTATTCTTGGAACCTAAACCTACGTGCAGACCACCATGTATCTCTTGCTGGTGGCACCAGAGAACTGTGTGTAATTAACAAACCAGGTGCTTCGGCAAGATAAGGGTCCATATTTCCTATCCCTGCATGCTTGACCTGCTATAAATTACTGATAACCCTCCTGAGTTGTTCTTTAAGTCCCCCACCAGGTACAGAGCATGCGCAGTAAAAAACAACGTAGCCTATGAATGACCTTTCACATAAGAAAATCATGAGCAGGGATTCCTTGCCAGGACTTAAAACCAGGATCCAGAGACATCACGCATGCGCAACATCCCAGAATAAGTCCTGTTCTACACGCCAGCAGTCAGCGCGACAGACCCCATCTTTGTTCCGACAAGCTTTGCGGGGAAATCTGCTGGGCGTGCATTTGATTTTCATAATCCCTCCCCTTCTCTTGGAAATCTCCATCCATTTCATGAATAAAGATAATGCCTTTTTCCAGCCCCATAACCTTTATAAACCCTAACCCAGCCTGTGTTCAGGGAGACGGGGGTAAGCGTTGCCTAGGCCGTCCTCGTCTCCGCCTGCAAGCCTCCTATAATAAACCTTCACCTGAGTGGAAAAACTGGCCCATCTCTCCTGGCTATTCTTTTTCAGAAAAGAGATAAAAACCTGACTGATTCTCTCCGGTAGCCCAAGCCCAAGCCAAGCCCAGTGCCGTCGAGTCCATGCTGACGCAAAGCGACCCTATAACAGTTGCTTAAAACCCGGTTGCCAGCATGAAGGTTATCTTTAAATTAGCTTCCCTGCCCCTTCCCCACCACTTCCCCATTTCTGGGCTGGAGAACAGATACATCCACAGTTGCTGAATCTTCCCTTCCCTCTCCTTCCCACCTTTCTACCTGTGAGAAAACCACTGCCTCTGTGTTGATTCCTACTTCTGCCTATAAGGGGGACAAAAATCCAGGAAGGAGCTTCTCTGCTTTCATAAACAGCAAAACACACGGTGAACTTACGTCATTATAGGAGATACTTCTTGTGGGCGGGGTCCACCCAGCCCTGGTTTTAGTTAAGCTCTGACGGGTGAGAGGCCCCAGCATCCCAGGCTCCTTTCTGGGGAATGGCTGGCTACTTCTTTGACTGGGCGGGTCTGCTTTTGAGGCTGTCTGAGACCTGGCTGCTCCCTGCCGTGTTCTGAGACCTAGCACCTGCCAGTTTGGTCACGAGGACTTCTCTCACTTGCTGGTGGGAAAATTCAGCCTTGGAAAACAAAACTGTATAAATGTTGCAAGATTTCTTCATCCCTTGGTTTGTACACCATCAAGTTACTCAGAAGTGTAATATAATTTGAGTTTCTCTGAGAGATGAATCACATGGCGAGTACACAAAAGAGTTGACCAAACACAGCCAGGACTTCTATTTTTTAGACTTCATCTGGATTTTTTTTTTCCTGTTTTTTGTAAAAAAAAAAAAAAAAAATTTTTTTTTTTAACAAATTATTTATCTCCCTGTCTTTAGGAAGGAGAATCATAGAAACAGATACAGATAAGCCTGGGGTCTTTATGCCAGTACTACCCAGTGGCTTAGAAAGAGGCCAAATTCAGAAAAGCACTCTTGATGTTGGACGTGGAGAAAGCATAAGGAAAGGAGAACATTTATTTGTTGCTTCTTATCCTTCAGTCCCGGCAAAGGTTCGGTCCTTATGGAAGCCTATGTCCTGGGAGACGAGCACCTATTTTCCTTACCTGGGGTGAGGTTAGCCTGCGGACATTAAGCTCACAGGATAGTCATCATTCCAAGGCTTTCCTCATGGGAGACACTGAGAATGGCACATGGGGCTCTTTCTGGTGCAACCTCAGAACCCTTCTCCACTCAATTTTCTGATAGTCACCAGCAATCCATCCAGTACCCAGTGCCGTCTAGTCGATTCTGACTCATAGCGAACCTATAGGACAGAGTAGAACTGCCCCATAGAGTTTCCAAGGAGCTCCTGGTGGATTCGAACTGCTGACCCTTTGGTTAGCAGCTGTAGCACTTAGCCACTACGCCAGCAGGGTTTCCATAAATAATTTCATAAGGGATGGATTTTACCGACCATCCCAAAGGTCAGACTGTTGTGTGAACCTATAGTTACGAGGACACGGTCATCTACCTTCAGGTAGAAAGGGACCTGCTTCTCCTAAAACACAAGCCATAAGTTGCTTCTTACACAGTAGTTGACCCAGAGAATTGGTTTAGAGAGGAGCTGACTAAAAATTGGTTTGCTTGCTGAAATCCTGCATTTTCAATTAGTTGTTGTTAGGTGCCATTGAGTCAGTTCTGACTCATAGCGACCGTATAGCACATTGTAGAACTGCCCCATAGGGTTTCCAAGGAGCAGCTGGTGGATTTGCACTGCCAACCTTTTGGTTAGCAGCTGAGCTCTTAACTGCTATGCTACCAGAGCTCCCAATTAGTTAAGGAACTGTAACTCCCAAGGTAATACAGGTTAGGGAGGTATTGCACTTCTGAGCAAAGCAAAGCTCGTTTGGCAGGAAGGGCATCTGTTGTCATTGAGATGATGGTTGTCAGAGGGCCCCTTCTGGGGGATCCCTTTGTCCTCTGGCCTATGGCCAGATACATCTTTCAGATTGAGGAGGATCTGATGGAGCCCCTGGCAGGCAGAACTTCTAAGAGCTGAGATTTCATAAGCAATCAGGGATGGAGGGAAGGGTGAATGACACTAGAAAATCAGAGACCAGAAGTGGGAGTGGGACAGGACACAGCCGACTCCCCGCTCCTCCTGGCAGAGCAGGGACGTGGGTGATGATAACAGGCTTAATTCCAAGAGCCTGCCAGACCACCCTGACTGTTGTGCAGTGAATTTCTTATGGCCCTTCTGGCCACAGTCTTTGTAACTCTCACCAAATGACTGGGTGGGACTATACAAATGAGGTGCTTGTGGGCCACCAAAGGGGTTGAGTAGCGTGTTAATGATATAAATAAGGCGCATGGCACCCTTGTGGGGGTGTTGTTATCGTTAGGTGCCTTTGAGTTGGTTCCAACTCATAGTGACTCTATGTACAATGGAACAAAACACAGCCGGTCCTGCACCATCCTCAAAATTGTTGTTATGCTTGAGCCCATTGTTGCAGGCACTGTGTCAATCCATCTTGTTGAGTGTATTTGTCTTTTTTGCTGACTCTCTGCTTTACCAAGTATGCTGTGTGGGGGTGGGACCATGCAAATAAGGTGTATGGAGCCCTAACGGGGGGATTGGTCAGTTTTGCCATTCCACCAGGCTTAATTGGAGACACAGAGCGAGAAAGAGAGAGGAGCTGTAACACAGAAGACAGAGATGGTGGCACAGCAGTAGCAAGAGCCATAGCAGCTGGAGACAGCAGGAACACTTGCCCGAGAAGGCCCCCAGCAGGGCTTGGCAGCGGAGGGCAAACGAAGCTGTCCTGATTGAGGAACTGCTTCCTGAGTTGTTTCTGTTACTTGCAAGTTGATCTCGATCCTGAGGTGCACCGTGTTACTTCCCTAATAAACCACTTAAACACAGTTCATGAGCTCTGTGAGCCATTGCAGTGAATTACGGGACTCAAAGCTGGGAGGGAGAGTACAGAGGGGAAGAAGGGTATTGGTGTTAGAGATGATGGAGTTGTACAGCAGTTTGGAAAAGCTGAACGTTTGGGGCAACTTTAACTTCAGCCTCATAGGAACCAGCTCTGGGCTGATCCTTGTAAAAGAAGTTATTCATTTACCCGCCTCGACTTTGCATTTCCTGTGCAAATACAGGGAGTCCCTGACTTATGACAAATACGATGAACCACACTTATAACCTTCTGGGTTTTTTTGTTTTGTTTTGGACATCTTATGGTTAGTAACATGTACTGCAGGTTGCAGCATTAAATCTGCTATTGTTATCATTCTCAGGTGTTCACTCCCAGACATTCAATGTTACGATTTACTTGATTGAAACACTGCTTTATAGCAGGCTATGAAAACTAAAAGAAAAAAAAAGAGGTATTTGACTTATGTTAGAACTGACTTATGACAGAGTTGTTGGAACGGAACCCCATCGTAAGTCAGGGACGGCCTGTATTCAGACCTGGCTGTCCTTCTCCTGGGTACAGACGACACCCCACAGCCTCCAGCTCTGCAGCTAAGCGGAGAGCAACTCTCTTCAGCCTTAAGGTGGTCTCTGTGGTTGTGTAGCGAGCTGGCACCGCGTAGGCCTACACAACAACCTGCTCACTCCCTCCTCCCTGACAGCCCTGATTTGGATTGGCTATTCCCTTCATCGCCAGTCTCAAAGGAAGATTCCCATAGGGCCAAACCAGCCACTGTAACCCCACGCTCCGGTCCGTGATTGGCTCACAGATTCAGGCTCAGCCAATCAGGGCACACCTTTCTGGTTAGCTGATACTGTGACTGGAGGTGATTGGTGGAGAGATGTTTTTGAGCAGAGTTTCCCCATGATGCTTCGTCCTCACTTTGCCTTCCTCTTCCCCTCCACAGATGAGCCAGAAATGGCCTGATTGTGTTGACCTGTTGTGGCCAGGCCCTGCCCTA
Source organism: Loxodonta africana (assembly GCF_030014295.1). Classification (NCBI taxonomy): domain Eukaryota; kingdom Metazoa; phylum Chordata; class Mammalia; order Proboscidea; family Elephantidae; genus Loxodonta; species Loxodonta africana. The sequence continues at coordinate 228,046,745 of NC_087342.1, read as the reverse complement.
CCTGAAAATCCAGCCTCAAGGTCTCCGAGGTTCTTTTAGAACCTTTTTAATGTTCAGGGTGATTTTCCCAGTCTCCCGCTTCCCCGTTACCTCATACATAGCTGCTTTGTCTCCAGTTAGGGCATCAAGGAAGGGAGAGGAACGGAAGCATGCTGGTTGCAGAAGAGAAAAACGTTGTGTCTGCCTGCTTTATGCATATTGAGAAGCCTGGGAATCAGGTCCCCCGGCCCTATGAGGGGCGTCTGGCTCCACCCGGAAGTGGGGTCCACCTGAATGGAGACACACGCAGTCTGGCTACCTCACCTGCTCCCCCGGGACCAGCATCCATGGAGAACAAGGTGGTGCATCTCAGGCGGGTCCACAAAAAGTCAATTATTTTCTTTAGAGACTTTCAAGGCAGTAGTGTCACTAGAGGGGTGTTGGGGGTGCGACTGCACTGGGCGACACTGCCAGGGGAGGTTGACGCCAAAATGACTGCCTATAAAAAGATCCCTGTAGTTAGTTATAACAACAAAAACATTTCTTGTAAGCCCAGCACACATATATTGATATACCTACAAGGCTAAAAGCACTATGCTAATTTACTGTTTGAACCTTCTAATGTTCTCTGGTCAGAGCTGTCATCATTACCCAGTTACAATGAGGCTTCAAATCACACAGTTGGTTTGCAGGGGCTACAAGCCAGAGCTGTTGTTTTCCTTGCTGCTGGTGTTTTCATAGTAGCCAATTTTGTCAAATTGTCTGATGTTTTAATGGAGCCCTGGTGGTGCGGTGGTTAAGAGCTTGCCTGCTAACCAAAAGGAAGGCAATTTGAATCCACCAGCTGCTCCTTGGAAACCCTATGGGGCAGTTCTACTCTGTCCTATAGGGTCACTATGAGTCGAATTGATGGCAATGGCCTTAGCTTTTTTAGCTACTATATTATGGTATGGTAATTAGTATTTGTGAGCCTATATCAATAACTTTTTTGAGAATGAAGTAGTAACTAAAGGAAAAGAAGGAGTGATACGTGGGAATTATGATTTACAAGTAACAGTACAAAAAAAATATTACTAAGGATTATGTATGGTCTGGTATGGGAGAACGTTCATGGGTGGGGGCGGGGAGGATGACACCATGACTTACTGCACTGGGTGACACCAACCCTAGTGATGCCACTGCCTCAAGGCCCACATTCCAACCTAGCCCATGGGTTAGAGCACAGGCCTTGAAGTCAGGAGGCCAAGATTCAATACTGGCTTCCCATTTAACAGGGGACCTTGGGCTTTGCTGTACTTCTATGAGCCTGTTTCATAAGATTATTGTAAGAATTACCTGAGGTACTGCATATAGGGTCGCTATGCATCGGAATCGACGGCAATGGACTTTGATGGGTACTGCATAAAAAACGCTTTTCATGAAGTGTAGAACATACAAAGATATTGTTACTGTCCTTCTGAGACTCTCCTCCTGATGAAGGAGCTGGCAGGCAGTATGTTTTTATGGGTCAAGTGATACGTGGATTCCATTGCTCTTGGGTCTTTTCAGCTGGAGTCCAGTGGTTCCCAGGCAGTGTCATTGGGGTAAGTCCACAGGACTTCATGGCCTATTTTCAGCACATCACAGTGTGTGGGAAGTCACCCATGTGCTTGCAAGGATACTACATCAGTTAATTAAAACACCATGATTCTTCGCTTTTGGCTAGAATTAAACTCACCACGGAAAGAAACACTGCTTATCTCTAAATGACCAGCACTTGAGACCAATAGATTTATTTAAAAAAAAAAAATAGGAGCCTGGAATAATTATTATCTTACCCTGGACCCTATAGGCGTTCCCACAAGGGCCATAGGGAGAAAATAAAGAAAAGAAGTCTGAAAGGGTGAAAAGGTCAGGACCCCTTGCTGCGGTAGTTTTGGGTATTTTTTTCTCCCAGAAATTTTATAGCAGTAATATCCTCTTGTGTTGAAGGCCTCCTTGCCCTTGAATAATGACGCGTGGTTTAAGTATCTAGCATCCCTTTGTTACGCTGATATGACCACCTAACCCAAGGCATATAAGGAACCTGTGATTCCTTGAAGGCACTCCTCATTCCCTGTCACTGTGCATTCACACCTGGGATGAGCCCTGGTGAAGAATCGCTCCTTGTACTATAGGGTGCTAACAGTAGACATGACACGAGGGCTGGCATTCCTTCAGTGACGGGTTGCTGGGTTGCCTTTTACCTGGAGTACCTGCTGAAGGTTCTCTGGTAGAACCTCTTGACCAGCCTGATTTGGTACATTTAATGGACCCAGGAAAGTCTCTGACCAGGCTGCGTGCATCACTTCATGACACAGACATGAAAGGGGTAGCTATCTTCAAACCATAGTCCAGAACACACAGGCTGAGGACTCTTGCCCACAGGGTCACAGAACACAGGAGATGAAGATCAGCTCGGACAGGCTGGCCAGGCTACTGAGGGTTACAACCAGCTCTGCTTGTAGACTCAGGGCCCCGAGGACAGTTCTGGAAGCAGCAGCAGTGCCTGGGAGGTGTGCTGCCCACAATCCAGCTGAAGGGTGCTCATGATCATGCAGGTTGCCAGGCCTGCAGATGAATGGGACTCGAGGACCCTCAACAGGAGACATAAACGAGGGTGGAGCCACATTTCAAGACTCTCCTTCAGCGCCTCCACCTAGAATTAGATGAGGACTGACACGAAAAACAAGGATGCATTTTGTATTCGTGCATTTTCCTTGGTGTGTGTATTCATCCATTGGCTCACCTATTTGTTGAGTGTCTATTCTGTGCCAGGAATTCTGCTGGGCGCAGAGCTCTCTCTCCTCTCATGGGCCAGTTGGTGGAGGTGACCATTATACAAGCAAGCAAGAAAAAACAAAGAATAGGGACCTTGCAGAGGAAGGTGCAAGAGAAGGGGTAAAAGAAGGGATTGGAGGGGATAAGGGGAGTAGCTGGGGGGTTTCTAGTGGTGGGAAGGCTTATCCCAGTCTTAAAGGATGAGTAGGAGTTTCTCAGGCACATGGCGGGTAGGGGAGGCATTCCAGGGGACGTGGATGGAGCCCTGAGGAAGTATTCCACGCTCAAGGAGTAGATTGAGAGAGACGGAGCAGAATGTTTGGAGTACAAGGAAGTGGACAAGTCTGGAGAAGTAGGATTTAGATATCATTTCAGTTTCTATTTCTACGTAACAAACTATCCCAAAATCTGGTGCTATGTTGTTGTTAGGTACCGCTGAGTCAGTTCCAACTCATAGTGACCCTATGCACAACAGAATGAAACACTGCCCGGTCCTGCACCATCCTTACAATTGTTGTTATGGTTGAGCTCATTGCTCTAGCTACTGTGTCAGTCTATCTCGTTGAGGACCTTCCTCTTTTCCGCTGACCCTGTACTTTACCAAGCATGATGTCCTTCTCCAGGGACTGATCCCTTCTGACAACATGTCCAAAATATGTAAGACGCAGTCTCGCCATCCTTGCTTCTAAGGAGGATTCTGGTTATACTTCTTCCAGGACAGATTTGTTTGTTCTTTTGGCAGTCCATGGTATGTACATTCAATATCCTTCGCCAACACCACAATTCAAAGGCGTCAATACTTCTTCGGTCTTCCTTATTCATGGTCCAGCTTTCACATGCATATGATGAGATTGAAAATACCATGGCTTTGGGTCAGGCACACCTTAGTCTTCAAGGTGACATCCCCGCTTTTCAACACTTTTTAAAGAGGTCCTTTGCAGCAGATTTGCCCAATGCAGTGCGTCTTTTTATTTCCTGACTGCCACTTCCATGGATGTTGATTGTGGATCCAAATAAAATGAAATCCTTGACAACTTCAGTCTTTTCTCCGTTTATCATGATGTTGCTCATTGGTCCAGTTGTGAGGGTTTTTGTTTTCTTTATGTTGAGGTGCAATCCATACTGAAGGCTGTGGTCTTTGATCTTCATTAGTAAGTGCTGCAAGTCCTCTTCACTTTCAGCAAGCAAGGTTGTGTCATCTGCATAACGCAGGTTGTTAATGAGTCTTCCTCCAATCCTAATGCCGCGTTCTTCTTCATATAGTCCAGCTTCTTGGGTTATTTGCTCAGCATACAGATTGAATAGGTATGATGAAAGGATACAACCCTGACACACACCTTTCCTGACTTTAAACCAATCAGTAAAGTGAAGTAGTTACCATTTATTACATCTCAAAATTCCGTGGGTTGGCTCGGCTCATAGGGGAGGTTCTTCTGCTCCATGGGGAGTTGGCTGGAGTCCCTCAGGTGGCTGCCTTCAGCTGGGATCTCAGTTGGAATTGGAATGTGTAAGATGACCTTACCACAGTCTGGTGCCTTAGATGGGTGGCTGGACTGGCTCGGGCTGGCTGGTTTCCTTCTCCATCAGGGAAGCCAGGCTTCTCACCTGGTGGTCTAGGGCTTAAAGGGAACAAAAGCAGAAGCTTCAAGCCTAGTAAGGTTGATGTTTGGAACTGGCAGAGCATCCCCTTAGCTGCACTGTATGGGTCAAAGCAAGTCACAGGGCCAGTCAGGGTTCAGGGGAGGAGGGAAGGGAGGCTCCACCTCTTATGCGCGGAGCTGCGCCTGTGAACACAGCGGAGAAGTTGCGAGTGCCCTGTTTGCGGGTAATCCACACACGTCATCCTAAGGAACTTGGATCTTGTCCTACAGATGATACGGGGAGCCACTGAAGGGTTTAAGAAAGGGAGAAGCATGGTCAGATTTGTATTCTAGGAAAAACGCCCCGGCCGCGGTTTGGAGAACAGACTGGAGTGAACAAGACTGGAAGCAGGGAGGACCGTGAGGAGGCTGCCGCCCAGGGCTTACACAGGAGGGGATCGTGGGTTGACTCAGGCGTGGTGGTGCCATGGAGGAGCAGGACAGGCTGCGGAGTCTTCTCAGAGGCCGAAAGAACTTGGGGGCTGAATGATGTGAGCAGTGAGGATAAGAGAGGAGCGCAGGACCCCAACACAGGTTTCTGGCTTGGGAGCTGCTCTGTAAACCTGTTGTCATGTGAAGATGGGGGCAGAGATGGGAGTGATACAGCCACAAGCCAAGGAATGCCTGGGCCACCAGGAGTTGGAAGAGACAAGGAAGGGTCTCACCCAGAGCCTTCAGGGAGAGCATGACCCTGCTGATATCTTGATTTCAGATAGTCTCCAAAAGTGTGAGAGAATAACCTTCTTTAGTTTTAAGCCACCCAGTTTGTGGTACTTTGTTACAGCAGCCTAGGAAACTAATACAGAAGAGGTGTTGCATATTATAACTCACAAGCTGTCATCGGTTCATGTGTGTCAGAGTAGAACAGTGCTCCATAAAGTTTTCAGTGGTTGATTTTTTAGAAGTAGATTGACAGGCTTTTCTTATGAGGCACCTCTGAGTGGACTCGAACCTCTAACTTCCGGTTAACAGCCCAGTGTGTTAACTGTACCACCTAGCCACAGCCAACTGCTCTGCAGGTTTCTGGTTTTTGCTTGTTTCAGGCACAGAGTGAGGCTCTGCCAGCCCTTGTTAGATTGGCTCAGCTGTGGTGGTGCCCAATTCTTCTACCTCCCGGTATCAGAGGCGGCTGCACAGGAGGGAAGTACAGCAGGCTCTTGTTTTTTTGCCCTGCAGCCATCCCACCCTGATTCTCCTTTGGTGAAGCACTCTTGCCCCACTCCCAGGCCTTGTGGTTTAAGTTGGGCTGGCTCTCTGCCCTCCTCAGGGGTGGGGCCATGACTTGGGTCTGGGTACCAGAGCAAGGCCTCCCTGTGCTCCTGTGATGGGTTCAGGACTGGGCACCTGGCCCTAGTTCGTCTCATGAGGTCGTGTTCCAGGACTTGGCTTGGACTCTCCCTCACTGGGGTTGCTTACCTGACAGGTTGTAAACCTGGAGCTGCCAGTGACTATGTTGTCATTCTGAGGGCCGGTCTATCTAAGACTGAAGCAACCAGAGCTGAGAGATGCAATGAGAGAGAGGGATGGAGGTATCAAGTCCTCAGGACATAATATGAGCCTTTGGTTCAAGCTGGTGAGATAATGCACCCTCTTAGTTTGCTTAAGCCAGTTTTAGTTGGGTTTCTGTCACTTGCTACTAAACAGTCTTGACTGAAGTCCCGACTAAACATTGGCTTTGCTGGGTAACTTTCTGTGCTAATAATTCATTGGAGAGAGGAATCTCAAATGTCATGGGATGTGGGGCTCAGCACCACTCTTCTGGTTTCTTTTCCGTTCCTATGGTTGTCTTCTGCAGAGCCTTGGGGTGCGGTAAGCCCAGAGGAATTTGCTGGAATCATGGTTCACCTTTTGAAGGCCTAGTTTCTTCACCATGATTTTTCTGCTACTTCACACAACCATTTTTTCTGCTTTTAGTTATTGTTGTTGTGTTGTTAGCTGCCATTGATTCGGCCCTGACTCATGGTGACCCCAGGCACAATGGGATTGGACTCTTGTGATCCGTAGGGTTTTCACTGGCTGATTTTCGGAAGTAGATCGCCAAGCCTTTCTTCCTAGTCTGTCTTAGTCTGGAAGCTCCGCTGAAACCTGTTCAGCATCATAACGACACGCAAGCCTTCACTGACAGAGAGGTGGTAGCTGCGGTGCGTGACATGCGTTGGCTGGGAACTGAGCCCGGGTCTCCCACATGGAAGGCGAGAATTCTACCGCTATTACAGATACTGAGTTGGAGGTGGAGGCACACAGAGCAATATCCCTCAACACTTGCTGGGTGGTCATGACCTCCAGTCCTTCAGAGAAGTGTTCTTTTCACTTTGTAACACCCTCTGATGGGCAGGGCCTTCCATGAGGAAACCCAGGAGCATAGTAATTACGACTCTAGCTAGGGATTTCAGAAGATCCAGTCATTTGTAGAAGAGAATGTGTTTGGTAACTACAAAGTTCTAGAACAGCTGTTTTAAGTAGTGCTCATTGACAAGGGGCAAGAAGGTCTTTTTTCATTGCCCGTCTCCTGCGGTAATCACAGGGCTGTAAGCCTGGGTGCTTATTTACTTCTCACGCTTGAAGCAGCAGAGAGTGTATTTTTCAAACACATTTCCTCTTAAGATGCCCTGAAGTCACTCTAAATCAGGAGTTGGATGTGTGCGAGCCTAAATAGGGCTTTTACTCTGTAAAGGAAACTAAACCACTGACAGCCTAAAGTAGCCCTAACCCAGGGAATCCTGAACCATTGTCCTGACTGCCAGCTTAGACTTGCACACATTCACAGACCCCCCAGAGATATGCGGGGACTTTCAGTTCACTTACCAGCACCCTGTCTTCAGATAGGACCGGGATACCAACACTCAAAAAGCAAACCTGTTGCTGCCGTGTCAGCTCTGACTCCTGGCAACCCCATGTGTGTCAGAGTAGAACTGTGCTCCCTAGGGTTTTCAAGGGCTGATTTTTTGGAAGTAGATTGCCAGGCCTTTCTTCCGAGATGCCTGCGGTAGACTCAAACCTCCCATCTTTCGATTAGCAGCCAAGCACATTAACCCTTTGCACCACCCTGGGCACTGGGGTGCTAACAAGGGCAGCGTAGTCCTTGGGGGAGGAGCCTGCAAGAGCTGCCCCAGGTCCAGACTCGGTACCCGGAAAAGTCCAGGCCACCTGGTGGGCGTTCACACCTGCTGTGATTTTCATGGAGAGAACTGGGAAAAGTCTTGGGTGGGTTCCATGACCCCTCCCACTGTGGGAGTGTATTTGCTGTGATTGCGTAAGTCCTATCATTAACTTCAGGAAGATGTGGCCGGTGTTTCTTTGTAACTATACTTCGGACAATATTTCAAGTACGGCGTTTTTACAAAAATAATAGGGATGTTATAAGATTTTGCATACCACACAACCTCCACATGTTATTCTCATAAGCGCGGTATACCAGTATTTTTACATGTTGCTGACTTCAATTTCAATTTTTTTCCCTGTCCAGTGGACTTAACATTAAATCTTCATCTGGTTCCTGTCCATGCAGACGTTTGGTTCTTAGCAGGAGACCCCCACCAGCCTACCCTCGAGTTTCTGAAGCAGACCCTTTCCCAGCAGGATTCCTTCCCTGCTCTGCAAACCGTTTTCTCCACTGCAGGAAGGAATCACTTTCTCTGCCCTGGAAACAGCCTTGCCAGGGACACCCCAGAGGGGTGTGGGGTGAGGGCGTCAAGTGCAGAGGGGTCAGGCATCCCTTGCTGGAACTAGACAGGTCCGACTGGCCACCCGGGGACCCTGTTCAGCTGGGGCAGTGAGAGCCTGCCCCATCCTGCCGCTCACTTCATGTAGGGCCAGCACGTCGGGACCTGGGTGTGCATGGCCAATGCCCCCACCTGCTGCAGGACCACACAAGACCAGCTGCCACTCGGGCTGTGACAGCCCCCTGTGCAGCCCTCCGCCAGGCCCTTCTCCCATCTCTGGTGCAATGTACCTGGGTGCAGATGGGCTACAAGGAACTCCATGGCTCTCAGGCCTGGCTGAGAACTGCCCCGGAATAAAGGCGCAGTTTCAATTATTTTCTGATTACCAGGGTACTATTGAACTTGATCTATGACTCCTTGACCATAGCTTATAAATATGATCAAAAGTAACATTTTCAAACTATTTAATGAGGGCCAGTGAGGCCGAGATGCTCCTCTGGAAACGGCAGGAGACATGTGCTGTATATGATGGGCAGGCTATGCCAGTTAAACACAACACCGTCATTTCCGCACGTTATTTGCGTGGCCATGCTATTTGTGAAAAATATGGTACTCACTTGGATGCTGCACTTGGTTCATCTGGCATAAAAGAAAAGTGCAACAACCAGTTCATGCTTCCATCATTCATTTCTGAATCAAATATTTTTTGAGTGGCTTCTATGTGGCAGATGCTGAAGATTCTAAGATAACAGATGCTCTCTCTGCCCTAAAGAGCTCATAGCCTCGTGGGGGAGAAAGACAGGAATCAGCACACCAGGCGGTATGTGTAGGAGAGGGCCATGTCTGGGTGCTCGGGAAGCTTTAGGAGGGGCCCCGAGCCTAGGCAGAAGAGGGGCTGGACAGACAGGGTCCCAGGAGAGGACCATGAGGCTGTGAGGGGAGGTTAAAGGCTGCGTGAACAGTCAAAGGCTGGGGGGACATAGAGGCGGGCAGGGAGGGGAACAAGCACAGAGAGATGAGTGGCACGGGCCATTCTGGAAGCTGTATTTCAGGGCCTTGGGCGAATCAAGTGACTAACACCCTTGGCTGCTAACCAGGAGGTTGGAGGTTTGAGTTCACCCAGAGGCACCTTGGGAGAAAGGCCTGGTGATCTGCTTCCAAAAAATCAGCCCCTGAAAGCCCCCTGGAGCACAGTTCTGCTCGGATGAACGTGGGGTCGCCGTGAGTCAGAACTGACTCCATGGCAACCGGTACTGGGAATGTAGGGTTTGAGGACCAGGAGTCAGGGATTCAGACAAGGAAGTGACGGGATTTGGCTTGCTTTCTGGAGGACCTCGGGCCAGAGAGGGGAGGCTGGGCTGGAGGAGACCGCGGAGGCGGGAACTGGCTGTGTGGAAGCGCAGTCTGCAGGCCAGTGGGCTGATTCGGTCCCCCCTCCTGCAAACGTTCACAGAGCCCTAAGAAGCCGGCCCTGGGGTGTGCACTCCCAGGGCCACATCAGCTAGACAGACAGCCTCTGCCCTCGGAGAGCTTCTGGCCCCGCAGTGGATTCGCCCAAATCCCTCTTCAGGCACAATTCTGAGCTGGGATTGCAGCTGCTGACAAACCAATTTTAGAAGGCTAACTTAAGGCAATTTATTTTCCTCTCCTTGACTCTCCCTCTGGTGGAGGGTCAGTGAGACGTGAAATGGCCTTAAGCAGGCGGGGAAGTCAGGGAGAGGGGGAGCCCGGGGCGTGCTGCCGACTGGAGGTCAAGGTCCCGCTCTCAGCCCCAGTAGCTCAGAGTCTGGTCCCCAGGCCCATCAGCCATTTCCTGGAGGCAGCGGTGACCGCCATCTCATCCTGCTCTAGAGCCGAAGGCTGCAATTTCTTTTCGTTCCCCCTTGACTGGAACTAGCAGCATTTACACACCATTAAGCCTAAGCAGTTATGATGACTGTGCTAAAAACCCATAAACTAGAAAAATGTAAGCTCTTTCCTATGAGTCCAGAATATTGGTATTCCTCAAACTGCACAGAGACCAGCGGAGAAACTGTACACAGGTGGGCTTCCTGAAGTCAGAGCCAAGGACAGCAGGACAAACACAGCCAATTCAGCCCTCAAAGGATAGGTGTTGGGGTGCGTGTGAGCCCCACAGAGGCTTTGCTCTTTGTGATGTTGAGTTCCGGGCACAAGACCCACCCACTCTCTGTCGGCTGTAGTGGAAGATGCTCGTCTTTCTCAGCTTCTGGGGCCCTGGACATTCCTTGGTATTCCCTGGCTCGTGGGTGGATCCTCACAGGGTCTCTTCCCCCTGTGTGTCTGTACCTCTGTGTCTCTGTACGCCCCTATATAAGATGCCACTCGGAAGAGACTAGGTCGAGGATCCACCCTACTCCATACAACCTCTGGTATTAACATAACAAAAGAAAAACCTTATTTCCAAACAGCATCACTTTCACAGGTGTATGGGTTAGAACTTAGTCATGGATTGAATTGTGTCCCCCCAAAATATGTGTCAACTTGGTTAGGCCATGATTCCCAGTATTGTGTGGTTGTCCTCCATTTTGTGAGTAATGTAATTTTCCTGTGTGTTGTAAATCCTAATCTCTGCCTGTGGTTAACGAAGCAAGATTAGATTACGTTAAAGAGGATTAGGGTGGGATGTAACACCCTTACTCAGTACATACCCCTGATCCAATGTAAAGGAAATTTCCCTGGGGTATGGCCCCAAAACCCAACCCAGGGCCATTGAGTCGATTCCGACTCATAGCGACCCTATAGGACAGAGTAGAACTGCCCCATAGAGTTTCCAAGGAGTGCCTGGCGGATTCAAACTTCCGACCGTTTGGTTAGCAGCTGCAGCACTTAACCAGTACGTCACCAGGGTTTCCGGGGTATGGGCTGCATTGCTTTTTATTTTACAAAGGATAAAAGGAAAGGGAAGCAAGAAGAGAGTGGAGGACCTCATGTCACCAAGAAAGCAGAGCTGGTAGCAGAGCGCATCCTTTGGACCCAGGGTTCCTGCACAGAAAAGCTCCTAGACCAAGGGAAAATTGATGACAAGGACCTTCCCCCCGAGCCGACAGAGAGAGAAAGCCTTCCCCTGGAGATGACACCCTGAATTTGGACTGGTAGCCTACTAAACCCAAAAAACCCATTGCCATCAAGTCTATTCCAACTCAGCTACCCTATAGGTCAGAGTAGAACTACCCTATAGAGTTTCCAAGGAGCGCCTGGTGGATTTGAACTGCCGACATTTTGGTTAGCAGCCGTAGCATTTAACCACTACACCACCAGGGTTTCCTGGTAGCCTACTAGACTGTAAGGAAATTAATTTCTCTATGTTAAAGCTGTCCACTTGTGGTATTTCTGTTATAGCAGCACTAGATGATGGAGACAGACTTCAATATATATTTTAAGGAAGTACAATTCAATCCTTAACACCCTGTGTCATGAATTGAATTGTATTCCCCCAAAATATCCGTCAACATGACTGGGCCATGATTCCCAGTATTACACGATTGTCCAACATTTTGTCATCTGATGTGATTTTCCTATGTGTTGTAAGCCTATCTCTACGATGTTGATCCCCTACATGTCTGTCAGTTTGTTGTACTGTGGGGGCTTGCGTGTTGCTGTGATGCTGGAAGCTATGCCACTGGTATTCAAATACCAGCAGGGTCACCTGTGGAGGACAGGGTTCAGCTGAGCTTCCAGACTAAGACAGACTAGGAAGAAGGACCCGGCAGTCTACTTCTGAAAAGCATTAGCCAGTGAAAACCTTATGAATAGCAGCGGAACATTGTCTGATATGGTGCTGGAAGATGAGTCCCCCAGGTTGGAAGGCGCTCAAAATATGACTGGGGAAGAGCTGCCTCCTCAAAGTAGAGTCGACCTTAATGATGTGGATGGAGTAAGCTTTTGGGACCTTCATTGGCTGATGTGGCGCGACCCAAAATGAGAATAAACAGAGGCAAACATCCATTAATAATCGGAACCTGGAAGGTACAAAGTATAAATCTAGGAAAATTGGAAATCGTCAAAAGTGGAATGCATAAACATCAATATCCTAGGCATTAGTGAGCTGAAATGGACTGATATTGGTCATTTTGAGTCAGACAATCATATAGTCTATTATGCTGGGAATGACAACTTGAAGAGGAATGGTGTCAAAAAGAGCATTTCAAGATCTATCCTGAAGTACAACACTGTCAGTGATAGGATAATATCCATACGCCTACAAGGAAGACCAGTTAATATGAATATTATTCAAATTTACACACCAACCACTAAGGCCAAAGATAAAGAAATTGAAGATTTTTATCAACTTCTGCAGTCTGAAATTGACTGAACATGCAGTCAGGATGCACTGATAATTACTGGTGATTGGAATGCAAAAGTTTGAAACAAAGAAGAAGAGTCAGTAGTTGGAAGATATGGCCTCGGTGATAGAAGTGATGCCGAAGATCACATGATTGAACTTTGCAAGGCCAGTGACTTCATCAGTAAGTGCTTCGAGTCCTCTTCACTTTCAGCAAGCAAGGTTGTGTCATCTGCGTAACGCAGGTTGTTAATGAGTCTTCCTCCAATCGTGATGCCCTGTTTTCTTCATATAGTCCAGCTTCTTGGATTATCTGCTCAGCATACAGATTGAATAGGTATGGTGAAAGGATACAACCCTGACGCACACCTTTCCTGACTTTAAACTATGCAGTATCCCCTTATTCTGTTCGAACGACTGCCTCTTGATCTATGTACGGGTTCTTCATGAGTACAATTAAGTGTTCCGGAATTCCCATTTGTCCTAATGTTATCCATACTTTGTTATGATCCACAAAGTTGAATGCGTTAGCATAGTCAACAAAACACAGGTAAACATCTTTGTGGCATTCTCTGCTTTGAGCCAGGATCCATCTGACATCAACAATGATATTCCTGGCTCCATTTTCTCTTCTGAATCCAGCTTGAGTTTCTGGCAGTTCCCTGGGGATGTACTGCTACAGCCACTTTTGAATCATCTTCAGCAAAATTTTACTTGCGTATGGTATTAATTTATGGTATTAATGATATTGTTTGATAATTTCCACATTTGGTTGGATCACCTTTCTTGGGAATAGGCATAAATATGGATCTCTTCCAGTCAGTTGGCCAGGTAGCTGTCTTTCAAATTTCTTGGCATAGATGAGTGAGTACTTCCAGCGCTGCGTCTGTCTGTTGAAACATCTCAATTGGTATTCTGTCAATTCCTGAAGCCTTGTTTTTCGCCAATGCCTTCAGTGCAGCTTGGCCCTCTTTCTTCAGTGCCATTGGTTCCTGACCATATGTAATCTCCTGAAATGGTTGAACATCATCCAATTCTCTTTGGTATAGTGACTCTGTATTCCTTCTATCTTCTTTCCATGTTTCCTGTGTCATTTAATATTTTCCCCGTAGAATTCTTCAATACTGCAACTTGAAGCTTGAATTTTTTCTTCAGTTCTTTCAGCTTGAGAAATGCTGTGCGTGTTCTTCCCTTCTGGTTTTCTACCTCAACGTCTTTGCACATGTCATTATAATATTTACTTTGTCTTCTCGAGCCGCCTTTTGAAATCTTCTGCTCAGCTCTTTTACTTCATCATTTCTTCCTTTTGCTCTAGCTACTCAATATTCAGGAACAACTTTTAGAGTCTCTTTTGATATCCATTTTGGTCTTTTCTGTCTTTCCTGTCTTTTTAATGACCTCTTGCTTTCTTCATGTATGATGTCCTTGCACATCTTGTCTGGTCTTCAGTCATTAGTGTGTTCAACACGTCAAATTTATTCTTGAGATGGTCTCTAAATTTAGGTGGGATATACTCAGGGTCGTACTTTGGCTCTCACTTTCCATTATAGGGAGTTCTGAAAGTGCCCCATGCATTCCTGCCCTACCTGCCCATTACCTTCAGTTGGCACTAATTTCTTCTTGTTGGCACGTGAACTTCACAGTTGTACTTTCAGTTCCCCCTGAATTAGAAACAATTCCCTATGCAAGCGGGTCCACACAGATGTCCACAGAGGTGTTCTGATGTGCGTCCCCACCAGATTCTGACACTGAATCCGCTGATTGTGGTTGAGCAATTAGTTCATGTAGAAGCCCTGGGGAGCCCTGGTCACTCAGTGGTTAAGAGCTCAGCTGCTAACCAAAAGGTTGGCAGTTCAAATCCACTAGCTGCTCCTTGGAAACCCTATGGGGCAGGTCTACTCTGTCCTATGGGGTCACTATGAGTGGAACCAACTCAGTGACACCTAAGAACTACAATAGGCGCCCTGGTGGTACAGTGGCTAAAAGCTTGACTGTTAACCAAAAGGTCAGTGGTTCGAACCCACCAGCTGCTCCTTGGAAACCCTATGGGGCAGTTCTATTGTCTTATAGGGTTGTTATAGTTGGAATTGATTCAATGGCAACAAGTTTGTTTTTTATCTTTAATTTTATTTTTCTAATAATAACTTTTTATCATTTTTTACAGAAGTATTAGTCTGCAATGGGTAGGGAAATTTTTTTTAAAGTGAGAACTGTTTTTTATCAATGATGGTTTGAGAAGCACTGGTCTCACAGTTTAGTTCCAGCTTTGTCACAAATGAGTTCTATGGTGATGGACGTGGCATTTCAACTTTCTGGCTTTCAGTTTTTTTTTTTTTTTTGGTAAGACAGGGGTGGGTGTGGGTGGGCTAGATCAGTATTTATTCAAACTTTCTTTTGAACCACAGAAGAAAATATATTTATGTCATGACCCAGTACATTGCTTATTCTTGTTATTAGAAAACCAATTTGATATTTCCTATTCTAACTCTTTTATTCTCTTCCATTCCATCTAAAAAAGAAAAGTGAAGCTCTGATGCAGTGCTTGAGAGCTCGGTTGCTAACCAAAAGGTCAGCAGCTCGAATCTACTAGCCGCTCCTTGGAAACCCAATGGGGCAGTTCTCCTCTGTCTTATAGGGTTGCTATGAGTCAGAATTGACTCAATGGCAATGGGTTTTGGTAGATCCACTAAATTGATCTCATGACCCACCAATAGGTCCCGGCCCGAGGTGGGAATCACTGAGTGAGTTCCTGCCACTAGAGGGGCCTTGAACAAGAGTCCTGTGTGTCTGACTGTAGGGCCAGGGTGAGCCAAGAAACTCAAATGATTTCCAGGGGCTGACTGGGGTTGAGTGCCACAGATTACTAACTAGCTCATAACTAAGCATAACAAGCAGGGAGTCTTCTTTTATTTCTAAACATTAAAAACAACAAACCAAGATACTCATTTGAGATCTCTAGTGCTCATCATCACTGTATCTGTGCCAAGGATGTCACTGGTGTGTGAATCAGTCAGAACTATGGAAACCCTGGTGGTGTAGTGGTTAAGTGCTATGGCTGCTAACTAAGAGGTCGGCAGTTCAAATCCACCAGGTGCTCCTTGGAAACTCTATGGGGCAGTTCTACTTTGTCCTATATGGTCGCTATGAGTCAGAATCGACTCGATGGCAGCGGGTTTTTTTTGGATCAACACTTAAAGAAGCCCTGGTGGTGCAATGGTTAAGCTCTTGGCTGCGATCCAAAAGGTCTGTGGTTTGAACTCACCAGTGGCTCCATGGGAGAAAAGACTTGGTGATTTGCTCCTGTAAAGATTACAACCTAGGAAACCATATGGGGCAGTCCTACTTTGTCATACAGGGTTGCTGTTAGTTGGAATCAACTTGATGGCACACAACAACAACACCTGATTTTCTCTCAGGGTGTGCATGAGTCTCACTCAGAGTTTGTAAAAGCGGCTTGAGGGCAGTGTCTGACCTCCTCTAACTTCACAAAGGGGAAGGAGAACCAGGCTCAACAGCCCAAGGCTGATTCCTGTGAGGCAGGGGTCAGACATGCCTCCCCTCTCCGCCATCTTTACCAACTCTGACGCCAACCGTCCCTCCCACAGCACTCTCTACTTCTCAGCAGGGTTCAATAATTCATTGCAGTGGCCACAGAGAACTCACAGACCATATTCACGATTATGGGGTTTATTAGGGAAGTAAGAGGTTACAATTCAGGCTCAGGAACACTCAGGACAGAGTTCTTGCATCAGGACAACCTTTTCACCTCCATGCTCACAGGCACACTTCCCCCTGGCCCTAGGCCTCTGTCCAAAGGCACTCAGCTTTCTCCATGGGCTGGGAAACCCATCCTGCCACCTCCTGCTGCTGTGTCTCTGTTGCTGGGCCTCTCCTGCTGAGTCTCTCTAGTCACTGCTTCTTACTGTCTTCAGGGTTACAGTTCAGTCTCTCTCTCTCTCTCAGTCTTCTGCTTACAAGAATTTCTGAGTGCTGGGATTTCAGGTCCAAAGGATGTGCTGGCTCCTGGCTATTCGTCCTTGGTGGTGGTGGAGTCTTCTCTTTCCTGCCTCTGGGGTGGCTTATTTCAAACCCAGTGGGATGCCAAAACTGACCAGTCCCCTTGGTGGGCCACAATGACCCTATCACACAGTCCCGCCCAATCACTTGGGTGGAAGTTACAGGATCATGGTTAGAAAGGCTACACAAAAGGGATCTATGGCATTGCAGAATTCAACCAGGAATTGAATTTGGGATTCCCCGAAGGCATATTCCTAGCTTTGTGGAATACCTGTTGTTATTTTGCTGTTATCTGGTCCCCAACTCATGGTGACCCCACCCCCAATGAAACAGAATGCCGCCCAGTCCTGCGCCATCTCCGTGATCAGTTGCAGGTTGGACCATCGGGCACTATAGGGTTTTCAATGGCTGATTTTCAGAAGTAGGTCACCAGGTCTCTCTTCCTAGTTCATCTTAGTCTGGAAGCTCCACTGAAACCTGTTCGGCATCACAGCCACACACAAGCCTCCATGGACAGATGGGTGGTGGCTGTGCAAGAGCTGCACTGGTTGGGAATCGAACCTCGGTCTTCAGCATGGAAGGTGAGAATTGTACCACTGAACCATGGCTGGCCCCATTGTGCATAACCTACCTTCTCTCAAATGCATTATAATCCGTGCTTACTGCTGCAAGCCATCTTAGAATCCTGTCTACAGTCAAAGAATTTCGGATGTCTTCTTGGGGATTTTATGTATACTCATTGGCTTTTACATAAAACACTGAGAATTGAACATAGTTCGGCTGGTTATCATGGGTTACAAAAAAGGAAGTAGATGCTGTTTAAAAAAAAGAAAGAGAGGAAAACGTCTTCTGCTTCCCCCCTTAGATAAAGCACGGCCCTCCTACACAGCTCAAGTGACTCATCTCCTTCGGGACAGGTGAGGGGGCAGTGGAGGGAGTCTAAGGAATTCTTCTCACCAACATTACCAGCTGATGATGAACTGGTGTTGGGCAGAAACAAATGCCAGCCTTTCCTCTGATGACAGAGAATTCAAATAAATCACTCACATCAGTTGGAAGCTCACATGTGTCAATTCCTAAAAATATGTAGGAGCCTTTGGTCACAAGGAACTGCCAAATCTCAGGGAAGCAGACCATTCTAGATGTCTGTGAGCACGCTGCTCTTAGAGTGGGTGTATGCGGCCCGGTCTTTCACAGGGTCCCTCGTTTATATCCTGTACATTACAGTTAATTGTGCTGTGGTGGCTCGCACGTTGCTGTGATGCTGGGAGCTGTGCCACTGGCATTTCAAATACCAGCAGTGTCACCCATGATAGACAGTTTCAGCAGAGCTTCCAGACTAAGTCAGACTAGCAAGAAAGGCCTGGTGATCTACTTCCAAAAATTAGCCAATGAAAATCTCACGGATCACAACAGAGTATCATCCAGTGTAGTGCTGGGAGATGAGCCCTCCAGGTTGGAAGCACTCAAAATACACAGTGGCTATCACAGTAGGTCCAAGTGTACCAACAACTGTGAAGGCGGCACAGGCTGGGCAGCGTTTTGGTGAGTCAGAGCTGACTTGACGGCAACTAACAACAACAACAACAAAATCACAGAAGGGAGGGGCTGTTCCTTGTAAAGAGCATGGACACATAAGAGATCCGAGCCACATAACAGGTAAATTGGAGATGGTGATTTCCTTCATAAAAGGGCTCTTCACATTCACATTTTCAATCAGGATTTCTTATAGAAAGTCAATTTTCACCTAGATTTTAGGAACACAGCTGCAAAAGGCAAGACACCCAGGTGTCCAGGTTAGGTCACGAGCGTCAGTTGGTAGGGCCTTGGCACGGCTGCCGCACGGCTGACCCACAGCTGTCACTCTGCGATATGGGGAAGCCTGTCTGGTGTTTCCACGAGAACAGTGGGTTTGGAGCAGGCCTTTCCGGCCTCTGAATCTATCTGTCCTCACTCTCCCCCGGAAGACTATTTTCTACTGCAGCTTCCAGACTGACCCAACACACTAACTGAATTTCCACCCTCAGACTAGATCTCAGTCAGAAAATCCAGATGCTGCAAACAGATCTGTTTGCTGTCCGGATTTCTCCAGAAAAGACAGGAAGAACTTTTGTGCGCTGTCCTTTCTCTTGTACCTTTCTAGAGTGTGCTGACCAGGTGGCTTTACAAAATAAACACTGTTTCTCTCATCAGGAACACAACGTGCACCAGACATGCCTCAAGGCGTGTGTTGATTCAGGAGAGTCACCAAGAGATAAATCCTGCGTCCCCAGTGAGCTGGCCGTGTTTGGTCAAGTTGGACTTAGATGCTGAGTCATCTTGAATTTCTGCCAGGAGATCATGTCAGCTGAAACCCCTGAGGATTCTGAAGAAGGAGGAAAAGCATGTTTTCAACAGAGACCTGAAACGTGTTGCACAGGAGAATTGAACTGTTTTGAAATATCTGGAAATAGAAATTTTAAGGATTTCCTTCAGTTCCCTTCTAACAGAGATTTTGAAGAAATCAGCTGCTTTCCCTGGGTTTCTTTAGATGGATTCAATCTAACTGGAAGTCAGGTAGAAATAGCAGGAGCTGGGGAGTCCATTTTCTAAGGGGCACGGGGTTCAAGGACTCTTAAAACCGGGCTCAGGGCTCAGAACTTAAAGATGTTTAGGGGTCCAGGAAAGCTTAAGGGCGTTTAGGTCTTAGATTATGATTAGTGTTATCTCAGCAAATTATGGACTATTTTGTGGGCTGGCCTGGGGTCTAAATACTATTTGTGATTTTGTTCTCACGGGAAAATATATTCCAAGTTCTGAGCTGATTTATGGAATAGGATCTGTTTCTAAAAAGTATATACAATACATATTACTATATAAAAGTGGTAGGTGCTAATATATAGTGTGTTGTTGTTGTTAGGTGCATTCCAGCAGGTTCCGACTCACGGCGACCCTGTGTACAACAGAACGAAGCACTGCCCAGTCCTGCGCCATCCTCACAGTTATGCTTGAGCCCATCGTTGTAGCCATCGTATCAATTCATCTCGTTCAGAGTCTTCCTCTTTTTTGCTGATCCTCTACTTTACCAAGCAAATATAAAGGATATACATGATAAAACCAATCCAAATCCGCTGCTGACGAGTGGATTTCGACTCATAGTGACCCTACAGGACAAAGGAAAACTGCCCCATAGGGTTTCCAAGGCTGTAATCCTTGTGCAGGAAACCCTGGTGATGTAGTAGTTAAGAGCTTACGGCTGCTAACCGAAAGGTCAACGGTTTGAATCCACCTGGTGCTCCTTGGAAATTCTATGGGGCAGTTCTACTCTGTCCTATAGGGTCGGTACGAGTCAGAATCTTTACGGAAGCAGATTGCCACATCTTTCTCCCAAGGAGGAGCTGGTGGGTTTGAATTGCCAACTTTTTTGGTTAGCAGCCGAGCGCTTAACGACAGCACCACCAGGAGTAGTCTGTAGTAGATTACCGCATACAGTGCAATGCATACTGGAGAATGGCTAACACTGTGTCAAGTGTCCAGCAAGTGTCCATACTGATGGAATTGGTTAATAGATTTATCTTAAAAAAATATTTTTAAAGCACGCAATCCCCAGGTTATCCAAGTAGTTATCTTATTGCTGATCACAAATTATATTTTTAAAAAGTTCTACCACATTTCTTTCTGTCGGAATTATGTAAGTGACTTAGGGCCCCAGTTTTATCCCAGACTGGAATGCTTGCCTTGCCACACAAAGTGCAGAGGGAAACCCGGGCAGATATCTAGAGGTTCTCCTTAGAAGCTCTCACGGGAGCTGAGCCAGAGGACCTCCGCACAGAGCAGGACTGGGGTCCTCGTCCAAGGGCTTGCAGCTCAATGACTTCCGCTCCTTACAATTAGGACACAATGAGGTAAAACGGAAGGTGGCTTTTTTCAGAGGCCACAGGTCTCCGGATGAGACCCCCGCAGAGAGTTGGGTCCTGGTTTTTTGAAATGTTGTCACCGTTATCCTAATCACTCCCCGCCACCTTTCCGAGCATTTATTGTCAGCTGCAATAAGGAACCCTGCCTGACAGCCATGTTTTACTGGGAAACAGGACACTCACGAGAATATAAATGACAACAGCAGGTTGTGTAGTCAAGGTACCACATAGCGGTGATGGTTGCACAGCCTCGTGAGTATACGAAGAAGCACTGAGTTGTACACTTTAAGGGGTGAATTTCAGGATACGTGACTTGTATGTCAATGATACAATGTGTGGAGTCCCTGGGTGGTACAAATGGTTAATACATTTGGTGGCTAACTAAAACGGTAGAGGTTCAGTCCACCCAGAGGCGCCTCAGAAGGAAGGCCTGGTGACCTACTTCTGAAAAATCAGCCCTCGAGCACCCTATGGAGCACAGGTCTACTCTGACACACACGGGGTCTCCACGGGCTGGAGCTGGCTGGATGGCAGCTGGTCGAAGTGATGCGTGCCAGATCGAGTGCTTCGGGAATTCAGAGGGAGGGAGTCCTTCAGCTGTCCGAGAAGATGTCCTGGCAGTGTTGGTACTTGATCAAGACCTTGGCAGATAGGTAGGGCTTAGCCAAGAGGAGAGAGTCGGGGACGGCAGAGCAGAGGTGTAGAGGACCAGAAGCAGTCGGCAGTTGCCGGGCTGTCAGAGATGAAGCACAGGAGGGAGAGGGAAGGAAGGGTGGAAATACCATTTGGGGCCATATTATGGAGGCTTTGGGTATTGGGCCAAGGAGTACACGGGAAAGAAAATACCTTTGACGGTTTTACAGCTGTGATCCAACATGTACTAGCAATGGCTGGGGAAGATTAATTTGCTAGGGTTATGTAAGATCCTGGCTGAAAGCAGAGAATACCAGAAGGATGTTTACCTGTGTTTATTGACTACGCGAAGGCATTTGACTGTGTGGATCATAACAAATTATGGATAACGTGAAGAATGGGAATGGGAATTCCAGAACACTTAATTGTGCTCATGAGGAACCTGTACGTAGATGAAGTGGCAGTTGTTCAGACAGAACAAGGGGATACTGAGCGGTTAAAGTCAGGAAAGGTGAGTGTCAGGGTTGTATCCTTTCACCATACCTATTCAATCTGTATGCTGAGCAAATAATCTGAGAAAGTGGATAATATAAAGAAGACTGTGGCATCAGGATTGGAGGCAGATTAATTAACAGCCTGTGTTATGCAGATGACACAATCTTGCTTCTGGAAAGCAAAGAGGACTTGAAGCACTTACTGATGAAGACCAAAGACCACAGCCTTCAGCATGGATTACAAGTTAACCTAAAGAAAACAAAAATCCTCACAACTAGATCATTAAGCAGCATCATGATAAATGGAGTAAAGATTGATATTGTCAAGGATTTCATTTTATTTGGATCCACAATCAATACCCATGGAATCAGCCATCAGGAAATCAAACGACATATTACGTTGGGCAAATCTGCTGCAAAAGACCTCTTTAAAGTGTTAAAAAACAAAGATGTCACTTTGGGGACTAAGGTATGCCTGGCCTAAACCATGGTATTTTTAATTACCTCATATGCATATGAAAGCTGGACAATGAGTAAGGAAGGCTGAAGTAGAATTGACACCTTTGAATTGTGGTGTTGGTGAAGAATATTGAATATACCATGGACTGCCAGAAGAACAAACAAATCTGTCTTGGGAGAAGTGATGGCGAGACTTTGTCTCATGTACTCCCAACATGTTATCAGGAGGGATCAGTCCCTAGAGAAGGACATGATGCTTAGTAGAGTAGAGGATCAGCGAAAAAGAGCAAGGCCCTCAATGAGATGGACTGACACAGTGGCTACAACAATGGGCTTAAGCATAATAAGGATTGTGAGGATGGCGCAGGACCGGGCAGTGTTCCGTTTTGTCGCACACAGGGCCACTATGAGTCGGAACTGACTTGACGGCATGTAACAACAACAAATATAGGATTTATAGGCAGGGGCAGGTTATTCTATAGATGAGGTAAGCATAGTGCTTACCTTGCTTACCAGATCATCTGTACTGAACAATTTCACATTTTTTCACCACATCAAAGATTCTGCTTCTAAGTATGGCTGGCATTGTCTCTCTCAACCCCAAAGCACCTTCCTACAGAATCAAAGCCTCTTTGCAAATTGATAATCCCTGACAGGGACAGATTATGCAGTAAGCAAGATAAGTAAGCATGGGCTTCCTTGTGCTTACTTAGTAATCTGTAGTGAACAATTTAAAATGTTCACTACAGATTAGTAATTGAGCACAAGTAAACCCATGCTTGCCTTACTTGCTGGGTAATCTGTCCCGTGGCTAGGCACAGGGAAAGATTTGGGAGACGGCCTCTTGGTAGTGGTCATAATGGTCTCTGGTAGACGTGATGGTGGCAGTAAAATGGGAAGCAGGTCTGAGGGATGTTTTCAGGGCAGAATCGACAGGACTAGACATCAGGTCGGATCTTGAGAGTAAAACCCAAAAACAGACCAAATCCATTGCCATTCCGACTCATAGCGACCCTACAGGACAGAGCAGAACTGCCTCATAGGATTTCCAAGGAGCCGCTGGTGGATTTGAACTGCCAACCTTTTGGTTAGCAGCCGAACTCTTAACCACTGAGCCACCAGGGCTCCTTAGAGAGTAAAGCAAAAAAAACAAAAACCATTGCTGTTGAGTTGATTCCAACTCATAGCGACCCTATAGGACAGAGTAGAACTGCTCCATAAGGTTTTCAAGGACCGCCTGGTGGATTCGAACTGCTGACCTTTTGGTTAACAGCAGTAGTTCTTAACCACTACGCCAGAGTAAAGAAGAGTCACAAACTATCTCAGAGTTTTAAGCCTAGAACCCTAGGGAAGCATTGGCTGAAATAAGGGCTGGTTTAGGGAAAGATGATGACTTCAATTTTTGGCATTTTGAGTTTAGGGTAATGATGGGACATCTAAATAGAAACATCTAGTCAATAAGAACATAGTGACCACAGAGGCAGTCTCCCTAAAAAACTAAGGAACTAAGGTCCAAGGCTGTAAAACTTGCTCAAGTTTACAGGGCTGGGGAGTAGGCAAGCTGGGCCAGCATCCTGTCTGGAGCTCTTTCTCTCCACAGGCAGCTGGCTCAGGTGTGGGTCTAGTGCTTGGGAGGGAGGTCTGATGGGAGGTGAGAGTTTGGAGTCCACAGCACAGGTGAGAGTAGGAGCCACGAGGCTTCTGGGAAAGCTTTTCTTTAAAGGGAGCAATCTTAAGTGTCATGTGCCCATTTTGCTCCTCCTCCTTTCTTTTCTCCCCTTCTGGAATATAAATTTGATGGCTGGAGCTGCAGCAGCTATCTTGTGACCATGAAATAACCTTCCTTATGCTTTTTTTTGGAGGAGAGGAGGACTTTGAATTCAAATTTTATTTGGGGCTACGATGTGCCCAGCTAAACCATATTTTCCAGCTTCTTTTGCAGGTAGGGGTGGTCATGTGCATCAATTTTGTCCATGGAGAAATCACAGAGTGGGGTTTCTGAGAAAGGTCTTTAAAGGGATCAGTCTTAAGTGTCATGTGCTCATTTTGCTCCTCCCCCTTTCTTCTCCTTTTCCTTCCTGGAATACAGATTTGATGGCTGGAGCTGCAGTAGCTATCTGTGACCGTGAGGTAAACTCGAGGGTGAAAAACAGTGCTAAGAATGGCAGAGCAGAAAGCAGAAAGGAGGCCAGGAGAGTGGTGACATTGTGGAGCCACCACACTGACCCTGCATTGCCTACCTCTGGACTTATTTTGCACAACGTTTTTGTCTAAGCTACTGTTATCTGAGGATTTTATTAACAGTAGCCAAACCCAATCCCCACTTGATGCGGATGGGGTGTGAGTTAGGAGGTGGAATATAAAATCAGTGGATTAAAGGGTCTGAAGTTCTGCATCACCATAAAGCAATCTGTGAATTGAAAACTTGAGAACCACAGCTGTAGGGAAGGAGTCTGGGTATCTGGGGTCAGAAAACCCACATCGCCTTCCACACGGGTGTCTCCGTAGTACAAAAGCATTGAGTGCACGTCAATTCTGTCCACCCCCACACCTTGCTCACCTACACAGTGCCCGTCTCATAAAGACTGAGATTTACACTTGCCACCGTTAGCAGTGTTTATTGAAGGGGGAAAAGGCGTTCTTCATTCATTTCAGGTTTAAAATCAATCCTGCAAACATTGATTACAACATGAAAGGCACTTAAAGAAGCACACATATCTCTGCAAACATGCATTCTTATGTACACACGTTCGCCATTCTTCAGACTTAGGGATCTGGATCCACTTGGAATTTCAAATCCTTTTTTTTTTTTCTTCTATGCCAAAATGTTTGGCTATTGACATACCAATCCAGGATGCCCTGGGAAAAAGGTTAGCAAGGTTGCAAAGTCATGTCTTACTACAGGCTAAAGCTACCTCTGTACATATGGAACCCAGTGAACCTGCCCCCTTGGCTGTGCCAGATGGTCTCTGAGTTTATGCATTTTAAAGCAGCAAGGGCAATTAAGAGAATTGTTCATTCCTAGCTTCATAACCAATACCAAGTGTCTTTTAAAAACTCAGCACTTGATGGAAGGAAAATACTTGGCAACAGCACCAGACACCGTCTGCTTTCCAATCCCTTCTGTACGTAATTCCTGGGGTTTCTGAGATCAAAACATAATTCCAGCTGAGGCCATTTATCCAGTTTTGTGGCAGCTGCAAATTCAGTTGACCCAGAAAACAGTCTAATCTTCTATCTCCCAATTATTTTTCATGGCTGGATTAATGTACTAAGCACTTGGATTTGAAAATCCACCTCAGCTATATTAGCAGGACCCTGTACAAGGGGCAAGCTGACGGAGGGTTTGCTGATGTACAAAACTATAAGCATCTTCGACATTTATTGAAACGAAAACGACGCTCAGCTCATTTAATATTTCAATGATAACTTGTAAGACAGTGACAGCTTTAAGGGAAATAATGAGAGGGAGTTTTTTATGCGGTCACGTGGAGAACAACGTACAAGGCTGTACACAGACATCCAGAGCAGTGGCGGGGACCTGAAGGAATAAGAATACATTTGAAGGTCTCTCTTCCGTGGACAAGAATATACTAGACTCCCACAACTTATACGCATTTAATAAAAAATGTAAACATCGATTTGATTTAGGCTCAGCTTCAAAGGAGTTGTGAGGCATTAAACAGAAAAGTATGTTTGATATTTCTTCCCCTTCTCTTAGCTGATTAAGAAGCACCCGGACTAAAGTTGGATAAAGGAAAGACAAACGACTTTGGAAATATTCCCGATAGTGATTTCCTGGAGCCGCTGCTACCTTCAACCAACTCAGAAAGCAGGAGCCCGGCTGATAAACAATTGGTTCCAGGCATGAAGAGGGTGGTTTACAGGAGGCTCTCCAGTAGGGGGCAGTCAAGTTACAGAGAAGTGTTTGCTTGGTGGGCAGGCTGGGGACCCCAGGGAAGGCTGTGCCAAGGGCCCTGGAGGTGTCACCACAAGCCACAGTGCCCAGGACACCTATGGCCACTCCTGGCAAATTCATCTTTCTTGCTGTTGACGCTGAAGAGGTGGCCAAGGCACTGGGCATGGAGAACTAAGGGGCTTCAGAGGCAGCACACGAGATGGTGTCTGCCTCTCGTGGGCCCCCAGGCAGCAATCCTACATACAACAGAGCGGACGGCCGGCCCCAGGTGGGAAGTATGGAAAGCCGCTGCCTTTATGCTGTGTGAGGACCACAACTGATCCTTGGCATTTTTCTGCCCAGGGGGAAACGGCATCGACCTCACAGGCTGAAATCCTCGCCCTTGAAAGCTGAAAGAACATTGTCCCCCCTCAAACAGCACAAATGCAGGGCACAGAGTGACTTGTCATCGTGTCCCCCAGAAGCAGGGCTGCGCCTACGTCCTCACGGCAGGGGATTCAGACAGAGCTCAGCCTTCCAGCGCCCTTGAGCGTTCTGGGAGCAGGAGAGCAGATGAATTTTTAAACAACAGAATGAGTGAGTGTGTTTGGTAATGGCCCAGGATTTAATAGCATGGTAAAATATTTATCTTACTCTTTAGAGCCCGTGTGCAATCAACCGGCAGCACATGGACACGACATAGAAATATCAAAGTCTGCTCCGCCACAGCTAGACGTGACCACTCAACATTTTAAAAAATCCATCAGTTAATGGGAAATGCAGAACCATTGCCACCAAGTGCCCCCAAGGTCAGCTCTCCCCCGACAACAGGAAGGAGGAAGCTACCGGAACACATTGATCTTCATTCCTCAGACTCTTGGTTCTTCTCCGAGCCAGTCATGGGCTGTGGGCCTCTCTCTGGTTTGGGTTCTTAATTGTCTTGGCAGTTAACTGTCTTAGCAAATTGGCCCATTCAATTTAATCTCCCTCTTGACCCTAAACAGCCTCTCTTCATTTCACCAAAATTCCCAATTTCCTCTTGGATAAATGGTTTCAAATACATGCAGGGGTCACAGGTTGGGGGTGGGGTGAGGGTCGATAATAAATATTAAATATTCATTCTGCAAAGACAAGGGACTAATGGTCCTTGCTTCTTGGATTTTTTTCACAGTGAGACGGAAGAAGGGCTGGCCATGGGAAGCCAGCAACCACTGAATTAGAAGCTCCTGGAAATGGAAGCCCTTAACGCCCACAGTCCTGGTTTTCCAGGTGAGAAACTGGGAATGATGGCAGAGTCAGGACTGAGCCTGGCTTGGGTCACCCCACTGAGTCACCCCTCTCTTGGGGCCTCTCTAGGGGGCAGGTGGAAGTAGGGAAGGCACAGAGGGGGTTGGGAAGTTGTGGAAGACACATGGTGAGTCTGTACAGCAATGAGTTAGGGTCTGTTACTTTTGCCCTCAGGCTATCTGTACTAGGTGTCACTGGGAGTTGGTGTCTGAGGGCCTGAGTGTGTGTGTGCGTGGGGGGGAAGGAGGGGCTGTGTCCCTCAGTGGGATGTTACAATTGGGTACAAGTTTTGAGGAGGTCCAAAAAATAAAACCCGGCCACTCACAAGTTGCCTGTTCCATTTTCTAGACACGTATGCAGCGTGGAAAATAAAGACGGCTCAGCGATATCATGATGCAAGAATTCTGCAGTTTTTTTCAGCACAGGTTTTTTGACCTGCAAAGAGCTGGCTTTATTCCAAATAAAACTTGAAACTGTGCTTTTCCCTCCCCCTCCTTTTTCCTCCTTTCCTTTTATATAAAACTGCATCTCTTTCTCAGGAGAAAGTCTTTTTCCATAAATGCACTCATCTGAGGCTTCCTGCTCAATGCACCTTGTCCTTCACAGGGAAGGAAGGAGCAAGTGCGTTCTCTTGCACTTGAGTGGATTTAGCGGCTGCATTTATCATCTAAGGACCTGCTAAGCCCCCTGCAGCTGCCTCCAAAATGACTTACTCCCTAAAAGCCGGTTCCCTTCTAGATGATAAATTCAGAAGAATGAAGAGGTAATTTTCCTAATTCTATTCTGATTAGTGCCTAGCTACGAATGCTGACCCCTATGGTCTCAGCTCAAATCTTAAGTTGGTTTCTCCTCCTCTGGTACCTTTACCAGGACCTCGTGTGGCCCTCCTGAGATCTGGTGACCCATTAACACAGGCAGAGGGGCCTTAACAGTGCCCCTTCTCCCCGAGCATCCTCTCCCACTACCTGTGCGGCAATCAGTACGGGTAAGGCAAATTCCTTGAAAACAAAACAAGTTGCGGTTGAGTCAACCCTGACTCAAGGCGACCCCATGTGTGTCAGAATAGAACTGTGCTCCACAGGGTTGTCAATGGATGATTTTTTCAGAATAGATTGCCAGGCCTTTCCTCTGAGGTGCCCCTGGGTGGACTTGAACTTCACTTTTCAGTTAGCGGCTGAGCATGTTAACCATTTGCACCACCCCCAAACCAAAAACTAAACCCATTTTACTGTCGAGTCGATTCTGACTCATAGGAGCTCCTAGGACTGAGCAGAGCTGCCCCACAGGGTTTCTAAGGAGTGGCTGGTGGACTCAAACTGCTGACCTCTTGGTTAGCAGCCTGAGCTCTTAACCTCTTCGTCACCAGGACTCCACGAAATTCCTGTAAGACTGCATCCAAAAGAGATGGCTGAAGAAACGACTGACGGAAAGCTCCTCTCTTCTCTAGAACTCATCCCTTAGATATCCCACAATTCAAAGATTTGAGTTTTGGTTGTTCTCAGCTCATCTCTTGCTGAAACCTGTTGCCACCGAGTAGGTTCAGACTCATGGTGAGACCCCATGCATTACAGAGCAGAACCGAGCTCCACAGGGTTTTCTTGGCTGTAATCTTTAGGGAAGTAGATCACGAGAACTTTGTTCTGTGGCAATGCTGGGTGGGTTCGAACTGCCAACCTTTAGGTTAGCAGTCAATCTGAAGCTGCCTGTGCCACCCAGGGACGTCATTCCTTGCTCAAGACACTTTACTAAAAATAAACTCTTAGCAGGCCATCCAGATTGTTTTCATTTAAGCTGTTAAGGAGAACTGTACGCAGATACAGAATCACAGAGGAGGTCATTTTATTGGACGTCCACAGGAAGTTCCACACACAAGGAGGTGAAGACTCCGTGGTGGGTATGGCACAACACAATACCTTATCTAAACAGAAGGTTAAATGAGACTAAATATGACCAACGCCCAGTGGCCCTGGGGAGCCCAGGCACTACCTCTCCAAGAATCATTAACCTGAATGAGTTGACAAACGATGGCTTCGTTCATTAGTCTCGGTACGTTGCACTGTCTTCCAATAAAACAGCACTTGGATAATCACAAAATGAGAAAGACAACAGCAGCATTTCCTTTTGAATACCAACACCACTGTAGCACACACCGCGGTGTGGCATGCAAACCCCCAGCTGGTCTCTTTTTTCCCTTTAGGCTTTTTTTTTTTTAATTAACAAATGGAATGGCAATTGTCTATTGCAAGTATTAGTAGCATAACACTTACGTGCATTTCCATCTGGCTACACGTGTCATAAACCTCACGTGCTATGTCACAAAGGAAGCGAACAGCTAAACTTCCAGATGGGGATTCTGCCGGCCGGAGGCACCGCCCTCCCTCTGCCCACCCTTCATATCCAAAACGTCTGAAAATAGCTCCTTCTCTATTTTCATTCTCATCAAAGTGGTCAGGGTGGGGAAGAAAATTCCAATCCAACAAACCAGTAAGAAGCATCTGGGTCCTCCCCTCTTTGTCCCCCGCCATCAGGCCTAGATCCTTTTACTCTTGAAGTGGTCACTATCAGCCCTGGACCTGGAGTTGTCGCCTGCACCTGGCAGGTGGGAGTCTTAGCTTGTAGTCACGGCAAGGTCACTGGCACGCCATCCCTCTGCTGGCGTCCTCCACCTGTCACTCCGGAGCGGAGGCGAGGGAGGGTCACACGGAGCTGAGCTTGACCAGGCCACGCACGGAGTCCTCGTGCAGAGAGTCCTGGCTGGCCAGGCCCAGCGTGTGCATGGTACGGCTGTGGGCCAGGGGGCTGCCTGCCGCCAGCATCCGGGGCGGAGAGGGCGCCTCCTCGGGCGTCAGGAACTGGTGGCCCACGGGCTCCTCCTTCAGCGGCAGCACGCCGGTGAGCGCGGCCTCCGAGGAGAGGTTGGGCATGGAGGAGGGCGGTGTGGGCTGGCCCAGTGTCAGGCTGGTGCAGGGTGTGCCCAGGCTGGCCTTCCCCGGCAGGTGCAGCTCGTCGCTGGTGAGGCTGGGCTCGCTCTGCAGCAAGGGAGTGGCTGCGGCCTGTAAAACGAATTTGGTGCTCTGAATGCACTGGTCTTGGTCACACTGGAGGGCGGCGGGAGCCAGCAGAGAGAAGAGGAGAGGAGGTGGGAAGGGGCAGGGTGGGGAGGGGAGGGCGGAAGGTGAGAAGAGAAAGACTCGTTAGTGCTTATCTAGTCAGACAGGTGGCCATGAGCATGCACAAGAAGCTGGTTTCGGCTGGAGGTAAATCCAGCACCCGGTAAATAGCGGCACCTGGCCCTTACATACGGAGCCCCTGGGTGGCACAGACAGTTAAGCATGCGACTAAAACAAACAAACAACACTGCCATTGAGTCATTCCGACTCATAGCAACCCTACAGGACAGAGTAGAGCTGCCCCAGAGGGTTTCCAAGGGGCGGCTGGTGGATTCAAACTGCTAGCCTTTTGGTTAGCAGCCATAGCTCTTAACCACTGCACCACTAGGGCTCCATAAACTAGTCTAAAAGTGGGTGGTTGAAACCTACCCAGAGGTGCCTCAGAAGACAGATCTGCTTCCTAAAGGTCACAGCCTTGAACACCTTATGGAGCAGTTCTACTCCGCACATACGGGGTCGCCACGAGTCAGAACTGACCTGATGGCAACTAAGCAGCACTTACGTAACCCGCGCAGACTAATATGTCGCCAGGGACCAACAGGCTAGCACAGGATAGAACGCTCCTGGCCCTTGTCTGCAGAAAGGACGTGATTTGAAAACAATCATGTGGACAGCCAGAGGCTCGCACTACCCACATCGTGATGTCTCAGGTGGCTGTTTCTTATGTGCAGAAAACCCTTTTTTTATCACGTTGTTTTAAAAATACAGAAATAACAGAAGCCTGCGAGGGGCGGATCAGACGGCTGCATAGACGCCCCAGGACCAGCCTCCTAGTGCTAGTTTTTCATTGTTTCAATAACCACTGGAGCTTCTTAACTCAATACCCAGTGAGCTCCCATGGTGTGCTTCTAACTACGGAAGAGAATGCCAACGTTTTAGAAGGTATTTCCTTTCCTTCTAAAGGTTCTTATATCATATTACATCTTGTGTCCTTTGTTTCATTTTACTCACGTGGCAAAAAAACCACATTTCTGACCACTGACCATGGATCTCTTACAGTTCTGCAAACCCTTCCTGGAGCGGTGGGTAGGTTTCAGAAGAGCTGGGGGGCCTGACAACTTGGAGAAATGTGATCCCGACTCATGGTGCCTGTGTGTGTCGGAGTAGAACTGTGCCTCATAGGGTTTTCGATGGCTGGTTTTTCAGAAGTAGATTGCCAGGCCTCTCTTCTGAGGAGCCTCTGTGTAGAGCTGAACCTCAGTTAGCAGCTGAGTGTGTTAACTGGGATCAACTGGACAGCAGCTGGTGAAGGAGCTGGAAGGGTATTTCGGGGCATGTGGTGCAAGCCATGAGGGAATGAGGTGGGCTCTGCCCACCACTCTCTCTCTCTCCTTTCCTCTTTTGACCAGACTCTCCTTTGCTCTCACTCCCCTAATTCCCCCTTTTCTCTTGCCTGGAACGAAGTAGCTGCCAATATCGGTCAGTTAAGTTCCTTACGGCTCATGTGCACTGGGTAGATGTAGAGTTTGATGTGCAGTGAGAGGCTTTAGGCTATTAACATCACTCTGCTGACTTAAAGCAAAGATAACATGTACCTAGAGATGGATTTACTATGAAGCTAATGGAGCTTCCACCACCCCTCTGTCAGTTTGTCATACTATGGCCACTTGCATGTTGCGATGATGCTGGAGGTGATGCCAAATACCAGCAGGGTCGCCCATGGTGGACAGGCTTCAGTGGAGCGTCTAGGCTAAGACAGACTAGGAAGAAAGGCCTGGTGATCTCCTTCCAAAAACTAGCCAGTGAAAATCCTATGGATCACAACACAACATTGTTTGATATAGTACTGGGAGATGAGCCCCCAGGCTGGAAGGCACCCGAAATGCAAGGTGGCTGCAGCAATGGACTCATGCATACTAATGAGCAGGAAGATGGAAAGAGCAGTGTTTTGCTCCGCTGTAGCTGTAGGTGAAGTCACCCTGAGTCGGGGCCAGCTCAGTGGTAAATAACAACAACAATGAAGCTTAAGCCTCAGGGCCTCTCATTTGCATGGCCCTTCCCAGACCTTGTTCTTTGCATACTCCTTTTTTTTTTTTCTCTTAAAGATGACCCCCCCATTATATATGGCTTAGGCCCCTCCCACCTGGATCCGCTCCTGTACACGTTTATTGGCTTTACCACGGCCAGATTTAGGACATGTTAAACCTGGAACAGACCCTGTGCGCAGCCTCAGTGGCCAGAATCCTGTGGAAAACGCCCTTCTAGTTTGTCAGGTGTAAAGCTTAAGGACTAAATTATGAGAAAGAAAAAAATTTAGCCTGAGCTACTATTAAAAAAACAAAAATCCAGAAGTCCAACCCTGTATCCAACCCTGACTTGTATTATCTGACTTTAAGTCCCTCTTCTACATTTGATTTGTTTAAACATCTTAAAAAATGGCTGTCCCTCCAATACCATTATAATACTTCCCCTGTTATGGGGGCTGCTTACTTGTTAAATATTCACATATCTATATTATTTCATATAATAACTCTCTGCTCCTCTTGTGCTCACAGTTTACCTTGTGGCAGGGACACGAGTGAGGACAGTTACTGGGACCATCAACCTGTGTGTCTCAATCCTGCTTTTATCTCATAACTTTGGCAGCAGTCTGTCACATACAAATGGATTTCCATCTAGAAGGACAAGCCCATCTGTGGTACCCAGAGAGCAGCCTTTTTTCCACAGGGAATCTCCCATATAAATCTCCTATTGGCTCACACGGGACATTGAAATGGAAGACTACAGTATTCTATCAAATTCCAACCAAGGACAAGGCAATGACCATCCACTGGAATTTATGCTTCCCATAGTATTAACGTTGCCTGTTTAAACAACTCCTCCTTGGAAAAAAAAAAAAAAAACAAAACAGACAAATGTCAAACGACGTGGGGAGATTCCAATACGAAAAAAGAAAAAAAGAAGGGTCAGCGCTTTTCCTCAGTTCCCACTCTCCAAAATTTCAACAAGGGTGTCTGCTAAACCTTCATGGCTGCCAGTCCCATTTGAGACCCTCATGGGAGAAATGGCCACTATTTCAGGGTGACTGTGGAGATGACAGGGGAGCCCTGGTAGCACAGTGGTTAAGCTCTCAGCCACTGACTGGAAGGTCTGCGGTTCAAACACATTAGCCGCTTTGCGAGAGAAAGGTGTGGAAGTCTCCTTCCATAAAGATCTGCAGCCTTGGAAACCCTATGGGGCAATTCTACTCTGTCCTATAGGGTCGCTATGAGTTGGAATGGACTCAATGGCAATGGGTTTGGCTTTTGGTTTGGTGAAGGTGACCTACAAGCAGCATTTTTACGCCACTTCTTTCAACCTTTTCTTCTGACTCTTATTTGCTCATTTCTTGATTTGTCTTAGTTTTCTTTCTGTCAGGCCTCACTGGTTCTCCTTCCCTCTCCCCTCCCCATCCTTTCCTTTCATGTTTCCCTCCCATTTCTACTTTTTCCCTCCTCTTCTCTTTTTTTCCTTCTTCTCCTTCCTCTCTCCCTCCTTTTTTTCTCCTCCCTTGAGCCCTTTTTCCCTCCACGACCTCCCCATTCCTGGCTTTTCCCATGAAGACCAGTAGAGGGAGACCTTACTGCTCACGCTCCTCTCTTGCCACTAGGTAAACCAGAAAAACCAAACCCACTGCCATCGAGTCAATTCCGACTCATAGTAACCCTGCAGGACACAGTAGAATTGCCCCATAGGCTTTCCAAGGAGCAACTGGTGGATTCGAACTGCCCACCTTTTGGTTAGCGGCTGAGCTCTTAGCCACTGTGTCACCATGGCTGCAAAGCCCTGTGGCACATTTAATTGATCTAGTCAGTTCTATAATCTTCAGGAATAACAAATAAGCACCCAGATATTTGACAGGGACAGTCCATCGACTACAAACAGCACTTGAGAAAGTCTCTCACGTTTTCATTCCAGAATAACTCTTCAGAAGTTTGTATTTGTCCAACATTTGGTTAAACCATACGAAATTATTTTTTTCAGGTAAAAAATGGGCCAACTAGTCAATAGTAATAGAATAGAAGCTTGATGCCCAGTCAGAGCTGAGCTGCCAGCGTAAAAATCTGAGTGTCAGGAGTGCTGAGGCGTTTGCCGTAGTTGTGGTAAGTCGCTGTGACGGCTGATTTACGGCTCAAATGAAGCCTCCGGCATCTCACTTGCAAAGCAGTTTATGGCTCCGGAAGCTGTGATGTCACACACATTACCACTTACTGTTAACATCCAAACAATGGCACAGACAACTGTGTTTTTGTCTCTGCAGATTTTCAAGTGGCACGGCTTGTGCTGGAAAACATTTTACTTGACCTAGCTGACTTCTTGTCTGGAATAAACCTAGTGTACAGATTCGATGCTGCAAAATGCAAAGCTATGAATTTTCTAGGTGGTCTGTATACAAGTTAGGAGTGAATGAAATGGTTATTTTGCTCCAATTCTGTCACAAGTATTCACATTGGGGATTGTTTCTTTCTGTCTGGCGATGAGGCCCTTCCTGTGAGTTTACCAGTGCTCACCTGTGCTTATGAAAGCATCGTGAACTTCTAAAGCCTGCTCAAAGTGGAGAGCCAGGGGACGCCAGAGCGTCCTTTTATTTAGCATTATCATTTAAGTTTGCTAAGGTGTTTTTTTTTTTTTTTTTACTGTACCAGATTTTTCTGTAAGACTACTTGAATCGGTCATGTAGCTGCTAGGTTTAGTCTTCTCATGATAGATACTAGATTAAGAGGGATTTAAAGTATTAGGTTAAGCAAACAGAGTAAACCATGTTCTAAAAAAAAAATTCCAACGACTACATGGTGTGTTACTATCTTTGCATTTAGAACCATAATCCCGAAGGATCTCTGCAGCTAGAAGTACCAGCTATTTACATCAACTTCAGTCATTTGGTGGTGCAAACGGTTAACGTGCTCATCTGCTAATGGAGGGCTGGCGATTTGAGTTCATCTAGAGGTGCCTCAGAAGAAAGGCCTGGCGTTCTAGTTCTGAAAAACCAGGCACTGAAAACCCTTTGGAGCACAATTCTACTTGGACACAAAAGGGGTCACCATGAGTTGGAATGGACTTGACAGAAACACACAACCACCACCACCACCACCCATTTGATAATATAATGAGATACACACACAAAACTGGACCTTGACTGGGTGGCATGACCGTGCTCCGTGAAAAGAACGTCAATGCTAGGTCATAACAGGGAACAGGAATGATGCAATACACTCCTCAGTGATAGTGGGAGGATCTGCCTGTAATCCGAGTCTGGCCTCTCAGAATCTCACAGGAGTACAGGTTACAAAAGCTGTGCGTGGGGTCACGTGCGCCATTTTAGTGCTTTCAATGCCACTTCGTTACTTCTCCCTCCGTAGTAGAGGGAAGATTACACGGGTGCTACGTAGCCACCAGCACCCTAACCTAGTAAATCAGCAGTGAGTTTTCCTATTCGTGAGATAATAAATACCCTCAGGGGGTACTTTGATGCCAGTTGTCTACCAATAGTTGGCGAATTTTGCTGTCCTGAAATAGCAGGGTGTTTAACTAAGACTTATGAAGCCTTTACCTCCAATTTCTAAAATACTGCATATTTCCCTAGGACTACTTTTCCTATCGTTCAGGAAGTCCCTTTCTGATCTGGACACTGGTCCTAACATAAATGATGGCAACAAATGTGACCACAGACTTCTAGAACTGCTTTCCCTCCAGCTTTTCTTTCTTCTCCAAATGAACATGTTGAGTCTGCTGCTAAATCTGTGTTCTCCTCCTTCAAGGTAAGCACTGGAAATGGTTTTAGGTCAGAGTAATCATGTCCCATGGAGCCCTGGTGGCGCAGTGGTTGACAGCTACAGCTGCTAACCAAAGGGATGGCAGTTCGAATCCACCAGCCACTCCTTGGAAATCCTATGGTGCAGTTCTACTCTGTCCTATAAGGTCACTATGAGTTTGGAATTGACTTGATGGCATTGGGTTTGGTTTTTTGGTTAATGGTCAAAAATGTCCCCATTTGATGGAAAATGGTAACTAGAAGCTGAATGCCCTCCAAGCAGTGTAATAGTGGAGATCATCCTGGGACCAGATCAATGACTCACTTGGATGCTGATGTATTCCCACCCAACAAATCCTTGCCTGATCTCCTATCTGCCTGATCTCTTCTAGACTGCGCTGAAGGGCTGCAACACGGTTTTGAGGTGGGGAGCAGGTGGAGATTAAAAAAAAAAAAAACAAGTTAACTCATTTGATTAACACTGTGATTTGTATCAGAGCAGATCAAGCTGCAGGTTAGAAGTTCCCAAGCCTGGTTTTGTGATTTGCTGTTGTTGTTAGGTGCTGTCAAGTCACTTTCGACTCGTAGTGACCCCATGTGACAGAGTTGGGTTGCCACCATAGGTTTTTCTAGGCTGTAATCTTTATGCGAGTAGATCACTAGGTCTTTGTCCTGTGGAGCTGCTGGGTGGGTTTCAACTGCCAATCTCTCAGTTAGCAGTCGAGCGATTAACTGCTACGCCACTGGGGCTGCTTGTTCTGTGACTACCCGTGGATCCCTCTGCAAAGAAAGCCTGTGTGGTGTGACTTCCTCAGCCCTGGGAAGATCCTTCGTAGCACTCTACTCTACCTGAAGACCTTCCTGCCTGGGAGACAACTGGGATAGTGCTGAGAAGGGCACTCTCCTAGGAGTCACACTGCCAGCGATGAAATCTCAGCTCACCAACTGATGAGCTATGTCAACATCCCTGTGCCTCGGTCTCCTCAGAGGGGCAATTAGAACACCCACAGCAGATGGTTTTATGAGGGTTAAATGAGATAATAATGTATGTAAAGCACTTAGCCCATAATCAATCAATCAATCGATTGATCAACTGATCTCTCATTTAATGAAACAAACTACCACAGGAACTATTCTAGACACTGAGGATATCGTGTTGAACAAACAGCACTGAAGCACGGCAGAATGAAACATTATCTGGCACGTTATATTGGCCCAGTGACAAGAGCGAACAGGGGGACGGCAGCCGCCCTGGATGATACAGCAGAGTCTGCCAGATGGGGTCGGACTGGAAAGGACCCTAAGGGTCAACAGTCAGCCCCTCCCACCAACGGAGAACATTATGCTCGACTCCCCAGCCTGGACTTCTCTGTCCACCATGCACCCTGAGTTCCTTCTTGGACTGGGGAGGCTCTGTCTCCCTGGGCCATCCTGTGGTCCTGGTTCTGTCCTGTGGGCCACTCAGTGCGCATCTCATCCTTTACCCCAGGAGAGCTTTTAGGTCTTGCCTCTCCTGAAGATGTTCTAATCTGGGTGAATTTGGGGCACTCCCAAGCAGTGGATGGGAGCCTTGGGACCAAAAAGGTTTCTCCCCACTCGACCCAGGATATAAACGTGAGTTCCTCATAACAAAAGCATCACGGTGAGACAGAAAGGACTGGGGATTTCAAGTCAATTAGACTTTATAATTTTGCTTTTCAAACTCTTCATGAGTAACTCATTTACGCTATAACTGGTAATGATGTCTATGTAATCACATGTGTACTTGGGAATTCTTACGAAGTGGGGAAAAACTCATCTACAAATCATTTCTAAGATGTAATGGAATTTTCATGAAGGCTGAATTTAGCAATTAATGCTGTTGACAGAGCCGTGCGTTTCATACACATTAAACATTTGTTGATTTTGATTTTGCAGATTTCTTTTCACGTTTTAGAGTCTGTAATTCCCTCCTCAGGTCTGGGAATTTTTCATAGTCCTTGGGAAAGCTCAGTGACCCTTCGCCTATTGTGTCTCATGGAGAAAACATCTCCGATCTCTGATCTTTTGGCTCGTGGGCTAATTTTATCCTACCAAGCCAATTGCTGCATGAAGCCACTTTGCCGTGTCACTGTACCCAAGAGAAACTCCTTCCTTCCAGATCCTACTTCCACATTCAGAGTGGAGCCTTTTTAAAATGTGACAAAATTGGAAGAAGGAAGGAATGCAGAAAGGAAGAAAGGGACAAATATTGGTTAAGAACCTTCCGTGAGTGTGTCCCCATGAGGAGAACCTTCACAGATACTCAGCTGAACCACCATTTCCTCTCTCTGTAGTTTTACTACGTGACCCCCACGAAACACCTACTACATGCCAGGCCCTATGTTATAAACGGAAACCCTGGTGGCACAGTGGTTAAGTGCTATGGCTGCTAACCAGAAGGTCAGCAGTTCGAATCTGCCAGGCGCTCCTTGGAAACTCTATGGGGCCGTTCTACTCTGTCCTATAGGGTCGGTATGAGTTGGAATCGACTCGATGGCAGTGGGTGGATGTTAAAAACTGGTGATGAGAAGATGAAACGGACAAGATTTCAGTCAATTCCAACCACAGTCCAGGGAGGTGGACACAGGTAGCTCCATCTTCATTTTACAGTGTAGGAAGTTAAGGCATGTAAAGTTAAGCGGGAGTCCTGGGGTGGTACAAACGGACAATGCGCTCGGCTGCTAACCGAAAGGTTGGAGGCTGGAACCCACCCAGAGGCAGCTCAGGAGAAAGGCCCGGTGATCTCTTCTGAAGTCACTGAAATCACCCCTGTGGAGCACAGTTCTGCTCTGACACACATGGGGGCACCATGAGCTGGAATCAAGTCAACGACTAACGGTAGTAGAGGCTAAGGTCACACAGCCCAGAAGGGGCCCCGCTGGTACTCGATCCCAGGTCCTCCGATCCCCAGTCCTGCTCTCTCTCTACCGTTCCCCACGGTGTTGAATACTTAAATCTGTCTATTTGCAAAGTTTTTCCTTCAATTGCTTTTGAGAATCATCATATTCTATTATCCTCACTGTGTCCAATTAGACCAGGGAAATGGATTCGCATCTCTGCTACTTCAAAGTGACTTCTATAAACTGTGCCATTCCTTCATAAACGTGAGGAAGCAGACACTCCTCGACTTTGGATCCAGCTACCTGCTGGGCACCCCGCCCCACCGTCCCCAGGTATCCACTAGCACTCAAATTCCGCACGTCCGAAGTGGAAATCAGCTTCCCCTCCCCTGTGCCTCCACTTCTACTTCCCGTCCTCATCCTGTCACCAGCTGAAAGGCAGTCCAGGCTTCTCCCTCTCCCCACACCCCACGTCTGCTGCTGTTGTGGTCAGGTCCTGTCAAGAAGATTTTCAACTCACAGCAACCTCACGTGACAGGGTAGAACTGCCCTACAGGGTTTTGTTGGCTGTAATCTTTATGCGAGCAAATCGCCAGGTCTTTTTCCTGCGGAGCCACTGGGTGGGTTTGAACCACCAAATTTTGGTTAGAAACCAAGGGCTTACCCATTGCGCCATCAGTCTGGCACTGTTGTCTTTTTTCTAAACCTGCCTCTGCTGTCCTGGCCAGCCCCTCTGTTACCTGGTCTTACTCTGATCTCCCTGCCTCCCCGCCCCCATGACCCCCAGGCCTCCTCCACTGCAGCCAGCCTGATCACTCTCTACTCAAGGCTCTCCATTTACACGACAAAATCCTGGCTGGTTAGAAGGCACTCAAGGCCGTTCATGCACACCTCTCCTACCACACCCCATTGCTGTCAAATCAATTCCGACTCAGTGACCCTGTAGGACAGAGTAGAACTGCCCCATAGGGTTTCCAAGGAGCACCTGGTGGATTCGCACTGCCGATCTTTTGGTTACCAGCCATATAGCTCTTAACCACTACACCACCAGGGTTTCTGACCTTAGCTCCCCCTATATACACCCTAGTAACACTGAGGTCCTTCCTCCCTGCCCACCCCAAGCTGTTTCACCCACGTCTGCCTGTGCTTCTGTGCGTGCTCTGCCTGGAACACCCTCCCACGTGTGGGTGACTGATTCATTGTAACTTCTCCTTAACATTCTGCTCAGATGTCATCTCCTCCAGGAAGATTTGCCTGAAACTCAAAAAACCAATCCCGTTGCCGGTGAGTTGATTCTGATTCCAAGTGACCCTATAGGACACAGTAGAACTACCCCATAGGGTTTCCAGGGAGCAGCTAGTGGATTTGAACTGCTGACTTTTTGGTTAGCAGCCGAGTTCTTAACTACTGTGCCACCAGGGCTCTGCCTGAAACCCAAGTGCTGATTTTTGCAGTTTCCACAACCTCCCAGCTTTGCGTAATGAAACGTGCAAAGATCTGGAGATAGAAAACCAAACGGGAAGAACATGCTCAGCATTTCTCAAGCTGAAAGAACTGAAGAAAAAATTCAAGCCTCGAATTGTAATACTGAAGGATTCTATGGGGCAAAATATTGAACGATGCAGGAAGCATCAAAAGAAGATGGAAAGAATACAGAGTTACCATATCAAAAAGAATGAGATCACATTCAACCATTTCTGGAGGTACCATATGATCAGGAACCAGCGGTATTGAAGGAAGAAGCCCAAGCTTCACTGAAGGCACTGGCGAAAAACAAGGCTCCAGGAGCTGCTGGAATACCAACTGAGATGTTTCAGCAAATGAATGCAGCACTGGAAATGCTCGCTGGTCTACAGGGAGAAACTTGGAAGACAGCTACCTGGTCAACCAACCGGAAGCGATCCATATTTGTGCCCATTCCAAAGAAAGGTAATCCAACCAAATGTGGAAATTATCGAACAATATCATTAATATTACACACAAGTAAATTTTGCTGAAGATCATTCAAAAGCGGTTGCAGCAGTACATTGACACACGGCACTGCCAGAAATTCAAGCCAGATTCAGAAGAGGACATAGAATGAGGGATATCATTGCTGATGTTAGATGGATCTTGGCTGAAAGCAGAGATTACCAGGAAGGTGTTAACCTGTGTTTTATTGACTATACAAAGGCATTCAACTGTGTGGATCATAATAAATTACAGATAACACTGCAAACAACAGAAATTTCAGAACACTTAATTGTGCTCATGAGGAACCTGTACCTAGACCAAGAGACAGTCGTTCAAACAGAACAAGGGGATGCTGTGTAGTTTAGAGTCAGGAAAGGTATGTGTCAGGGTTGTATCCTTTCACCATATTTATTCAATCTGCATGCTGAGCAAACAATC
Organism: Loxodonta africana; assembly: GCF_030014295.1. Lineage (NCBI taxonomy): Eukaryota > Metazoa > Chordata > Mammalia > Proboscidea > Elephantidae > Loxodonta > Loxodonta africana. Next base: position 228,005,525 of record NC_087342.1, on the reverse strand, counting down.
AAAGAAGCTGGACTACGTGAAGAATACGGCATCAGGAATGAAGAAAGGCTGATAGTCTGCACTATGCAGATGGCACAACCTTGTTTGCTGAAAGTGAAGATGATTTGAAGTACTTACTGATGAAGATAAAGACTACAGCCTTCAGTATGGATTACACCTCAACCTAGAGAAAACAAAAATCCTAGAAAATGGACCAATAAGCAACACCCTGATACATGAAGAAAAGACTAAAGTCAAGGATTTCATTTTACTTGGATCTACAGTCAACACCCATGGAAGCAGTAGTCAAGAAATCAAATGACACATTGCATTGGCTAAATCTGCTGCAAAAGACCCCTGTAAAACGTTAAAAAGCAAAGATGTCATTTTGAGAACTAAGGTGAGCCTGATCCAAGCCATGGTGTTTTCAACTGCCTCATACCCATAAGAAAGCTGGACAGTGAATAAGGAAGATCAAAGAAGAATTGATGCCTTGAATCATGGTGCTGTTGAAAATATTGAAGATACCATGGACTATCAGAAGGAACAAATTTGTCTTAGAAGAAGTACAGCCAGAATGCTTCTTAGAAGCAAGGATGGCGAGACTTCGTCTCATGTACTTTGGGCATGTTATCAGGAGGGACCAGTCCTGGAGAAGGACATCATGCTTGGTAAACCAGAGGGTCAGCGAAAAAGAAGACCCTCAGTGAGACAGATTGACACGCGGCTGCAACAGTAGGCTCGAACACAGCAGTGACTGTGAGGAAGGTGCAGGACTGGGCAGTGTTTTGTTCTGTTGTACACAACAAGGTTGCTTTGAGTTGGAACCGGCTCAACGGCATGGAACAACAATGATAAAGCCTACAAATGAGGAAACTGCACCCCAGGGAGATTAAATAACAGCTAGTTAGTGACACAGGAGCCCTGGTGGCGCTATGGTTAAGAGCTAGGCTGCTAACCAAAAGGTTGGGAATTAGAATCAACCAGCAACTCCTTGGAAACCACATGGGGGCAGTTCTACTGTGTCCTATAGGATCGCCATGAGTTGGAATTGACGGCAACAGGTAGGTAGTGACACAGTCTGGATTTGAACCCAGACAGTCTGGCTCCGAACTCCCTGTACAAGGCTGATCCTATGACATAGCATGTAGAGAACACTAAAAAAATGGTAGTTATTGTTATTATCGACTCTGCCAGTTGTAAAGAGTGATACTCTACTGTGGAAACCCATCTGACCACAGTAGAGTTCCTTAAATTCACCTTGTGATTCTGACCAATTCAACAGTAAAGGATTTGTACATTAATTTTCACATCTGTCTAACTGGACATAGGAACACAAGAACTTTCTTATTGATTGGGAGTTCGAGCTACATTTAAATCATAAAGTTAAGTAACTGAAAAGGACTGCTTGGCAAGCTGCTGGACCAACTGCTCTCTCAGTGATGATACCAGGCTTTCAGAGGAGCAGTGGGGAGGTGCCCTGGGTGTCTACTGCTGCATCAGAGACTAGAAAACCTGAAGGGCTTCCAGTTCCTTTGGCCAGGCACTGGTCACAATGTCCTGGCTCAGTTTGTGATGGATTAGTCCTTGGTTGGGATGTCTGTTATGAGCAAAGTAAGCAAGCCAAAGGAAATGAATGTTACAATTTGCCCCACAGAATTAGTTTCGTTGTCAGTGTTGAAATGTTTTGACATTTTCCATATTTTGATGATTCTTGAAAACTGGTATGTGTCTTTCTCTGCGCCCTAGTACAACTCAAAAGGGAATAAAGCAAAGCAAACAGTGCAGGAGCCGTGACCCATGCTAGAAGTCACTCTGTTAGAGTTCCCAGAGTGACATACATTTTAGAGAACATTAAAAAAAACAAAAATACCAATCTTTCCCGTTCAAGGCTTATTCGTCTGCTTCCTTACTCTCATTAAGGTCATTGGCTACTTCTTCCCTTTCCTCTCAGTTTTACAAATTACCTTAATTTTATATTTGTTTTTACTTTTTCAGTTCTTAGATTTTCCTCTTTGATGTATGAGACAATGACAGCAAATTAGATAACTTAGATAAAATGGACAAATTCCTAGAAAGACAAACTACTAACACTGACTCAAGAAGAAACAGAAAATGTAAATAGACCTATAATAAGTAAAGACTGAATTAGCAATTTAAAAAACTACCCCCAAAGAAAAGCCAGGACCAGATGAATTCACTAGTAAATTCTACCAAACATATAAAGAATTACTACCAGTTCTTCACAAACTTTTCCAAAATACAGAAGAGAAAGAAACATTTCTCAATTCATTCTTTCAGGCCTATGCTGCTCAGATATCAAAACCAGAGAAAAATGTCACAAGAAAACTCTAGACTAATCTCAAAAAATGAGATAAAGTAATATAAAAAAAGCAAAAATCCTCAACAAAATGTAGCCAAACCAAATCCAGCAACATATAAAAAGGATTATATACCATAAGAAAATGGATTTATCCCAGAAATACAAGAAATATGAGACAAAAAAGCAAACAAAGCACAAGGCTACCTTCTGGGAGGTTTGGGTATGACAACCAGACTGCAGTGTACCCCTTGATCCTGCATTAGGTGCTGGGTTACACGGTCTCGGGTGGGTGGGGTGAGGGGGGCCGAGGGTCTTGGTGTCCACCTCTTCTAGGAAGAGGAAAGGGCTCACCCCTGTGTGTGGGGACTAAGATGCTGTTCTCCAACCTTCTGATCTATGGGTTGAGCTGCAAAGATCAGAGATTCACAAACTGCTTAGAGTTGGAAGGGGCTTTAGATACAAACTAGTCAAGCTCCCATTTTGCAGATGAGGAAAAGAGAACCAGAGAGGCAGAGTGACTTGCTAAAAGGGAGTTAGCTAGTGGGAGCCAGGACTGGAGTGCTGGTTTCCCGGTTCCCATCTGGGACATTTCACTCACCCCAGTCATGTCTATGGCTCACAGAAGATACAACTGACCTGATCATGCCACCCATGAATATCATGGAAATAATAATTATAACAGCAAAAACAATAGTTAACACTTATATAATAAATTGTACCAGACATGATTTTAAGTGCCTTTTTTACACATGGGGTTGCCATGAGTTGACAGCAACGGTTTTTTTTTTTTTTAAATATGTTACCTCATTTAATCCTCATAGAAACCCTACAAGGTAAGGACATCAAAGTCCCCATTTTACAGATGAAAACACTGAGGCAGAGAGTGGTTAAACAACTTGTTAAGGCCACCAATCTAGTAAATGGTGACCGTTTGGCTTTTTGGATCCTTAATCCCAACCCCCTTTTTCCTCTTCAAGAGGACTCTATTAGGGTAGCCCTCTTGAAAGCCTGGTGGCACACTCTATAAGTGCTTACCACATGGAAGAAAGGTTTCCTTACAGCTTTTACCATTGGATGGAGAACTCCGGGCCAGGGACTTGGCTCCAAGACCGTGCTATCTCCCAAATCGAGCAGAGTTCATATTCGTATGAATTCCCAGGAGTTTTAGATTTCTTAAGAGTTTCTCTCTGATAGGGAGAAGGTAGACCATGGTACTCACTGATGTAGGACTTCTTTACCTGGGGGTCCAGGGGCTTTAGGGGGAAACCTTGATCCTGCAATTGTTTCCGAAATGCCCTACTTGAACTTACAGGTTCACAGATTCCATTAGGGTGTGGCCCCTGAATGCTACCCTCCTGTGAGGCTCCTCAGCGCACACCCTGTGCCTGGCTCATTCCTTCACCTCCCCTGGTGCTGATGTGCCTTCTACCTGGACACACTTCATAAAATACGATTTACATGCATGAATGAAGGAATGATGGAGCCCTTTCCACTTCATGTGTATAGACGGAGGCAGTGCTGTGGGAGGCAGCGGGTGTGCGGGCTGAGAGGGCAGGAAGCTGAGTGTGCACTGTTAGCCTTGGCAGGTCCTTAAGGCCCCCAGGTCTTCACTTGATTCCTGTCATGACTCAGTACAGCATTGGCTCCCTTGGTCAGGACCGAAGGAGCCCTGGAATCAGGGTCTACTGGGACTCAGGGCACGATGTCACACCCAGCTCTTCCCTCACTGCCTCGTACCTGTGTCTTATCTCCAGGTACCGGGAAAATGGGAGGGCAAGGATACATACCACCCCCTTTCCTGTGGGCCAGTCTCGGAATCATCTGTCCTCATTTACCACCTCTGAGAAACAAGGGGGAGGGTGAGCCATGAATCCCTTCCAGCTCAACAGTCCATGAAGCGGGTTGTTTGTGTGGGTGAGTGTGGACAGGCTGTTCTGTGAGCACTCAGAGTGGAAGGACAGGATGCGATGTATACATATGTGCTCCTAATACCCAAGCAAGCTACAAACAAGAGGCCGCCACTACCAACAAAGAAATCCAGGAAGACTTCTGTTTGGGGCTGGAGCCTCACAATTTGTGGCTGTAAATGCAGCTGTCAGGGCCGACCAGTAGTCACCACAGTGGGGTTCAAGTTCTCCCTGAGCCCCAACCTTTTGGAGAGGCAGCCTCGGGTCTGCTGACTTTCACCTGAAGTTCCTTATATGCAGAGACAAAGTGCCACGATGCTGCGATTTCCCCCAGTCCACCCTTAAAATCACAAGGGCAGTGGTGGTTCAATGGTGAAATTCTCGCCTTCCATGAGGGCGACTCGAGTTTGATGCTCAGTGGAGCTTCCAGACTAAGACAGATTCGGAAAGCCTGGCGATCTGCTTCCATAGATCAGCCACTGAAAACCCGACAGATCACAACGGTCCAGCCCCCAGGTGCAAAGTCCTGGCGATTTGCTTCCACAGATCAGCCACTGAAAACCTGACAGATCAAAACGGTCCAGCCCCCAGGTGCAAAGGCCTGGGGATCTGCTTCCATAGATCAGCCACTGAAAACCCGACATCACAATGGTCCAGCCCCCAGGTGCAAAGGCCTGGCGATCTGCTTCCACAGAGCAACCACTGAAAACCCGACAGATCACAACGGTCCAGCCCCCAGGTGCAAAGGCCTGGCGATCTGCTTCCATAGATCAGCCACTGAAAACCCGACAGATCAAAACGGTCCAGCCCCCAGGTGCAAAGGCCTGGCGATCTGCTTCCATAGATCAGCCACTGAAAACCCGACAGATCAAAACGGTCCAGCCCCCAGGTGCAAAGGCCTGGCGATCTGCTTCCATAGATCAGCCACTGAAAACCCGACAGATCAAAACGGTCCAGCCCCCAGGTGCAAAGGCCTGGCGATCTGCTTCCATAGATCAGCCACTGAAAACCCGACAGATCAAAACGGTCCAGCCCCCAGGTGCAAAGGCCTGGGGATCTGCTTCCATAGATCAGCCACTGAAAACCCGACAGATCACAACGGTCCAGCCCCCAGGTGCAAAGGCCTGGCGATCTGCTTCCACAGATCAGCCACTGAAAACCCGACAGATCAAAACGGTCCAGCCCCCAGGTGCAAAGGCCTGGCGATCTGCTTCCACAGATCAGCCACTGAAAACCCGACAGATCAAAACGGTCCAGCCCCCAGGTGCAAAGGCCTGGGGATCTGCTTCCATAGATCAGCCACTGAAAACCCGACAGATCACAACGGTCCAGCCCCCAGGTGCAAAGGCCTGGGGATCTGCTTCCACAGATCAGCCACTGAAAACCCGACAGATCAAAACGGTCCAGCCCCCAGGTGCAAAGGCCTGGCGATCTGCTTCCACAGATCAGCCACTGAAAACCCGACAGATCAAAACGGTCCAGCCCCCAGGTGCAAAGGCCTGGCGATCTGCTTCCACAGATCAGCCACTGAAAACCCGACAGATCAAAACGGTCCAGCCCCCAGGTGCAAAGGCCTGGGGATCTGCTTCCACAGATCAGCCACTGAAAACCCGACAGATCACAACGGTCCAGCCCCCAGGTGCAAAGGCCTGGGGATCTGCTTCCACAGATCAGCCACTGAAAACCCGACAGATCAAAACGGTCCAGCCCCCAGGTGCAAAGGCCTGGCGATCTGCTTCCATAGATCAGCCACTGAAAACCCGACAGATCAAAACGGTCCAGCCCCCAGGTGCAAAGGCCTGGCGATCTGCTTCCATAGATCAGCCACTGAAAACCCGACAGATCAAAACGGTCCAGCCCCCAGGTGCAAAGGCCTGGCGATCTGCTTCCATAGATCAGCCACTGAAAACCCGACAGATCAAAACGGTCCAGCCCCCAGGTGCAAAGGCCTGGGGATCTGCTTCCATAGATCAGCCACTGAAAACCCGACAGATCACAACGGTCCAGCCCCCAGGTGCAAAGGCCTGGGGATCTGCTTCCACAGATCAGCCACTGAAAACCCGACAGATCAAAACGGTCCAGCCCCCAGGTGCAAAGGCCTGGCGATCTGCTTCCACAGATCAGCCACTGAAAACCCGACAGATCAAAACGGTCCAGCCCCCAGGTGCAAAGGCCTGGGGATCTGCTTCCATAGATCAGCCACTGAAAACCCGACAGATCACAACGGTCCAGCCCCCAGGTGCAAAGGCCTGGGGATCTGCTTCCACAGATCAGCCACTGAAAACCCGACAGATCAAAACGGTCCAGCCCCCAGGTGCAAAGGCCTGGCGATCTGCTTCCACAGATCAGCCACTGAAAACCCGACAGATCAAAACGGTCCAGCCCCCAGGTGCAAAGGCCTGGCGATCTGCTTCCACAGATCAGCCACTGAAAACCCGACAGATCAAAACGGTCCAGCCCCCAGGTGCAAAGGCCTGGGGATCTGCTTCCACAGATCAGCCACTGAAAACCCGACAGATCACAACGGTCCAGCCCCCAGGTGCAAAGGCCTGGGGATCTGCTTCCACAGATCAGCCACTGAAAACCCGACAGATCAAAACGGTCCAGCCCCCAGGTGCAAAGGCCTGGGGATCTGCTTCCACAGATCAGCCACTGAAAACCCGACAGATCAAAACGGTCCAGCCCCCAGGTGCAAAGGCCTGGGGATCTGCTTCCACAGATCAGCCACTGAAAACCCGACAGATCACAACGGTCCAGCCCCCAGGTGCAAAGTCCTGGCGATCTGCTTCCACAGATCAGCCACTGAAAACCCGACAGATCAAAACGGTCCAGCCCCCAGGTGCAAAGGCCTGGCGATCTGCTTCCACAGATCAGCCACTGAAAACCCGACAGATCAAAACGGTCCAGCCCCCAGGTGCAAAGGCCTGGCGATCTGCTTCCACAGATCAGCCACTGAAAACCCGACAGATCACAACGGTCCAGCCCCCAGATGCAAAGGCCTGGCGATCTGCTTCCACAGAGCAGCCACTGAAAACCTGACAGATCACAACGGTCCAGCCCCCAGGTGCATAGGATCGCCATGAGTCAGAGTCGAGTCGATGGTAGGTAATAACAACAACAACACTTACAGTCGAGTCTTTGACCTTTTGTCACTGCAACTCTGATGCAGGTGACAGCTTTACAAAGAACACACAGTACTGGAGAGCCACAAGACTGGTCCTTTCCAGAAACACCGAACTTGGTTAGGGAAGTTTGTTCCAAAGAAAAAGAGACCATTACCTTACCCTGATCATCAGAGATAGGCCATGCTGTGATCTCCAGTGCCCATGGAAAGACTCCAACGCCCCTCCCCAAGCCTCCCCACCTGCAAACTGAAAGGAAAGCATGCCCTTCCACACTCCGCGGGACTCCTCTTTGGAGAGGCACTCCAGCAGTGTTTGAATGGATGAAACCTTGTCTGATTATTCGTACTAACGTGTACATGAATATCTATGATTCTGGTTGAAAGTAGGGAGAACTGGCTGTGTTATTCTCTGAACCCTCAAAGAAGAGGGGTGTTAGTTCAGATTAAGGCAAAGGGATGGAATAGGAAACCAGGAATGCTGAGACAGCCTGGACCTGCCTAGGGCAGTCAAAGCTCATCCCCAAAATATTATCCTGGTTCTAAAAACGTGACTTTCCATCACACTTTGTTACAAGCCGTTCCATCAAAAAGATTGTGTGCATGTGTGTGGTTCTCCCTACACCACTGTGAGCAAATAAAACTCAGTGCCAAATTCCTTAGTTGGATGGTGCCTTAATTTAACACTTCATTTCCCTCCTTTGAGCCCTTTGGTCCACTGGGTGCCAGTGGGTGTCTCCTCCTCCCAGGGTGGGTTTTCCAAGTGCACAGGCGTGTTACTGGTTAGTGCCCACACAAGCGGGAGAGAAGCCTCAGTGGGAGCTGCACCCCCTGCAGGCGCCCTACCATGTTGCTCTGCGACTGGGTGGCCCCATACATGGTGATGCCATTTGAGGGCGCTGCTGGCTGCGGCGTGTCTGGCTGGATGTACCCTCGTCTGTCAATCAGGCTACAGGAGGAAAGAAAACACAGGAGGAAGAGTGAATGAAAAGCCAAAGACGCCCTCAGAGCTACGTGAATTCCCATCTCTAGGCTCCCTCCTCCCGTGAATGGCATTGTGGAGAACACCTCTACTACCCTCAGCGTGCCATCAGGCCACCTCTGCAGATCCCAACGTCCTTACCTGGTCTGCTGCCTGCAGGACCTTCCAGGTGGTCTCCCCTCCACCGGCCTCTCTCCTCCCCATCACCCCCACTTGGGATCTCCCACCCCTCCTGTGTGAGCAGCTCCAGGTGTCCCATCCCCTCTGAACAAAGTGCAACTCCCATGCTGGGCCCTCAGGCCTCACACAATCTGTCCCAATGTTCTTCTCCAGCCTGCAACCTCCCAGGGGCAGAGTCTTCATCTTCTCTTCCCCTTAGCACCCAGCCCTGGCCTGACCCATAGCACCAGGGGTTTAGGTGCCCTTGTTGGGGCCTTGGAGCACCTGGGCACACGTATCCCATCACATGGGCATCCCACGTACCCATGTTTATATCTATCCCGGGAGTGTATGCTCCTGGAGGGCAGGGACTGGGTTTTCTCAGTCATTGTATTTCAGCGCCTGGTGCATGAGAGCCAAACCAGTTCCCATGGAGGTGGTTCCGACTCATGGCGACCCCATGGGTGTCAGAGTAAAACTGTGCTCCATGGTTTTCAACGACTCATTTTCAGAATTAGATCACCAGGCTTTTTTCCCGAAACGAGCAGCCTACCGTGAACACTGTGCCATGCAGGGACTCCTCACGTACAACAGGTGCTGAGTGAATGCTTGTTGACTGACTGAATGAAAGCACTTCTTTGTCTCCCATGTGGTATTTCTGAGACATCTTTTCCAGATTCTACAATGCTAGCGCCCAGGACGAAGATCTGGGTGAGGCTTTACCTGTTGTCATGGATTGAATTGGGTCCCCCAAAATATGTGTCAACTTGGCTAGGCCATGATTCCCAATATTGTGTCATCGTCCACCATTTTGTCATCTGATGTGATTTTCCTATGTGTTATAAATACTACCTCTATGATGTCAGTGAGGCAGGATTACAGTTATGTTAACGAGGTAGGACTCAATTTACAAGATCAGATGTGTCTTAAGTCAATCTCTTTTGAGATATAAAAGACAGAAGTGAGAAGAGAGACGGGGGACCTCATACCACCAAGAAAGTAGTGCCAGGAGCAAGGCAAGAGAGAGAAAGCCTTCCCCTCTAGAGCTGGTGCCCTGAATTCGGACTTCTAGCCTACTAGACTGTGAGAGAACAGACTTGTGTTTGATAAAGCCATCCACTGTGGTATTTCTGTTATAGCAGCACTAGATGACTAAGACACCTGCCATCTCAAGGACAGCCTTTCCTTTCTCCCTGAGTGGTGGCTCCTGCCAACTGACAGGAGCCAGAGGCACCCAGAGGCACAGGGGGCTGGGTGATGAGCAGCTGTCCCAGCACCCTTCCACGTGAAGAGCCCGTGGGTGTGGGCTGTCGGGCCCCAGTCACTGCTCCGAGCCTGCATGATGGCCTGGTGGCCTCTCTAAGATGCCGACTTGCGTCCACACACACAAACGCTCAAATACTCCTGAGGGCTGAGGGCCAGGATGCTTCCTACTTATCATCTCGGCTTTCGAGAGGTAGGAGTGACTGCCGTAGCTGCCTTTCAGGGTGTGGTCTTCTGGAGACAGAGTAGCGAGCCATGATGGATGCCACTGACGGGATGGTACAACGGGCCTCTCTGCCTCAGAGTCAGCTGAATTCTTAGAGGCTTAGAGGAAGCTGTAGTCAATGAGTGCTTCCAGGTATGCAAGCACTTCCAGGGTATAAAGGGCTAAAGGGCAAGGAATGAAGAAGGGCCTCTTTGGAGAAAGGCGCCACCTGCTGCAGAGAACTGGAAAATCAGCGTGGTAAGGTGGGAGATCAGGGTGGAGTCGCCTTGAGAGGGACGGATGCTTGCTGGTGCAGGGTCAGTAGCTAGAGACCCTGGGCTGAAGGCGGCAGATACAAGTGACCGATTGGTGAAAAGCCCTGCCCACAGCAGAGAACTGCAATTAGAAGTTCCCGTAGGAAGACTCTCAGGGAGGACTCCAAAAAACCAAACCAAACCTGTTGCCGTGGGATTGAGTCCAACTCACGTGTTACAGAGTAGAACTGCCCTTTAGGGTTTTCTTGGCTGTAATCTTTAAGGAAGCAGGTTGCCAGGCTTCTCTTCTGCAGCACCTCTGGCCAGGTTTGAATCTTCAACCTTTTGGTTAGTAGCCAAGTGCAAACTGTTTGCTCCATCCAGGGACTAAAAAAACCAAACCTGTTGCTAGCAAGTCGATTTCGACTCATAGAGACCCTATAAGTCAGAGTAGAACTGCCCCATAGAGTTTCCAAGGAGCGCCTGGTGGATTTGAACTGCTGACCTTTTTGGTTAGCAGCCGTAGCACTTAACCACTATGCCACCAGGGTTTCCTCACCCAGGGACTAGGCGGCTTCAAACGCCACCAGGGTCATGGGGCAGTAATGCGGGACCAGCAGTCCTTTCTGATGCCCTCCCTGCAAGGACACAGGACCAGCTGGGGTTGGAATAGCAGCAGGGCCCCCAGGGCCTCCTGTCCTGCAGCGAAGCCTGACCAGGGAGGGGTGAGGGGTGGAAAGCTTTCACTTTCAGTGAAAATGGAGTTCTGGTGACCTGCCATAATACCCCTCAGGGGACTGGAAGTGCCCTGTTGTTGTTGGGTGCCCTGAGTCCTTCTTTTCCTTAAGTGACAGGAGACGTTAGGGGAACTCATCAGAGATGCAGAGGCAGAGATGCAGAGGCAGAGAAAGGACGAGGCCATCCAGAGAGTCTGAAGGGATGGCAGTGAGGACAAATACAGTGTCCTCAGCTTGCACCCCATCTTGTCAACCTGTTGGCTCAACAGTCACACACCCAAGACCCATGACACACTGGGTACACTGGACAGGCTGGCCTCACATAGCTACTCTGACCTAAGTCTGTTCTAGGCCGCAATGCTCACCAGGTGCTCGCTGACCTGGCTGTGCCCACCCCGAGCCCGCTCACTCCCCACACTGACTTCTCTCAGCTCCAATGACAGGCTGTCTCCTCAGGTCTGGTCCAGCACTTGCCCTTCCTCTGTCTGTCACCACATCCCCTCCCCATGATTCCTTCCCTCCCCATGCCCCCTCCCTCCAGGTCCTGCTCATCCCTTAGGATAGGTCACATCTCGGACCCAGGCCCTCTGGGAAGCCCGAGTGGCCCGTGAAGCCTGCGTTGCCCCATCAAGCCCCGACTCTCTGTACAACCCCTGTCCATTTATGGGTCTATACCCCGTGAGACAGAGGCAGTGGTGGTTCACTGGCAGAATTCTCGCCTTCCATGTGGGAGACCCGGGTTTGATTCCCAGCCAGCGCACGTCACGCGTGGCCACCACCCATCTGTCGGGGGAGGCTTGTGTGTTGCTGTGATGCTGGACAGGTTTCAGCAGAGCCTCCCGACTGAGATGGACTAGGAAGAAAGGTCCGGCAATCTGCTTCCTAAAATCAGCCAGTGGAAACCTATGATCATGGGGATAGCGGATGACCTGGCAGCCATTTGTTGCATTCGTTGTGTGTGGGGTCACCATGAATCGGGGGCTGATGTGAGTAAGCAGAGGCTCAGGACACTATTAATCCTCACGGCTGCTCTGACCCACGGAACCAGCCCACGTACGGCCTGCCCTGACCATGTTGTGGGTGGGACTTCCGGTCCTTCCAATATCCTTCCCTCCTGCCAGACTTGCATTAGGACCCCTCACCCCAGACCTGGCCTTGTCCACCTGCTGTCACCCACACCTCTGGTGACACCATGCAGGGAACTAAGTCTGGGGTCTCTGCCCTCTCGGTACAAAGGATCTCACGTGGAAACATGGAATCGCATACTCTCTCTTGCAGAAGCGTGCTCTAAGGCCATTTGCACACGCAACTCGGGGTGCACAGGCTGTTTTTGGCCGGGTCTGGGGCCTGGGACACTGCTCAGGCCTAGCTGGGAGGCCTCCTGGAGGGTCCTGGCCCACTGAGAGCCTGGGCTGGGGTGACAGAGGGTGGCAGGGGGAGGAGAAGCAAAGAGGTAACAGGAGGGTGGAGCGAAGAGAACATCCTGCCTTTCGGGTTGGCCTGGGGCAGCTGGGGTTGGGGGGCTCTCATGTCTGCCTGGGGCAACTCTGGAGGGCAACCCTCATGTCTGCCTGGGGCAGCTGAGGGGGGCAGCTCCGGGAGCCTGCCCAGCAGAGGGAGGGACCTGTGGGGCCCATTTCCCTGGAGAAAATATGGGGTGCTTTCAGCAGTTCTGAGGGGAGGGCCCCACTCAAGAAATGCCCCATCCAAAGGGATTTCAATTTTATAAAGAGTCCGTCCCAAACAGCAATGTAATCCAGTGGTGGAAGCAATACTTCTTCCTGTCACTCTGCTGTGACAAGAGCCGATCTATCAACAATACACAGCAGCACTGAGTACAAACCGAGGATGAAGAAGCAAGAAAAGAGATTTGTACAGAATTGTGAGATTTTAAACTCCTTTCCCAGATTGAAACGCACATCTTAGATGTGGGAGAAGGCAATGCCTGTTGAGGTCTTTTTGCCCCTTACACCCTCTGAGCCCTCCAGCCTATGTTCCCTGACCCCTGACCCACTTGCCACAATTAAACACACATCAATAGGAAATACAACCTAAGTGGTGAGAAGTCAGGTGCTTCCTGAGAGATGTTCTGGCCCACAGAGCCCCCACGAGGATGCCCTGGTGGCCTGGAGCCTCTTCGAGACGCCTGTCCAGCATCCCTGACTGCCCAGCTTGAGCTTCCCATCACTAGGGTCCTCACCTGTCCCTCCTGTCAGGCCACCAGGAGGAGGCTGCTGAGGGGCACATCAGGGGTGCCTGAGCCCGCCACGATTCACGAGAGCAGTGGCACGCTGGGCTCCCAGCTTTCTAAACCAAAACTGGAAAATGGTCAGTTTCCGACTATTTGGCCCCAGAAGGAACAGCGCCACAATGATTCAGGGAAACAACGATCTAGCAACAGGTAATAAACTCATCAGGATATAGTTTTTGGGTTTTTGTCAGTATCACTTTCCTTCCCTAATGATGTTTTAAGGAACCCTGGTATTGCAACAGTTAAGCGCTTGGCTGCTAGCTAACAGGTCCGTGGTTGGAATCCCCCAGCGGTCCATGGAAGAAAGAACTGACCATCTGCTCCTATAGAAGTTACAGCCTAGGAAATTCTATGGGGCAGTTCTACTCTGTCACATGGGGTCGCCATGAGTCAGAATCGGCTGGACAGCACCCAACAACAACAACGGCGTTCGACTGAGGCTGATGACAGAATTAAGTCTGCAGTCTGTGCCAACACACTACTGATGACCTGCCACAGGGGTCTGGGTGCACAGCAGGACCTCCATGGGGGTCTGGGTGTACAGCGGGACCTCCACAGGGGCCTGGGTGTGCAGTGGGCCCTCTATGGGGATCTGGGGGCACACTGGGGCCTCCACAGGGGTCTGAGTGTGCAGTGGGACCGCCATGGGCACCCGGGTGTGCAATAGTGTCGCTGTGGGGGTCTGGGTGCACTTAGGCTCTGAAGCCAGATTGCCTAGGTTTGAATCCTCACTAGCCAGCATTTATTAGCTGTGTGATCTTGGGGATGTTTTTTAACCCCTCTGTGCCTCAATTTCCTTACCTGTAAAAAGGGATATAACAATACCTGTCTCATAGGCACAGACTGAGGTTTTTAAAAAGTTAATACAAGTAATACACTTAGAACGATGCCTGTTATGGGCTGATTTGTGTCCGCCCAAAAGTCAAAACCTAACCCCAAGAACCTGTGAACATAACCTTATTTGGAAATAGCACCTTTGCAGATGTAATTAGTTAAATTAACACAAGGTCATACTGGTGTAGGGTGGGTCCTAATCTAATAAAACCAGCGTCCCTATAAAGGAGAAACACAGAGACAGAGACAGAGGGAAGGTGGCCACGTGACGACGGAGGCAGAGACTGGGGTGACGTATCTATGAGCTGAAGAACGCCAAGGATTTCCAGAAACCACCAGAAGCTGGAAAAAGCAAGAAAGGATCTGCCCCCAGAGACTTCAGAAAGAGCCTGGGCCTGCTGACACCTTGATTTCAGACTTCTGACTTCCCGAATTGTGAGAGAATAAATTTCTGTTGTTTTCAGCTACCCAGTTTGTGGTACTTTGTGACAGCAGGCCCAGGAGGCTAAGACAGAGCCTGATACACTAGCACAATAAACGTCCACCACTTCTACTCTCTAGCACCTGTGGTTGCCACGAGTTGGAATCGACTCCCCAGCAATGGGTTTGGTTTCTGGTATTGTTATTATTCATGTTACCATTATTATTATCGTCATCACTATAATCTCGGCTACTTCAGCCCACGTGGGTCTCTCTCTTTCTGTGGCCTTGAGCGTGTACATTCAGGACCACCAGCTGTTAGCAGTTGCTTCTATGTTGTTGTTGTTGTTAGGTGCCACTGAGTCAGTTCTGACTCATGGCGACCCTAACATATCACAGAACGAAACACTGCCTGGTCCTGCACCATCCTCACAATCGTTGTTATGCTTGAGCTCATTGTTGCAGCCACTGTGTCAATCCACCTTGTTGAGGGCCTTCCTCTTTTCCGCTGACCCTGTACTTTGCCAAGCATGATGCCCTTCTCCAGAGACTAATCCCCCCTGGCAACATGTCCAATGTATGTAAGACGCAGTCTCACATCCTTGCTTCTAAGGAGCATTCTGGCTGCACTTTTTCCAAGGCAGATTTGTTCATTCTTTTGGCAGTCCATGGTATATTCGATATTCTTCACCAACACCACAATTCAAAGGCGTCAATTCTTCTCTGGTCTTCCTTATTCATTGTCCAACTTTCATGTGCATACGATGCAATTGAAAATACCATGGCTTAGGTCAGGCGCACCTTAGTCTTCAAGGTGACTTGCTTCTGTAGGTTTTCTGATCGCTTCATTCCTGTTGTCCTGGCTCCCTAACTATGCTAACCATGGCCCCCATGCTCATCACAGCCCCTTCACATCAGTCAATGATTAATGGGGTCACAAGCTTCAGTTTCCTTTAGGAGATTTTTCCAAACCTGACACTAACTTGGTTGAAAAACACAAAAGCATCTGTGTCTAACACAGCGGCCCAGCCAAGGTCTGTTTCCTGAAGGCCGTGACCACGAGACACTGAGTGCAGAACTGCCTGGCAGGCTGGTGGGACCCATCCGTCCCCAGGCAGTGGCCAGCCCCTGACCTATAAGGCTTGCTGTAACTCAGCCCAGCCCCTCAAGAGCACCCAGCCTCCTGGGTCTTACCTGGGAGAGATGGGCCCACACAGGGCGGCACAGCAATTTGTAAAGATATTTCCGTAGCTGTAGGGATTGTAATTTTCTTTACCTCTTTTATTTGACCAAGATCCTTTAATCTGAAAGAAAAGGAGAGTAATTAACACACAACATCCTCCTTCCCAAAGTCGCCAGGTAGGATAACTGGGCCATGAGAAGTCCACACAGAAGGCAAATAATCTTGACCCCTGTCTTCAGCAGGAGCCTTGAAGAGGCACCTTTTTTTAGGGAAAATTGGCATTTATCCCAAACTCAGAAATACTCAGTCCCAAAGATTAGGGAGAAAGTAAGATGCTGTCTTATTTCTACCACATGGTATGAAAAGACCATCTCACATCAACCAGGGGAGAGTTTTTCACACTCACATTTAGTGCTCTAAATAGTAATTAAATGACTGGTAGCTGAAATGTTAACACGGCCCCTTTAACTGTCAAAAAGTAGTTCACAGGCTGTCAGAATTCAGCGCACAGGGTTGCCAAAATGGTTGATTTTGTAGATTCTAACATCCACCATTACCTAATATAGGCAGCAGTATTAATGTTATCTTATTTCGTGTGTCTCACCGCCCTTGATTTCTCCAGCCCTCATTTAAGGTAAGCTGACTGATTCTGAGACACGTAATTCATGGACTGACAGAGATCTCTGCCAAAATCTACATATGAAGAGCAGAGAGGACTATGCTTATTAAGAAATGTTTTCCAATGTTATGTTCCATGTTTTTATACTTTTTCTCCATTGGCATTAAATGTAGGCAGATATATTTGGGTAAAAAAGTTAAATTTTGGGTTAGGGCAATCTCCTCCAAAAAACTAGAGATATTAAATGTGAGTGGTAGACTCATACATCCATTCTGGGATGTCAGCCTGCGGTGGTGTCTCTTTATTAGGGAAGGTGTGACAAGCTGCTTACAAAACTATTTAAAAGGAAGAGAACCTTCTCCTGGGGCTTGAAATTGGGGGTCACCTGGCTGATCTTAGCATTTACGTGACACTGTCAGAAAAGAACAAGAGAATTCAGAGATTCCAAATGGAGAAATACACAGAATGGCAAATAGAAATGCTACTGCACATTCTTTGCTCCCAAAGGTCACCTTGGGAATGGGAAGTTGTTGACCCCAAACCTCTTCTCCCCTTGGCCTCTCGATGGCTGAACACAAAAGAACATGCCCATGTCCCATGGTGTCAGGAACTTACATCTTCATTTGTTGTCTGGTTGGAGCTGATCAAGTACGTGTGGAAACCTGAGAGACCAACAATAGACCAGACGGAGAAGAAGCACACCACGGCCTCCAGCACAGTGAGGGAAGTCAAGGAGGTAACTCGGAGAAGGGGATTGCCTTCCAAGGGGTATGCTGAAGAGTCAGGAGGGACTTGGACTTTGGAAATGCAACACCCACAGGCACGTTATGTGGACTCCTGGCCTCCCTCTAACCTTTTGTCATTTTCTATGCTTTCATCTACCTAGTGTTCTCTCTGATCAGTGGAAAACTCCAGGACACTGACAAAGTCATATTCCAAGTCATCTTCCCAGCACAGAGCAGCATTCGCGACTCAGTAAATGACTGGTTGGCTCCATGAACGTTACTTATTATTTTTTTAGTGTTGATTCTGACAGTCAGCTCCTCTGACTGTCTTTCTTATGCAATCTTCAGCTTTTCCTGTGACTTATCTGGTCATCAATGACTGTGACATCAAACTCAGGAAGTGTACTGGTTTGAGCTGACAACAGTTCAGGGCCTTCCATGAAAGGACTAAATATTGGATATCACTTCAATCACAGACTCCAATCTTGGCTTCCGAATCCTGAATACTATAAGATCAACAGCTCCCCTCCCCCAAAGTGTGACACTAACGAGATAGTCATGCTATTAAGAGTTGACCTTCGTGGGCAGGGGTGACCCCAGGTGGTGGTGGCCTGGAGAGAGTTTATCTTCATGGCTTTTATCTCTGCCTTGATGGTCACCTCACCCACCAGTGACCACTCACCCCAACCTAGGAGCACCCTGTGCACTGACCTCACCAGCCTCTCCTTAAGAGATGGCTTCTGAATCAGGAAAGCCCTCTATTTTAATGGACTATCCATACCAGACCTGTGGAGGAGGGGTGGGAGACTAGTTGGAACCAGTGGTGGCCTTGCTCAGCGTGGCATCAAGATGAGGGGCCCTTTTACTTAGGGGACCTAGTCCCAGTCTCTCAGCCAGCCCCCGACATCTCTGGGAGTTCTTGGCTGTTGGACAGGCAACTGAGACACCTGGATTCTCACAGGACCTCCAGTGAGAGGAAGCCTAAATTTCCACGTCTTCAGTCCTGAAGACCAAAGGAGAAAAAGCTTGGCGTTCCTCAACAGATGAGGTAAATCAACCCAGAGTATGGCAACTGGAAAGATCAGAGCATTTTTCTGACCCATGAATGTTTATAAAATTCTGTTTACAAGATACAGATGTTTCTCAGGGAAAAAAAATTCATCACGGCTCTGGGAGTTTAAATACACATCATGTACCCCCATCAATAAATTTCAGGACGGAGGAAGTAAATGCTCACACTTTCCTAAAGCTTCCAAGGGTGGAAGCCATAGATCATGCGGTAACATGCCACCACTGATTTTCTTCACGATTGGAGATAATTCATCTTTAGAGTGGAGCACTGAATAAATGACCCCATGCAATGCCATATTCTGCTACATCACTATTAATTGATGACATTGTCCGGGGGCATGAGGCTGCACGGAAAGTCGGAGGAATGATGGGCCCTTGCCTGTCTACTTACTTTCAACACCAGGATAAACCACGTGGTCTGCTCTCAGAGAAGAAGAAAAATGCTTTCCATGTCTAAAGCTTAAACTCCCAGAAATTGCCAGTCCTCAAAAAAAGCACCACTCTTGTTATGGACTGAACTGTATCCCCCCCTAAAATATGTTGTAAAATTCTAACCTCTATACCGATGGTTGGTGCCCTGGTGGTACAGTGGTAAAGAGCTCGGCTGTTAACCAAAAGGACAGCAGTTTGAATCCACCAGCCGCTCCTTGGAAACTTTATGGGGCAGTTCTACTCTTTCCTATAGGGTTGAAGGCAATGGGTTTATACCTGTAGTTATAATCTCATTTGGGGAGAGGTTTTCTTTGTTAATGAGGCAGTATTAGTGTAGGGTGCATTTTAAGTCAATCTCTTCTAAGATTAAAAGGGCAAATTGAGCAAGCAAGCAAGCAGAGATGGGGGAAGACAGATGGCATGCCACACAGAGATCACCAAGGAGCCAAAGAATAGAAGCTAAGAGACAAGGATCTTCTCCCAGAGCTGACAGAGAAAGAGCCTTCCCCTAGAGCCAGTGCCCTAAATTCAGACTTCTAGCCTCCCAAACTGTGAGAAAATGAATTTCTGTTTGTTAAAGTCTCCCACTTGTGGTATTTCTGTTATGGCAGCCCTAGATAACTAAGACGACCCTGAAATTAAAAGATACCTCTGGAGGAGAAGAATGCTCCTCTGCCAGGGAACCAGGACGAAAATGTTCTGAGCAGTGGAGTCGCTGGTGGCGTAGTGGTTAAGTGTTACGGCTGCTAACCAAAGGGTCGGCAGTTCGAATCCGCCAGGCTCTCCTTGGAAGCTCTATAGGGCAGTTCTACTCTGTCCTATAGGGTTGCTATGAGTCGGAATCGACTCGATGGCACTGGACTTGGTTTTGGTTTTTTTTAGTGGAGTCATTAGGATCTCCACCTCATGGTGCTCCCTCAGCCTGTCCACACTGCTCGAAGTGCCTTGTCTGTGGCCTGTCCACTCCTCAAGGAGGAAGGAAGGAAGTGAAAGGAATGAGTAGCTATATCTCTTGTGAAGAGAAAAACTAAGGTGCTGTTTTGGGAAAGCGGCTAAGTAGGAATGGGTGCCGCCATCCGTCTGTCAGTGTGTTGTACTGTGATGGCTTACATGTCGCTGTGATGCTGAAAGCTATTTCCCTCGTATTTCAAATACTAGCAGGGTCACCCATGGTGGACAGGTTTCAGTGGAGCTTCCAGACTAAGATTAGGAAGAAAGGCCTAGTGATCCACTTAAAAAATCATCCAATGAAGACCTTATGGATCACAACATAAGATAGTCTGATACAGTGCTGGAAGACGAGCCCCCTTGGTTTGAATGCACTCAAATTACCCAGTGGCCACAACAATGGACTTGAACCCACCAATGATCACGAAGATGGTACAGAATGGCGCAGCATTTTGTTATGTGGTACATGGGGTCACCGTGAGTAAGAGCCGGCTCAACAGAAACTAACAACAACAGGGATGGGTAGGATCCATATCACCCTCTAGTTTGAAAGCAGAGGTGGAGAGGATTCCAGGGCAAGTTATAAGGTCACCAGTGGGAAGACTGAGACAAGGAAAACTGGGCTCTGTACAGGCAAAGGACATTAGTAATATGAATTTGCACAGGGTGGAAGGGCTTTAAGCCTCTTCAAACTGGTTCAGTCATGGTTGATGAAGTGAAACTGGAATGGACCTAAATTATTACAATTTGGGTGATCCAGAACCATAACCAGAATGGGAAAAGTTATGGTTCAAAGCCCTGGAACGGGAGACTCAGAAGAGGCATAGTGAGCCCTTTCAGGAGCCTGATGCATGAAACTGAATTACTGCCAGGACTGAGAAGAGCGATACACATTCAAAGCGGCTCAGTTGGCTGCCATCTTCGAGAAAGGGATTGCTATTTCCGACTCTGCTCAGGCAAGGGAGATTTGGTTACTATGCAACGCATGTGTTGCCCTTGTTTTCTAAGAGGGAGATTAGGTTTCTAGCAGGGCTTCAACCTATAATTTTTCCTGTTCCGGTTATCATTCTGGTTCACCTAAATTTTAAAAATTCAGGTCTGTTCTGGTTTAGCTTCCTTTGACATGACTGAACCGGGAAGAACCGGTTCGAAGCCCTGGGCAAGACGTGCGAAAGATCGAAGCGGAGGCAGGTGACAAATGAAGCAAAAACAAGAAATGGCCAAGGGCAGACAAGAAAGAATAAAGAACAGAACCAAAGGACTCTGTTCCTGAATAGAGCGTGCAGAACCAAAATTCAATCTCAGAAACACAGGTCACCAGAAGTTTCCAATCCAGGTAGAATGATGATGAGTTGAATTACACATAACGTTTGTATGTAGGGACCATGGAAAAATTGGCAGGTAAAAGTGGAGGAAAATCGCAGCATTTAAAGCGACTACTGCCCATTTTCTAGCTGCTGTTCCTTCTCCACTGTCACCTGCAATTGTTACTTGAGAAGCAGGCATGGTTACCAATGGGCAGGGCCTTTTAAAGGTTGCTAGTAACAAGGAAAACCGTAGCTTTTTATATTGATTTCTCATGTGCTTTAGAAGTTTATAAATAGCAGAATGCAGGGCCACTGTTAGCTCATAGCTGCGTCGAAAACGACATGGAATCAGGGTAGATTCAGACGGGGCCCACCTGCATCCCCCGCCCCCAGCTGACACTTCTCTCACACGGGGTCTGCAGGAATTGGCTTTTGCGGTAATGACAATGGCTGGCATCCCCGGCTCTGCATCGGGTCCTATTTCAAAGGTTTCCTGTGAACAAACTCATTTAATCCTCACAGTGAACCAGTGAGAGGGAACTATCATGATACCCGCTTCACAGATGGGGGAACTGAGGCAGAAGCCAAGCAGCAGCTTCCTCGAGCACTAGCAGAGCTAGGATTTGAACCCTGGAATCTGTCTCTTCCTGTGCGGCAGAAACACCTTGGGCCGGTTCTTTCCCTGATCCTTATTGAGGGACAGATGGCCCTCGGCTGACCCCCATCCCTGCTGGGAGTTGTGGGGGATGGGGACACTTGCTGTCATGAGCCAATGGTGCTCATTCTCAGACTGAGAAGGTACAGACATTCCCCAGTAGGTCTCGCTGGCCCAATGGCTAGGTGTTGAAAATATCCACGCCGTAATAAGATTAAGAAAGAGAACAACAACAACAAAAAAACCCAAACCCACTGCCTTCGACTTGATTCCGACTCATAGCGACCCTAAAGGACAGAGTAGAACCGTCGCATAGAGTTTCTAAGGAGTGCCTGGCGGATTTGAACTGCCGACCTCTTGGTTAGCAGCTGTAGCACTTAACCACTACACCACCAGGGTTTCCTAAGAAAGAGAAACCTCTCTTAAATGTATCAAAACCCACTGACTGACTTTTAAAGAGAGAAATCTGCCAACTCCACTGGGAGTCGATCTCCTAGCAGCTGGAAGTTTACTGGATCAGGGATGCGATTTGCCTGAGCAGCTCCCAGTGCCAACTTCTGTCTGCCCGCCCCCTGTAGACCGCGAGTCCCCCCGTGGGGGTGGGCAGATGGCTGTTAGCTTCCCACTGCCCCTAGCCCAAGAAGTAGCACACAGAAGTACTCACAAAAAGTGTATGGAATCGGAAAAGACTTTGAAGAAAGTTTACTTGCAGACCCTCTCCATCGGTTCTCCAAGCGACCCCTCAAGTGCTTGCTCTGGGCCTTTCTGTGCACCCCACCTGCACTCGGGACAGTAACAGTGGGGAAGGATAAGACCCCTGCCTGATGGGAACCAAGGTCTGCTTTCAGAGCAAGAATTAAAATGCAAACGGTTAGAGAACAAGGCAGGAAGGCTCCTTGGCAAGCGGGGAAGGCCGGCAGAGATGTGGAGACAGGGTTAGGCAGAATGGCTAGGCTACCTTGATATTGGAGAACCAGGAAGGCCTAGAGATCATGGAACCAAAGGTTTGTAACTTTTTAAGTTCCCACACTTTTCTCAGCAAAACGCACTTTTCTTCTATTTCAGGAGGTTTAAAGGCTTCCCTCCAGCTCCCATCTGTCAGTTTGTCTTGCTGTGGTGGTCTGAGTGTTGCTAATGATGCAGGAAGCTACGCCACCAGTAATTCAAACACCAGCAGGTGGACAGGTTTCAGTGGAGCTTCCACACTCAGACAGACTAGGAAGAAAGGTCTGGCAATCTACTTCTGAAAATTAGTCAATAAAAACCCTATGGTTCACAACAGAACCCTATGTTTCTGATATAGTGCTAGAAAATGAGCCCCCCTAGGTTTTTTTTAGGTAGAGGAATGACGAAGATGGTGCAGGACCAGGTACCGTTTTGTTCTCTTATACATACAAACAACAAAAGACTTCCCTTAGGCTCCTCCATGGATTTACACAGACCCCAAGTTAATATGTCCTGATTTATTCCGACCCCTTCATTTTTACACCTAGGAAGCTGAGGCCCAGAGAGGTTAAGCCACTTATACAGGTTGACACAGTGGATCATGGCAGAAAAGAACTACAGCCCTGGTCCCCAGATGTCTGGAATAGAACCCTTCCAAGTCCCCAAGCTATGGCCACAGCCTGGCGAGACATTTATGCCTCAGTGTCTCACCTGTGGGTTCATGGCAGCAAGGTTGAGGTTGCCTGTGAGGCCAAACCTTGTTAGTCAGTCCTACGGCCTCAGAGCCACTGCTGCGTGAACAGCCTATCTCTGCACACATCACAACCCACCTCTCCACCTTCCAGCACCCAGGCTGGGCACGGTACTTTTGGCCAAGTGCCATGCCAGATAATATTTTATCTTAAAATTTTTGTATGTTTGCATGTGTGTTTCGGGTGTGCTTCCTCCCTCAGTGGCCAGGACTCCCTGGATTCCAAAATGGGCAAAGTACACTGAAATCCAGGGGTCTATGGCAGTCAAGCTCCTTCCCAAGCGCTGCGTCTGTGAGTCAGTCTTAACACATTCGTATTCTGCTCCAAGCTCTCTCCTAGGAGACAGCTGGGTGTGAGACATCCTGATGCTTACAACGTAAGAAAAATATACGTTGTTGGCAACCATTTCTTTCTTTCTAAAAACGACGGTAACGTAGGTGCTGCTCACTTCCAGGATGTGCAGATGTCAGTGACCTCCTTCTTTGGGCTCTAGATGGAGTGACTGCAGCCAGATTTAATCTTTTAAGATATCTGTGTTCAGGAACTTGTCAGCACATCTTCCTCTTTAACTAGGTGAACCCGCAATCCCTGGACAGAGATGGAGAAGCACACAGACTTGTCACCTGGGCGCCCTGCACTGTCTAGGGTAGGGCTGCTGACTTCCTGCTGACAAGACATGACAGACACTTTCAAAGAGGAAAGTCACCCGAGGCCACCTAGACAGGATCATTTGACCATCATTTTTTCTGGCTCTAGGTCCCTGGCGGCGCATTTAAGTGTTCGGTTACTAACTTAAAAGGTTGGCGATTTGAACCCTCCCAGCAGCACTGTGAAAGAAAGGCCCAGTGACCTGCTTCTGTAAAGATTAAAAACTAGCAACCAAACAAACAAAAAACCCATTGCCACTGAGTCGATTCCAACTCACGGTGACTCCGTGTATTACAAAGTAGAACTGTGCTCCACAGGGGTTTTGGGCCATGACTTTTTATAGAAGATCACCAGGCCCTTCTTCCGTGATGCCGCTGGGTGGGTTCAAATCACCAACCTTTAGGTTAGCAATCAAGTGCAAACCATCTGAGCCACCTAGGGATCCTACTGAACAAAACCCTATGAAGCTTAGTTCTACTCTGTAACCATGGGGTCACCATAAGTCTAAATTGATCCAACAGCAAAGAGTTTGGTTTTTTGGGGGGTCATACATCCTTTTCTTCTACAGTTTTTTCCAGTAGGCAATACTGGGGTGTACTTGCCCCAAATTAGTCTAAGAAGCCACGATAATTCCAATCAAGATCCCAGCAAAAATTTTAAAATGGGATTTGACAAACGGGCTCTAAAATTCATCTGGAAGAGAAAATGTACCAGAACAGGCGAGGGCATTTTGGAAAAGAAACACTAGCGGGGGAGCTGAGGGTGGGGGTAGGAGAAAACTTTTCTAGTAAATGAAGCGCTGTGACCACAGCATTGGAACAGCAATGGAACAGAACAGAGTCCAGAGCAGCAATGGAACAGAACAGAGTCCAGAACAGACACGTGGGACATGGGATAGGGCAGGCATTGCAGATTAGTGGTGAAAGAGAGACCAGTGGTTCTCAAAGTGCGGCCGGTGCACCCTCATGGTTCCCAAGACCCTTTCGGGGGATCCTCCAGAGTAAAACTATTTTCATATCAATACCAAAACACGGTTTATCACATTAATGTCACTTGCATTCTCTGCTGATGTGTAGGGGCCACAGGGTGTGTGAGAAAGGTGTCTCTCTGACGCTGTCGGAAGGCAGGCTAGCGCTTTCTTGTGCTTTTGATGACATCGATTCACATTTGACACCGGACATGATAAATATCAATAGATATATTCTCCAGCAACAAAAGCTTTCTGAGGTCCTCAGTAATTTTTAGGCGTGTAAAAGGGTCCTGAGACCAAAAAGTGTGAGAACTGCTGGAGTACAACAGTAAGTGGTATTGGGACACTTCCCTAATCACTGGGGAGATAAAGTTGGAACTTTAGCTCACACCGTACACAAAAAATACATTACAGATAATTTACGAGCCAAGTTTGAGAAACAAAACATAAGGCGAGAAAGATTTTTTAAAAATTGCATAATTTGGGGGTAAGGATATAAAACACAACCCTGGAGCCATGTTTTAAACATTTTTTTTTTGTGTGTGTGTGTGTGTATATATATATAAACTTAAAAGTGAAAGACTGGGAGAAAATATTGGCAAAAGATATTAAAAGATTACTGTTGAGAATACATAAAGAACTCCTATAAATTAAAAGGAAAAGAAAACTCATTTAAAAAGCAGACAAAAAGCATGAATTGGCACCCTGTGATGAAGGCAAAAAAAAAAAAGCGGCCAACAAACAGGAAAAGATGTGCAACCTGTTGTTGTTGTTAGGTGCTGTCAAGTTGGTTCTGACTCATAGCGACTCTATGCACAACAGAACGAAACATTGCCCGGTCCTGCACCATCCTTAAAATCGTTGTTACGCTTGAGCTCATTGTTGCAGCCACTGTGTCAATCCACCGCATTGACAGTCTTCCTCTTTTCTGCTGACCCTGTACTCTGCCAAGCATGATGTCCTTCTCCAGGGACTGATCCCCCTGACAACATGTCTGAATTATGTAAGATGTGGTCTTGCCATGCTTGCTTCTAAGGAGCATTCTGGTTGTACTTCTTCTAAGACATATTTGTTTGTTCTTTTGGCAGTCCATGGTATATTCAATATTCCTCACCAACACCACAATTCAAAGGCGTCAATTCTTCTTTGGTCTTCCTTAGTCATTGTCCAGCTTTCACATGCATATGATGCGATTGAAAACACCATGGCTTGGGTCAGGCGCACCTCAGTCTTCAAGGTGACATCTTAGCTCTTCAACACTTTGAAGAGGTCCTTTGCAGCAGATTTACCCAATGCAATGCATCTTCTGATTTCTTCACTGCTGCTTCCATGGCTGTTGATTGTGGATCCAAGTAAAATGAAATCCTTGACAACTTCAATCTTTTCTCTGTTTATCATGATTTTTTGCTCATTGGTCCAGTTGTAAGGATTTTTGTTTATGTTGAGGTGTAATCCATACTGAAGGCTGTGGTCTTTGATCTCATCAGTAAGTGCTTCAAGTCCTTTTCACTTCCAGCAAGGAAGGTTGTGTCATCTGCATAACACAGGTTGTTAATGAGTCTTCCTCCAATCTTGATGCCTGATTTTTCTGCATATAGTCCAGCTTCTTGTATTATCTGCTCAGCATACAGATTGAAACAAAGAAGGATCAGTAGTTGGAAAATATGGCCTTGGTGATAGAAACAATGCTGGAGATCGAATGATAGAATTTTGCAAGACCAACAACTTCTTCACTGCAAATACCTTCTTTCACCAACACAAACGGCGACTATACACATGGACCTCGCCAGATGGAACACACAGAAATCAAACTGACTATATCTGTGGAAAGAGATGATGGAAAAGCTCAATATCATCAGTCAGAACGAGGCCGGGGCCGACTGTGGAACAGACTATCAATTGCTCATATGCAAGTTCAAGCTGAAACTGAAGAAAATCAGAGCAAGTCCACGAGAGCCAAAATATGACCTTGAGTATATCCCACCTGAATTCAGAGACCATCTGAAGAATAGATTTGACGCACTGAACGCTAGTGACTGAAGACCTGACAAGTTGTGGAATGAGATCAAGGATATCATACATGAAGAAAGCAAGAGGTCACTGAAAAGACAGGAAAGAAAAGACTGAGATGGATGTCAGAGGAGACTCTGAAACTTGCTCTTGAACACTGAGCAGCTAAAGCAAAAGGAAGAACTGATGAAATAAGAGCAACCTGGTTATTACCCAGAAAATGGAAATTCAAAAAATGAAATGTTCCTCCCCATCTAGCTGGCAAAAAGACAAGACTGACAATGCCTAGTGTTGGAGACATGGGAAAATAAACTGGTATAATCTCTTTAGAGGACAATTTGACATGTTGATCAATATTTAAAATGGGCTTAACATTCAACTCAGTGAAGCCATATCTCCTTGCCAATCCTCGAGAAATACTACCATTTGTGCACAAAGTGATACCTACAAGAAAATTCACTTTCTCATTTTCTGAGCAGTAAAAAATTAAAAAAATCTAAATATTCATCAATAGGAGAAGAGTTAAACTATGGTTCAGCTATACTCTGGAGTTCTATGAAACATTTCTACAAAGAATGAGGTAGCTCTATATATTGACAACCTACGATACAACCTACAATATGCAGATGGCACAACCTTGGTTGCTGAAAGTGAAGAGGATTTGAAGCATTTACTGATGAAGATGAAAAGCCACAGCTTTCAATATGGATTATACCTGAACATAAAAAAAAAAAAAATTATGTTCAGGTATAAGCCATATTGAACATAAAGAAAACAAAAATTGGTGTAACTGGACCAATAAGCAACATCATGATAAAAGGAGAAAAGATTGAAGTTGTCAAGGATTTCATTTTACTTGGATCCACAATCAATACTCATGGACGCAGCAGTGAAGAAATCAAAAGACGCATTGCACTGGGTAAATCTGCGGCAAAGGACCTCTTCAAAGTGTTGAAAAGCGAGGATGTCACTTTGAAGACTAAGGCGCGCCTGACCCAAGCCACGGTATTTTCAATCGCATCATATGCCTGTGAAAGCTGGACAATGAATAAGGAAGACCTGGGAAGAATTGATGCCTTTGAACTACAGTGTTGGTGAAGAATACTGAATATACCATGGACTGCCAAAAAAACGAACAAATCTATCTTGGAAGAAGTACAGCTGGAATGCTCCTTGAAAGCAAGGATAGTGAGGCTTCATCTTACATACTTTGGACATGTTATCAGGAGGGACCAGTCCCTGGAGAAGAACACCATGCTTGGTGGAGGGTCAGTGAAAAAGAGGAAGACCCTCAATGAGATGGACTGACACAGTGGCTGCAGCAATGGGCTCAAGCATAGCAACAACTGTGAAGATGGCAAGGACTGGACAGTGTTTCATACTGTTGTACGTAGGGTTGCTATGGGTCAGAACCAACGGCGTCTAACAACAACATATACTGACATGGAAATACCTCCAGGAAATATTTAAAAATCAAATTGTGGAATGATACATTCAGTAGGATCCTTTGTAGGTACCGACGATCCCCCAATCACGTATTTGTAGATGTGTACGTATGTACAAATAACATTAACGTCACTCTCATTCCCTCCTGTTGTAAAGGAAGACCCTCAATGAGACGGACTGACACAGGGGTTGCAACAACAGGCTCAAACATACCTACTACTCTGAGGACGGTGCAGGACTGGTAAGCATTTTGTTCTGTTGTATATGGGGTTGCTATGAGTTGGAACTGATTCAACGGCACCTACTAACAACAACATATGCACACTTATGTATTCAAAGTCTTAGAAGGCCATCTGGAAGGGCGCACAGACTGTCCATAAGGACTATCATGAAATCATGGAGGCAGCGTAAAGGGCAACTCCTCCTTTTTGACCTTTACATTTCTGGCAATTTGAAATTTTTTCACAATGACAGTATGTTCTTGTATCACTTGGGGGATTTTAAAAACCAAACAACACCCCCCCTCCCAATCTAATCTTAGGAGATACAATCAGGTGCTCATTTTCCATAAGACTTCCTCAGCCAGAATGGCTGGGGTAGTGGGAGAACCTAGCTCTGGATCTTCTGGGTGGAGGGAGGGCTGGCCGTTAGGAGAACCAGCCTCTAGTCCTGGCGACAGTGCGGAGCATAAACCGGGGAGGTCACGTACCCTGTCAGGGGAAGGCCAGTTGTAAGCAGAGGTAACAGCTCCTGTCCTACTGATTTTCCGGGGTTCTTCTGAGGATCGACACGTATCAGGATGGAAGAGCCCTGAAGCCGAGCGTCAGTGGAGACCTGACTGCCTTGGCCATTTTTCCAACCTGCTTTATGATGCACTTCCTTTCTGTGAGTGCTCTGCCAACTCCAGCCATCTCCAAATTCCATTCAAACAGAACGGCTCACATTAGGCCATCCCTGCCTTTCCAATGGATGTGCCTTGCGATAAAAGCAAATGGGGGATAAAAAGGGCTTTCTGTCAAAAGCCTCCACTAACATAGAATCAATTACCCTTTGATTCACCAACCACTGGAAACCCTTTCATTTTGGGAGAGGTGCACAATAAGTCGTGATGAGAAATGACTGTGATCCTTTTAATTGGCTGCTAATGTGGAGTTACACCAGAATGACTGTTTATCGGCAGGGCTTCCCCAACAGAGTCTTCCTCTGGTGCCGCTGATGACCCTGGGGCATTTCTGCGCATGTTCCCCAAGCCTGTGCCAGCTTCCAGCCGAGAAGTGGCCAAGGCTGCACGGCCACGTGGATGCCCTGATGCATCACTCCCTGACAAGTGACCGACCAGTAATGCTCCCTCGAGTTGTAATACTGTCATTGCCAAGCATGTAATTTTTTCCTCTCTTTCTATATTATATGCAAGTAATTGGGACCAAAAATCAAACCAGTTGCAAAGAGGATCCTAAAGCTACTCAAGGCCCATGTGGAGGCTCACACATGTATGATATTTTAGATGCTTTTCTTAAATATATTTCAAATGGAATGCATTACACCCCCGAACTAGTGTGGGCTCTCCCTTTTTCCCGCTGTGCCTGTCACCCCCCCCTCAGAGTTGGTCTGGCTCCGCCTCAGCTCTCCCGCCTGCATGCGGGACTCCCCCGGCCCGGCTGCCCACGGGCACCACTTTTGGATCCTCCTCTGCTTGCTGCCCTCATCTCCTCAGGACTTCACTGCGCTCTGCTCCCTGCTGTAAGCTGAATATTCTACAAACCCTGCTCCGATGATGTCATTCACGGGCCAAAAGCCCTACCGGCTCCCCAGAGCCCAGGAAAGCAGGCGGCGCAACTCCGAGCCCAATTCCTCCAGCCACAGCTCGTCCTGGGAGCAGTACTTCCTGAGCACCTCACCCCACAGCCCCCACCCCTCAGTGTTTAGCTGTCGCAGCACTGACCTCTTTTTCCACAGCACCTGAGTTTGTAAGTGCATATAAAAAAAAAAAAAATTTTTTTTTTTTTTTATGTGCACTCATGCGATTAAGGGCAGACCCCCTGTTGACGTCTCGCCTTCCATGAGGGAGGCCTGGGTTTGACTCTTGGCCAATGCACCTCATGTGCGGCCACAGACCCTTTGTCACTGGAGGCTTGTGTGTTGCTGTGATGCTAAGCAGGTCTCAGCAGAGCTTCCAGATTAAGACAGACTAGGAAGAAAGGCCCGGCAATCTCTTTCCAAAAATCAGCCAATGAAAACCCTATGGATCACAATGGCTGGATCTGCAACTGATCATGGGGATGTCACAGGACCTTTGTGGCCCTGCATTTTGTTCCCCTGGGGCTGACTGGAGGGTTGACTTGGAGCATGGCTGTGCTCCGGGTGCCTGGCACACTTGCTGCCTTTGTGGCCGAATGGACTCCCAGTCCTGGGCTAGCCCATCAGACTGCCTGCTCTTCCCTGCACACCCTGTGTGCCCCTGTGACCCTGGCTCAGCTGGTCACTCTGGGATCTTTCCCCAACACTTCTCCCATTAAAAAGCCACCTGTCTCTCAAAGCCTGGTGCAAATGTCACCTTTGAATCCTAAATGCCCACAGGATATGTGTCTCCCTTCTTTGACTCTGCACCCCCCAGGTGCACCTCATGTCTTTTTATGGCATTTAAAACATATTCTGCCTTAAAAAAACTCACAGTTACAGCCAGTCCCTGGCCTCAGCAGACATTGCTTAGAGAGAGGGAGGGATCTCACATTTGTGTCTTACTTCATCGCTGTCCTGCACTGCACTCTGCCCCTTCCCACTGAATGTAATCTGACGGTCGGGGAGGACTGCTCTGGATTTTGTAACCCCAGCAGGTTTTGCACACAGTGGGTGTTTTATAAGTATATATATATATTTTTTTTAACAGGAAATAGATAACCATTGGAGCTCCTTGGTTCAAAACTGCCTGGTCTTTTTGAAGAAAACGGTCCCTTTCCCCAAGGCTGGCCAGGGAGTTCTTGAAAGCCTATAGTACAGGGCAGCTACCCCACTTATCACAGGCCCCCAAAAGGCCCCCACCCCACTGCCTCTCTGACCCAAGGAGGAAAGGGAGGACATGGTCACAGGCTGCAGGAGAAGAGACAGTGGGCCGTGGGAAGGAAAGAAGAAGAGGAGGAAGTGAGGAGGACTGGCCACAGGCGATGAGGCCGGAGTGCTCCCTCCAGGTGTGCCCAGCATCCAGCCCTCACCAATTGGGAAGGGCCTGCTGAGCACCTGTGAGTGAGCCAGGGCATTTGCATCATCCCCTCCGTCCTTCCCTCCATTCGTCCTCCTCCTGCTTAGCCTGTCTTCTTTTCCCTCTGTTCCTCTCTTCTTTTACCAGGCTTGGCTCTGGTACTAGACACCCTCCACTCTAGGCTTACTTACAGGATGAGCTGGGTGAGTCTCTCATCCTAAAGTCCTGCTGTTGGGTTTTACGTGAACTTGAGGAAGAGTTTTCCATCATTCACGTCTATATTTCTGCAAACGTGTCTTGGTTGGTTGTCAATCAGCCATTGTTTCTAATCTCTCTCCCTTCACCGATGATACTGATGGGACATTTTGCAGAGCAAATCTGCTGGGAGAACCCTTTGTCTGGGCCCCATTTCTCATCAAAATATTCTGACATCATGGTCAAGGGATCAGATCTGAGGCCACTGAGAATTCTTAAACACAGCCATCTTCTGGCCGGAGGAGATTCTGCAGAGGTTAAGTGCCAAGGTGACATTAGGCTTCATGTTCATGGTCAAGCCCTGTGCTCAGGTAATTCAGCCGGAAAACCACTTGTAGTTTTAAGAACTCAGCATTTTACAGATTCTTGTTTGGGACAGACTGCAGGTCAGGAGGGGATGAGTTTGGTGGCACTGCCATAAATCGAAGGGCAGCTTTCACGGGTGTGCAGTGTGTGCGTCATAAGCCAGTCTCAGCCACCATAAATCAGGCACTCCAAAGAGACTCCCACTGGTCTCAACCAGCCTGGAGCAAAAGAGAATGAAGAACACCAAAGACACAAGGAAAATATGGCCCAATGGACAGAAAGGGCCACATAAGCCAGAGACTCCATCAGCCTGAAGCCAGAAGAACTAGATGGTGCCTGGTTATAAGTGATGACTGCCATGACAGGGAACACAACAGAGAACCCCTCGTAGACCAGGAGAAAAGTGGGATAAAGACCTCAAATTCTCATAAAAAGACCCGACTTAATGGTCTGAGTGAGACTGGAGGGACTCCAGAGGTCATGGTCCCTGGGCTCTCTGTTGGCCCAAAACTAAAACCATTTCCAAAGCCAACGCTTCAGACAAAGACTAGACTGTAAGACATAAAATGATACTGGTGAGGGGTGTGTTTCTTGGCTCAAGTAGACACATGAGACTATGTGGGCAGCTCCTGCCTGGAGGAGGGATGAGAAGGCAGAGGTGGAGAGAAGCTGGCTGAATGGACACGGGAAATACAGGGTGGAGAGGAGGAGTGTGCTGTCACATTGTACGGAGAGCAACTAGGGTCACATAGCAATGTGTGTATAAGATTTTGTATGAGAAACTCACTTGAATTGTAAACTTTCACTCAAAGCACAATTAAAAAACAGCAACAACACCAAAGGAGACTTCCGAACTCTCCGTGTCTCTGCAGTGGAAGGGAGCTTACGGGAGTTGAGTTTGTTGCTGCTGTTAGCTGCCGTTGAGTCGGCTCCGATTCACGACGACATTATGCGTAACAGAATGAAACACAGCCCGGACCTGGTATTGAGTGTGGCCCCAGTCTAACGGCAGCACCTCCTACCACGCTGACAAGCAGGACCCATCCTCTTTCTGAGCACCCCAGTCACTGTGACTGTGTTGCTCCTCCAGGCCAGGCCATTTCTGAGCAGCTCCACACTCTTCCTCAAGGAGCTGAAAGCTGTCCCTCGTAAGCTTCCATTCAGCCATCCCCATGCCACCTCCAAAGCCACACAGGTGCCTGGAGGAAAGGGAGGTGCCACTGACAGTGAACAGGTATGGAGACAGGACCCAGCTTCGCTTGCCACACTGGCCTGGGATAACCAGCACTGTATAACACATCCCAGCCCAGTGGCACCTAAGATACAGTTTTTCTTCTGGAATTCAAGTTTACGATAACTCATCGGAACCCAATGCTTCTTAATCCATTCACCGAAGGAGAAGTTCTTCTCGAAAACACGCATTTCAAACAGAAAAAACGACTTCACAACAGACAGCCTTAGGGAGCCACACCGCTCATTCCGGTGGTGGAGGGGGGAAGTTAGTGGCACACATAAAAAATGTGTACATGCTTTGTAATTACAACACACAGACACACACACAGACACACACACACACGCAGCACCCTACTTTTGATATGGAGATTTCTGATATTCCCAAAGTTCCCCACTACTTCCAAAAACAATAAAGACCCAGTGTGGTGGCACCGCCCAGACTGCTGTTGTTCACCTCTCTGCCTGTCTCCTCACTCCTGGGAACGGACAGCTTTGCCCTCAGAATCTTTCCTGAACTTTCTCTCAGCTCTCTGATTTCTCCAGGAGAGAAATGGGTGGTTGCGTCCAAGGGGTCTTTTCTTTGGCTGGGGCAGTGGCCCGGGGGTATTTCGGCCTCAGCTGCAGGTTGCCTTGCTTCCAGGCCAGAGCCCTGCATAGCAGCAGTTCAAACGAGGTGACTAAACCAGCACACTGGCAACCTTCCCTGACCACTGGGAAGAGCTGGCTGTTTCAACAAGGGCCTCATGGGATGTCTTATTATCATTTTCATCCTGAACTCTGGGAGAACACACACACACACATGTCTATATACATATGTAAGCACATATATATACAGACACACACGTATGTAAGGATATACATACACACACGTATGTGCATGCATGTGAGTGTATTTTTAATCACCAGCGCTTGTCGTCCACCCTCCCTGTCTAGCTTTAACAGAAAAGGCAGAAAAGGGAAGCGAGGACAGACACAGGCTCGGAAGGGGCCTGGCCTGCAGATGGGCCTTGCAGGTTGATGGGCTTAGGCAGAAATCCTCTAAACCCACTGCACTTGAGTCTGATGCTCATACCCCCACCTGAAGGCTTGTGTGGTGGGCAGAATAATGAGCCCCAAAGATGTCCACGCCCTACCCTCTGGCCCCTGTGAATACACGGCCTCACACGGCAAAAGGGATTTGTAGACGTAATTAAGGTTATAGACCTTGAGATGGGAGATGATTCTGGATTATCCAGGTGGGCCAATGCCATCACTGAGTCTTTAAAAGTGGGGAACCTTCTGGTGGAGTCAGGGAGAGTGGAGGAAGGAGAAGCAAGAGAGATTCAAACCTGAGAGGGGCTTGATGCTCATCGCTGGCTTTGAAGATGAAAGGCATATGAGTCAGGGAGCCTCAAGCAGCTGAGAACACCCCAGCCCAACAACCCCAGCCCATAGCCAGCAAGGCAACGAGGACCTACATCCCTTGGAACAGAATTCAGCCCAAACCTGAACAAGCCTGGAAGAGGATTCTCCCCTAGAGCCTTCAGGTAAGGTCCTAGGCCACCAACACCTTGGTCCTGGCTTTGTGGGACCTGGAGCAGAGAAACCACCTGAGCCTGCTGGGCTTTGACTGACAGAACAGTGTGATCATACATGTGCGTTACTTTAAGCCACTAAGTTTGTGGTTGGAGCCTGGTGGCTCAGTGGTTAAGAGCTCGGTTGCTAAGCAAAAGGTTGGCAGTTCAAATCCACCAGGCGCTCCTTAGAAACCCTATGGGGCAGGTCTAGTCTGACCTATAGGGTCGCTATGAGTCCGAACCGACTTGACAGTAACGGATAAGTTTGTGGTTGTTACAACAGCAACGGGAAGCTAATGCAGCTGGGCACACGCCGGAGTGAGCTGCCTCCAAAAGGCCTTGGTCTGGAGGCCCTGGGTGGGTGGGGCATCTGTAGGCACCAGGTATCCACCGTGCAGGTGGGGTGGACTGGGGACATGTGGCCCCTGAGCCCGTGAGCGGGTGGAGGAGATGCTGGGGAACGTTAGCAAGGGCGCGGAGAATCTGCCTATTGATGACAAGGGCCAGCACCCAGATGTGTCAATACTATTTGGAAAGGCGGTGACTGAGGTTTTTATGAGTTTTCAAAAACTGGGCCAGAGGGAAAACTCCTTACCTGGGAATGATTTTTTTAAAATATACTAAAATTTGCTCTGGACTAAATAAATAGAAGCATTTCTCTTCTTTCCTCCCCTTTCCACATGAGTAGTTTCTCTAGCAAAATCAGCAGGCTACATAGAATACGCTGCCAGTCTACTTCTTTAAATGGGCAACTTTGTCTATTCACCCTACTGGGGAACACAGTGTTGATGGCTACGCAGACTACCAGACAGCTAAACCACGAGAACGAGCAGACAGGGTGTTCTAAGGGAAGGAACACAAGGCTGACGGCTAGGCAGACTATCAGCACAGCTAAACCATGACAACGGGCAGACAGGGTGTTCTAAGCTTAGGAAGGTCCTGGAAGAGGCCGCCTGTCACATACACTGTCCAAAAAGCAACATCTCTGAAACCACCCCTGCCAGGCGTTTAGGCAACGCTTTGGAGTCAGGTGCTCTCACACACGTCCCACAGAATTGGTTTTGTCAGCGTATCACTGTCAAGTACGGAGTGGTTGGCTATTGTGGATCAAAAAATTGAGACACAAAAAGGGTTAAGCACTGGCCCTGGACCTCATAATTAATCATGGTGGAACAGGCCTAAGAAGACTACCCCAGGCCAGGACTTACCAGCTGGTCCTTCCTTGAGAACCCCTCTGGGGTTAGGACATTGTTAGATCCAAGACCCAGGAGGTCTGGAGTGAGGTATCACGAAGGCCGGCAGCCTCTGAACCAACTACCACACAGCTTCTCCTGCCCCGGTGCAAGGGCTGTGCCTGACAGTGACGCCCAGGGGAGACGCCCAGAGCAGCAGATGTCCTCAGGCCCCAGGGATGCAAGGCAGCTGAAATCACCCAGCTTGGAGGAAGCCTTTGTCATCAGCCTCCAGAGGCTCATGGCCATTGGCGCCTGCTGTCTGAGGGCTGGGCGGCCTCCAGCACAGGGCACACAGATGCCAGGGACAGAGGAGGGGGAGGCAGCCTCCATGCTACATCTTTTCAGCTTCAGAAAACATTCCAGTTGGCCACCCAGAACACAAGTTGGGTTCTGAGGTATATTTATAAAACTTAATATGACCAGCATGTTTTCATGATGCAACCAATTTCCTGAAAGGATTAGACAAGACTTTCTTCAGAAAAAAAAAAAAAAAAAGACAAGTCTTGGCCATAAGATGATGCCAAATTAAATTCCTGGAAAATTACAGAGAGGCAATGGGGCTGGGAGGGTGACACCCAGGAAGGTCGGGGAGGAGGGACTACGGGGGGCAGAGGCATTTCCCACCAGCCTTTCTTAGCAGCCACAGATGAGAATTCATTCCTATGGCACCTTTCCCTTCTAGCTAACTCTAGCTTCCCTTCGCATTAATAGAAGACAAGATGTACCCACAGAATTCATTCTTCCAGTCCCCTTTGTACTTCTCCCATACGGCCCCTGCCCTCTTCCACAATACAGATTTGTGTGAAAAAGATATTAGCAGACCACAGAATCTGTGGACTCCTTGGGTGGTGCGAACGGTTAAGCCCTTGAACTAGCTGAAAGGTTGGTGGTTTGAACCCACCCAGAGGTGCCTTGGAAAAAAGACCTGGCAATCTACTCTCAAAAAACCAGCCACTGAAAACCCTACAGTGCCCAGTTCTACTCTGACACAATGAGGTCACCAGGAACCGCGATTGACTAGATGGCAGCTAACACCAACAACTTAGAATCTGCACAATGAGGTCACCAGGAACCACGATCGACCAGATGGCAGCTAACACCAACAACTTAGAATCTGCACACTGAGGTCACCAGGAACCACGATCGACCAGATGGCAGCGAACACCAACAACTTAGAATCTGACACAACGAGGTCACCAGGAACCACGATCGACTAGATGGCAGCGAACACCAACAACTTAGAATCTGACACAATGAGGTCACCAGGAACCACGATCGACTAGATGGCAGCTAACACCAACAACTTAGAATCTGCACAATGAGGTCACCAGGAACCACGATCGACTAGATGGCAGCTAACACCAACAACTTAGAATCTGACACAATGAGGTCACCAGGAACCACGATCGACTAGATGGCAGCGAACACCAACAACTTAGAATCTGACACAATGAGGTCACCAGGAACCATGATCGACTAGATGGCAGCTCACACCAACAACTTAGAATCTGCACAATGAGGTCACCAGGAACCACGATCGACTAGATGGCAGCGAACACCAACAACTTAGAATCTGCACAATGAGGTCACCAGGAAGCACGATCGACCAGATGGCAGCTAACACCAACAACTTAGAATCTGCACACTGAGGTCACCAGGAACCACGATCGACTAGATGGCAGCTAACACCAACAACTTAGAATCTGCACAATGAGGTCACCAGGAACCACGATCGACTAGATGGCAGCTAACACCAACAACTTAGAATCTGCACAATGAGGTCACCAGGAAGCACGATCGACCAGATGGCAGCTAACACCAACAACTTAGAATCTGCACACTGAGGTCACCAGGAACCACGATCGACCAGATGGCAGCTAACACCAACAACTTAGAATCTGACACAACGAGGTCACCAGGAACCACGATCGACTAGATGGCAGCGAACACCAACAACTTAGAATCTGACACAACGAGGTCACCAGGAACCACGATCGACTAGATGGCAGCGAACACCAACAACTTAGAATCTGACACAATGAGGTCACCAGGAACCACGATCGACTAGATGGCAGCTAACACCAACAACTTAGAATCTGACACAACGAGGTCACCAGGAACCACGATCGACTAGATGGCAGCGAACACCAACAACTTAGAATCTGCACAATGAGGTCACCAGGAAGCACGATCGACCAGATGGCAGCTAACACCAACAACTTAGAATCTGCACACTGAGGTCACCAGGAACCACGATCGACTAGATGGCAGCTAACACCAACAACTTAGAATCTGCACAATGAGGTCACCAGGAACCACGATCGACTAGATGGCAGCTAACACCAACAACTTAGAATCTGCACAATGAGGTCACCAGGAAGCACGATCGACTAGATGGCAGCTAACACCAACAACTTAGAATCTGACACAATGAGGTCACCAGGAACCACGATCGACTAGATGGCAGCGAACACCAACAACTTAGAATCTGACACAATGAGGTCACCAGGAACCACGATCGACTAGATGGAGGCTAACACCAACAACTTAGAATCTGACACAAGGAGGTCACCAGGAACCACGATCGACTAGATGGCAGCGAACACCAACAACTTAGAATCTGACACAATGAGGTCACCAGGAACCACGATCGACTAGATGGAGGCTAACACCAACAACTTAGAATCTGCACAATGAGGTCACCAGGAAGCACGATCGACTAGATGGCAGCTAACACCAACAACTTAGAATCTGCACAATGAGGTCACCAGGAACCACAATCGACTAGATGGCAGCTAACACCAACAACTTAGAATCTGCACTCTTCAACACCAGTCTATGCTGCCCATAAACACACAGGTACCAGGACGGTACCCTGCACATACATACCGATGGGTAAGTAGGTACCTGCATATATGCATACCCATTGCTGTTGAGTCAGTTCTCACTCACAGCAGCCCTATGGGACACAGCAGAACTGCCGCATAGGGTTTCCAAGCCTGTCATCTTTATGAAGCACAGTGCCACATCTTTCTCCCGTAGAGTGCGGCTGGTGGGTTCCAATCACAGATCTTCCAGTTAGCAGCCAAGAGTTTAACCACTGAGCCACCAGGGCTCCTACATATACGTACCTATATGTGGATAGATAGGTAGGGCCAAATTTATTTTTAAACCTATGTATTCCATACCCTACCCCACACTGGCTCCCAGAAACCATGGGCTTGGTTTATTAATAAGTGCATAATATATACATCTTATTAAAGTTCTTCATTGTTTAAAAATTCTTTACCACAGATGAGAATTACTCCTCGGAGCAACGTGGACTTCGAGTCCAGTCTACCTGACATGAAGAACAAGAGCTGGATCACAGACCCCAGTGGAACTGGGTCAGTGGGTCCAGCTGGCTGACTCTACAGCAGTTAGAGGAAAAGCTGGGGTGGTGGGGGGTGATGAAGGGGTGGGAGTCCTTAAGTACTTAAGGCATGAATGTTTTCCTTTCAAGAAGTTCAAAATACAATGGCCATGCCCATATATATTGTTTAAGAGAATGGGAAAAAGTCCTCATTAGCCCAAATGACCTGAGATTGAGTCGCCTTTAGTCCCTAGCTGGAAATAACAGAGGTTATACGAACACACAAAGGAAGTCCCAACTGCAACCCCTGACAGAACCCACACAGAGGGGTCAGCTGAGTTCCCACCTGGTGAGTGCAGACCAAGAAGAGAACATGGCAGCCCATAAACATTCCACATGGAACTCCTGCTGATCAAAATGACATCAGACAGTACTCACAGCCACAACCACAACCAAAAACCAGTTGCCGTGGAGTCAATTCAGTTCCTACTTGTGGGAACCCCATGTGTTTCAGAGTCGAACTGCGCTCCACGGGGTTTTCAATCGTTGGTGTTTCTCAAGTAGAAAGCCAGGCCTTTCTTCTGAGGTGCCTCTGGGTTGACCTGAACAGCCAACCTTCTGGTTAGTAGCCTAGCAATTAACCACTTTTACCACCCCTGGGTTCCTCTCATAGCTGTACTTCTCCCCAAACCAACCTGACTTCACACAAATCAGTGCTGGGTTCTTGGGGCGGGGGGGCGGGGGGGCGGCGGGGAGAGAACTCATACTTGAGTTTTGAGCTAAAGAGCACTTCAACTTAAACAAAACAAAATG
The DNA here is from genome assembly GCF_030014295.1 of Loxodonta africana. Lineage (NCBI taxonomy): Eukaryota > Metazoa > Chordata > Mammalia > Proboscidea > Elephantidae > Loxodonta > Loxodonta africana. The sequence goes on along the minus strand of NC_087342.1, from coordinate 227,965,433 downwards.
AGCCACATAGCAGGGCTCAAGTATTCAGACGCTGTTACTCATACAAGTGAATACTAGGGAGCCCTCTGGATGCTTTACAGAACTCAAAAGAGTATGATTTATGAGGAGAAAAGCCCAGGGAGGTGAGGAGGTCAGAGAGCGAAGGGAGGAGACAGCACTGAGACACTCAGCATGTGACCCTGGCGAACACAGCACCCCCAGAAAGGATATCTTGCAGGACTGTCCTTTAGAGCATTTAGGAATCCTGTTTGTTGCGAACCTGTGGGAATGAAACGGAAATTTAGTATTCGAACATTCACCTCCAGAATCAACAGCGTGCGTGCTGAAAGCGCCCTCATCTACACAAAGACAATAGGTGTCTAAAGATCAATTAAATAACCATATTTTGTAAATGCTACGGCACCCAGTTGACTGGTCGGAGATTGGGACTCCACACAAGTTATTTCAACAAGAAAATGCAGATTCATAATTAGGCCCAACATCTGCAGGATATGTTTTCAATAAAGGCAGATGAGTGTCTGCATACTTTCCCATGAATTATCGTTCTGATTACCCCTTTGTTTTCCTCGTTTTAATAGGAAAACAAAACACTGGATGCTATTTTTCCCCCACTCCCCCTCTTTCATGAAAGACTGTTTTCCCAAAGTTTGTTAACTTTTGACCCTGGCAGTGCTATGAACGCTACACAGAAAAGGCTTCTTTCTGTGCTCCCAGAGTAAGCAAGCTCCTCTTGGGCCGACGTCATTTTAACACAAGCTCTCTGGGCAAGAAAACATTTCTGCAGGGGTTTGGGTAAAAATGCGTCTGACAAGAAGAGGCTTGCATTTTGTGTGTTGGTGTTATGCTTTTTAGAAGTGAGAGCCAGTACGGAGGACTCTTAAAGGTGCCATCGTGGGAGCATCCCACATGTCCCTGCTGTGCTGTGAGGCTGGCCTGCTCCAGGGGACAGGCACCGCCCTTGTTCAGCAACTCAACGCACAAGGAGCACGTAGAGCGCGATGGCTCTGCTGCACCTCCGCGGTGTGGTATTGTTGGTTTGGCTGCAACGTGGGAGCCACCAGCCGGGTCCCAGGCCCTCCATGTTAACTGACACAGGGGCAGACTATAAGGTTGGCTCCATTTCCCCCTTGAGTTCCCCTGTCCGTCTGTGCCCACATCCACCACCGAGGCACACAGACTTGCCCTGGGGTGGGATGAAGCTCCGGGAGGTGACGGCAAAGGAACCCTGCGGAAAACGAATAAGGGGAGGCACGTGTTCAAAGTTCTCTCCCGTCCCTGCCAGGCCAGGGGGGCAAAACCAGTGAGCACATGGGCTGAGCTCTGAGAGGCAAAACTGGACACTAAAGAAATGTTTTCTTCCCTACCGGACCCAAACTGCATTGCTTTCTTCAACTCTCCTTCCTCTACAAGAAAATTCAGACTTCTTCCCAGGAGAGCTTGGCGGCTAACTAAAAGGTCATCAGTTTGAATCTACCAGCTGCTCCTTGGAAACCCTACAGGGCAGTTCTACTCTGTCCTACAGGGCCGCTATGAGTGGAAATCGACTTGAAGGCAACAGGTTTGGGGGTTTGGGGGTATCTTTAAAGTAACTGAATTCTCTCCCCAGGCTCTCCTCCTTGTCATACCTTCCCCACTCAGAGCCGTTACCCGGCAGGGAGAACCCAGGTAACCATTCTCCAGGTGTTCTCAAACAGCTCTGGCCTTGGCTGGTATTTTCTGAATCTCAGGGGGATGAGAGGAACCATGTAAAAACCTCTGCCAAATCCAGCGGGGATGGTCAGGTTGTCTTATGCGGACAGAACAAGCCCAGTGGGGATGGTGGGGTTGTCTTATGGGGACAGAGCAAGCCCAGTGGGGATGGTGGGGTTGTCTTATGGGGACAGAACAAGCCCAGTGGGGATGGTGAGGTTGTCTTATGGGGACAGAACAAGAGGAAAGGAAAATCTTTATTTGCTTTCGTTTGAAATATTCAAATATCTGCATATGTCAAAATATTCAAAATTTTCTGTCCAAAATGTAACTTGCAGGCAGATAAATTCTTAACACTTTTTTTGGAAGAAGCCTGGATTAACACTATGTAAGTACAGACATCTAGGGACTATGCTGGAGCCAGGGTAAGCGACACCTCAGGGAAGATGAAGGTACAATGTACATCACAACCCAGCGGAGGTGGCCAGGCAGGCTCCCAGGTGTGAGTGTGCGTGTCCCTAGTGTTTGTGTCCATGACTGAGCAGGTGCAAGTGGGCCCAGGACTTCCAGAACGTACTGACAAGGCCGTAAACACAGTGAGGTCATACATAAGAAAGCATTTGGAAACAGTTAAAGGTGATATAAAGATGTAATATGTTGTTGTTGTTAGTTGCCACGGAGTCAATTCTGACTCATGGTGACCCTGTGTGTGTACACCAATTTTTAATACCCACAGGTACGTAGGAGTATCAGCACTTATTCTTCTTTAGTTGTGAAAAATAATTGCTTCTTTGAACACTAAAATTTATTGCCCTAGGCTGTCTCTCCGCTTGTTTTGCCTATCAATACACAGACAGGACTTGGCTATGTTTCCCCCTCTTTGTGGTTCTGAAAACAGAGAGAAAAGGTGCCCCTGTAGGACTGCCACAGGCATCAATCCCCGACACACTGGAAAAGGTCTCTGACAAGCGAGAGTCAGCTTCTTGCTAACCCACTCAGCTAGGGCTGTCAGGCCAGGTACTGCAGGTTTCTGTCAGACTCACTTAAAAGGACTGCAGTGAGAAAGAATGGGAACCAGGATTCAAAATGCACATGAAAATTTGGGATACTCCATTTAACGTCCAGGTTTGACTCATATTCAAAAAGAACTAACGTGAAGTGTTCCACACCTCCCGCTTCCCCCGGCCCGCAATACCAACCCCGCTGGAGGAGAAGGGAAGGGAAACCCGCAGGCCTAACTTCAGCCTTAGCAAACCTCATCTGTGGTTTTAGCACCACCACGCAGGAGGAAAATGAGTCATGTTGTCAGAGACTCCCGGAAATGTTCTAGAAAGAGGCTCTGCACTTGCTAACGGGCAGCTACACTTCAGGAGTAGGGACAAGCAGCAATGCTGGCCTTTAACGTTGCTAAGGGCACTGAATGGAGGTTTGAAGGGTTACATTTATAGTTGAAAGCCACTTCACTCCCTCCTCATCGCTCCCTGTAGTAGGGAAGCAAATGGCCAGACAGGAAAGAAATTCAAAGTTACGACCTTCAGAATAGGGAATGAAAAATGCCACTTGCTTAGGCAATTATATATTTAAATCATTTACGTCCAGTCTAATTTTTAAATTGCTTCCTTTACATGCCAGGAGTAGTTTACTCATGTTCTAGCAAATAATGGAAAAATTAATGCCTGTCTGTAACAGATACAGACTTGCATGTAAGAAAACTCAGTCTTTAACCCTTGACATTTTTTCTTCCAGGGAGGGTGACTGTTCCTGCTTAAGTACATATGACATTAAAAAAAAAAAAGTTCCATTATTCAATGCGTATCATTGCAGCACATTATCTTCTGTGCAATCTGTGGGGATTATTCTTCCAGGAGATCCTTCAGCAGAAGGGAAAGTGAAGCCATGAAGATTTGAATAGGGAAGAGTGTGCGCGGGAAAAGGTCTTGTTAGTGAAAGAAAAACCCGCTCCAGTTGTGACCCTGGAAACTGCTACTGGAAGGGTGGGGTGGGGGTGGGGAGTGAGAAGGGAGAGAGGGAGGGACAGAAAAGGATGGAGGAAGGTGAGAAAAGGAAAAGGGAGAAGGGGAAAGAGAAGAAAGAGAAAGCCCGAAATGATCAAAATATTAAATCAAAATCAAATCATAAAACTAAAGTCAGGCCAGTGGTTACATACATAATCTGATTCCGCCAGCATACTTACGAAGAATGACGTGGGTGATAACGAATGCAAATATAAAGACTGTCAGAAAAGACAGAGATAAAATAAACATATAAAAAAATCTGTAGTTTCTTTTCCCCACACAGTTGCCTACCCAGGGACAGTGGTGATCAAATCGTTCTGAAATGAGAGGCAGAAAAGAAAAAAGAAAAAAAAAAAATCAATTAATGTTTTTTTACTTGAGGGACTACTACTCCCCCTCCCACCACCAAATACTCTGAATGATGTAACAAAATGATATCACAGTATTTGCAAATTAGCCCTTAGAGAACTTTTAACATTAAGACAGTTCAAGAACATTATTCTTTCAACAGAACTTAGGTGTTAAAAAAACAAAACAAAACAGAGTATGCACTGTTCTCAAATTGCAACGTAAAGAAACAGGAGTACAAATTCTCATTGCAATTAGAATAGTAAATATTTCCCTCTTTCGTAAAAGAAACCTCTTTGAGTTCACAGAACAATCTTCCTTGAAGACGGCATTGACACCATCTGATGTTACGTCCTGGGCTGAAGCACCATCTCCCTTTCTCAGTAAGTGGTCACAGAGAGGTGGAACAGGGACAGGACAGAGAACAATCCCAGGTTCTCTCATCCCAGTTACAACTATTCCCTAAGAATGCCTCCTTTATTTCATAGCAGTAGTAGAATTGCTATCATTTTTAATTATAATATTTTATTTTTTTTTCAGTAAAGTTTACATAGAAAATTAGGTTCCCATTTGACAATTTCTACACAAATTATTCAGGGACATTAGTTACATTTTTCACCATGTGTTAATGTTCTCTTCAATTGCATGCTGGTTGTCCCACTGCTATCATTTTTTTGGGTGAACTATGCTGTTAAAGTGTCAGTGTAACCCACGAAGTCTCCCAGCCCACAATTCTCAGCACCCTCATCTGTAAAACAGGGATATTTCAGTTTTCATGGGGTTAAATAAGGTCATGTCTGGGAAAGCATTTTAAAAATGGATCCAGTGCTTTATGGTTTGTCAAGAGGAGTCACATACACGAATACATTTGGCCACCAAACATTCCTAGGAAGAAAATAATGGTGTAGTCCCTATTTTGCAGATGAGGAGAGTGAAGCATAGAGAGACGGACGACTATTTGCCTGGAGCTATTAGAGCTCATAAGCAGTGGAACTAGAACTTGAGATCAGGTCTTTCCAGGCTGATGCTTCCATCTTTCTACAGCACAGGATGCCTCTTGTGCTTTGTAGTCGACAGAGTGTTGGGAAAGAGATGTTATTAGGCTGTTACCCCCACGGAACCATAAGGTCCAACCCATGTCTTCTCCCTCTTGAGAATTTCACACAAAGCCTGTAATGCATTTGTGATTTGTTCTTGCCCTTGCAAGCAGTGGCAAAACACTTCTCTTTCCTCTATTACTCAGCTGATCTTCCATTCAGAGTGACTATTCAGGAAGCCATCCCAACGCTCCCATTCTCATCAGATTGCCTGCCTTGTGGACTGGAGGAAAATGTTATCATACGGTTTAGCTTCTCCCTTAGGCTCTTTTCCACGCTAGTTTCCACCCAGTTTTTTATATGCTATATGTATTTAAAAAGCATACCAAAAAACCAAAACAACTGGCATTGAGTTGATTCTGACTCATAGCAAACCCACAGGGTTTCCAAGGCTATAAATCTCTATGAAAGCCAACAGCCACATCTTTATCCTGCAGAGCCGCTGGTGGTTTTGAACCGCTGACCTTTCAGTTAGCAGTTGATTGCTTTAACCACTGCACCAGGGCTCCATTAAAAAAGCATACAGAGCATAAAAAGCATATATGAGGTGTGACTATATAAATAAAACAACACAAGTTAGTTGGTTTCATGACTTGCTGGTCACGTATCATAAATTGCTTATCTCATTTTCTGTGCATAAGGCAGGCATGTTTTGGGAAAAGGGCATGAGGACAACTGGAGGGCAGTGGTGGCAGAGAAGCTGTAAGCGAGTGACCACTGTTTGCATGTGACATTAACAAGAAACAACCAGCCTGAGCAGGGGACCCAGAGAGAAGTGTCAGAGCTCACTGGCCTAGTGACAACCCAATAGCCTACAAGATGCTGAAAGTCAAATAAAAGTGTACCAGCGTAACTCACTCTGCTGACAGGTGCCGCCAACCCCACAAAATTGGAAGGGTTCATCCCCGCATAAAAACCACCTAATTTACCCAGGTCATGGAGCTACAAAGTCTGTACCATGGAGAGGACTATACAAAGAAATGCAAAATGAGAAACAAAATTGGAATCAGCTACACTTTCCTAAAACTTTGAGACTACCATTTTGAGAACCCTCTCTTCGTTATATCTGACTACAGAACTTGGGAAAGAGATGGGTGGTAGGGTTAACAAAGTGCATGTTAGCTAGGGATCTCTGATGCCGATCATGAAGGCTGATCTCTACATCTCCAGAGTGTGTGTGGGCTGAGCTTCTGAAGTGCAGTAAAAATCCCCCACCAGCAAAGAAGGCACGAGGGCTTGGGAGGTGAAATGAACATCGTGAGACACCCTCACTGGAAGTCTTTAGCCCCTTGCAGGTAACTTCTACAGGGAGAGGTAGTCATTTTGCTTTCAGCTTAGCAAGCTGAGGAATAGCTAAGCTGTGATGCTGGACTTTGCTGACGGAGGCGGAACAACTACAGGTGATGCCTTGGAGGTCCGGGTGGCTTCCAAGGGCGTGGCTCCCTGGCTCCCTAGTGACTCTGAGCTGAACAGAGATTCTATCTAGAAACTTGTCTTATTGAAAATGTTTTCTTGGCTGATAAAAATCCCACTACAAATATAGGCTCACTGAGGAATTCTTTTATTTTTCTTCATGTTCTCCTTCGGGCTTGTTGAACAAATGTTGGTAAAGAGTCTGAGAGACTCTCCACGGCCATCTCTGAGGAACAAGGAAGCTGCTCACTGTCTAGTTGCCACGTTTCGGACACTTGCTTGCTCCCCTGACCCTGGTAAACTTTCACCCTCCAGCGCACTATGTTTCTTCATCTCCCTTGCTGTGCTTTCCTCTCTGCTTGACGTCCTACAAGGGGTGCTCTGGGGCTCAGCTGGGCCCTCTTTTCTTCTCCACAGACTCTCTCATTGGGAATCTCTTTTCATCCCGAGTCTTTAAATGCCAGCACCACACTGATGAAGCCAATGTGGCTGCCTCCAGCTTCAGCACAGGCTCAGGCTGGAACGCCTAGCAGACGTCTCAAACTTGACATGTCCGAAGAAGAACTTCCCCAAATGTCTTCCATGTCCAAAGGAGAACTTCTGGTACCCCTCCCTCTAAACGTGTTCCATGTTTGAAAGAGAACTCCCGGTAACCCTCTCCAAACGTGTTCCTCCTAGGACTTCCCATCTAACCAGGTACCATCTTTGACTCCATTCTTTCCCCTACCCACATCCAGTCCATCAGCAATCCTACTGCCACTATATCCACCTCTATCTGAAAGCATCTTGTTTTCTATTTGCTTTTGTCTGCCGATCCTACTCTAAACGTGTGATAAACATTTGTCACATGAGTGAGTAGATCCTCATACTACTAAAAGAACATCCACGGAAGTAAGTATGTTGCTCAAGGCCACACAGATGACAAGTAGCAAGGCTGGGATTGGGCCCAGCTCTACCTGCCTCCAGAATCTGAGCTCTCAACCACTAAGTACCACACTGCCTTCACCAAGTATTTCCTGTGTACCCAGCACTGCATGAGTGCAGGAATACCAAGAAGGAGAACAACAACACAAGACTCCATGCTTCCCATGAGTTCCTTATCTTCTCTGGTGAGGGCATTTTATTTCCAGACTCCAAAATATTCCTCAGTCCCAAAGAATGACCTCCTAGAAGAGGCAAAGCTAATTTAGGATCTGTATCAGACTGTTCTATCACCACTGTTGGCTACGGACAACATTCGGCCCTTAGGGTCAAGGATAAAAACGGGGTAGGGAACACAGTGGAGCCGTCACACGTTCGCCACCCTGCTTGGCCACACGGAGAGGAGTTACCCTCCGTTCTGACCATGCTCGCTCTCGCTGAGAGGAAAGTAGGAAGCCAAGAAGCTGGCTAGGGAGTTTTGAACAGAAAGGAGTAAAGCGGGTTGTGTTACTTGACTTGCGTCCCTCAGTTTCCAGGGTAGTAGATGCGCAGTTAGGCACCAGGTGAGCTCAGAAGGAGGGTGAGGAGGCTGGAGCTGACACACCATAGCTCCCAAGGGTGCAGTGCGGCAGTGATTGGCTGGGACGGTGGGTATCTGGGTGAGGAGACGGAACTCCACAGCTGGCAAAGCTGGCTGCATGAAACCACAACATCTGAGAAGTTTCCAACAACTATTGTTAGAGGTTAGTTGGTACATTTTCTGTGTAGAAGACTGAATGGAGTTTCCAGTGTATGAGGGATGGCAGAGGCAGGGGTGTGGCGTGCATGTGTGAGAGGAGGCCCTTGGAAGAAGCCCTTTGGAGTTGTTGCCACGATCCCTTGATTATGAAGTTGGGATCCTTTCAGAAGGGAGAGGGCTCTATTTGGCAACATCTCTGGTGGTTTCCCGTAAACAGAGTGTGGATCTACTCCCTAAGTGAGGGCCGTTGTGGGTCTGTGCTCAGCCCTAGCGGTAAGGGAACACTGTGTGTGTACGTGTGTTTGTGTGGGGAGGGGGGTAATGGTGGTGGTTAACCTTCCAGGTTTACCAGATAAGTGAGTTCTCTGAAATAATGAGACCTGAGTTACCTGGCTGGGGAACCTGTCCTCACCTCAGTTCACACCACACTGCCTTTGTGGATGGTTTGTGGATTTACTTTCCTTTCTGTCTCCCAGAAGACTCCCTGGGGCCTGGGAACATTTCTAGATGCCTTGATGGCCCTGCCATCTATCAATGCCTGGCAGGTGGTAGGTGCTCAATAAATGTCTGTTAACGAAAGGAAGGAAAGTCCTTTAGTTGGTTTACAAGTGACCACTCCTCCCAGCTGCCAGGTACAGCAGCGAGGATGGTTAAGACTTCAGCTCCATTACTTTGGATACACCATCAGGAAAGACCAATAGCTAGAAAAGGACACCATGGTTGGTGTCATGGATTGAATTGTGTCCCCAAAAATGTCCGCCAACTTGTTTAGGCCATGATTCCTTGTATTGTATGATTGTGCACCATTTTGTCCTTTGATGTATTTTTCCTGTGTGTTATAAATCTTGCCTCTATGATGTAATGAGGTGGGATTAGTGGAAGTTATGTTAATGAGGCAGGACTCATCTACAAGATCAGGTTGTGTCTTAAGCCAATCTCTTTTGAGATATAAAAGAGAGAAGTGAGCAGAGAGACAGGGGACCTCATACCACCAAGAAGGCAGCGCCGGCAGCAGAGCGTGTCCTTTGGACTCAAAGTCCCTGAGCCTGAGAAGCTCCTAGTCCAGGGGAAGATTAATGACAAGGACTTTCCTCCAAAGCAGACAGAGATTGAGAGCCTTTCCCTGAAGCTGGTGCCCTGAATTCTGACTTCTAGCCCTGAATTCGGAGTTCTAGCCCCCTAGACTGTGAGAGAATACGTTTCTCTTTGTTAAAGCTATCCACTTGCAGCACTAGATAACGAAGACAGCTGGTAAAGAAGAGCATCAGAAAAAGTAAAGGAAACCCTCAATGAGATGGACTGACCCAACAGCCACAACAAAGGACTCAAACATACCAGTGATCATGAAGACGGCACAGGACCAGATGATGTTTCCCTCTGTTATACCTAAACGAAGGTCACCAGGAGTTGGAGTCCACTCAGCAGCAACTAACAATAGCAATGACACCTGAGTATGTTCAGAGAAGGCCAGATTAAGGCAGGGAAGATGCCAGAAGGTGCTGACTAGCAACTGACTGGGTGGTTGCTATTATACATAAGCTAAGGGGGAGCAGTGGCCTGCGGCCTGTCTTGCTAACATGGAAGCAGAGGTGGTTTCATTAGAAGGTCCTGGGGTGGCTTGGGAGACCCCGAGGCTGTGGTAAAATCCAGGTTGGAGGCAGCAACTTGGAAAAGTCACCCAGCCCTGTGTAGGGAAAGGTTTCACTTAAATGCCCAGTGGGACAGCAGTTTAAGAAGAGTTATGGTCCTATTTTGCTAAGGTAAAACTTTAAATAATAACGTATCACTAATGATTTAAGTTACCATCTCTTTGGAGGCCTGTTACAGCCCAGGCGTTCTGCATGCATTATTTCCTTTAACCTTTACCACCAGGCAGGTGCCACTGTCCACACCTCACAGGTGAGGAAGCAACTGGGATGGGTTAGGAAGCTGGACCCTGGGAGCTGCAGGGGCCACATCAGCACTGGAACCTGAGCTGAGAGACTACTGCCTCTCCTCTGATGAAAAAAACCCCCCAAACCAAACCCATTGCCATCGAGTCGATTATGACTCATAGCGACCCTACAGGACAGAGCAGAGCTGCCCCACAGAGCTTCTTCGTTTCCAAGAAGCAGCTGGTGGATTTGAACTGCCAACCTTTCAGTTAGCAGCTGTAGTTCTTACCACTGCGCCACCAGGGCTCCCCTCTGATTAAAAGGATATTTAATACCTGGAGGAGATTGCATATGAAGAAGCAGCCATAAAACAGGGAGAAATGGAGACTGATTAAAACTGGACAGCGGCAGGAAAATCCACCGAAACAGGGAAGGAAAAGTATTCGCACGAGTTGCGTCTGAAGGCTGCCAGCACAAATGACATGTTTGAAAATGTGAAGAACCTGAAATCTCCCAAAATCGGCTGTAATAGAGGCCTCAAAAGTGGGGTCCAAGGACAGATAAAGATCGTGTCTGAAGACCACGCCAGGTGGCCAGAGCCAAACCTGCATTTCACAGGCAGCCGGCAAGGGCCTCTGAGCAGATTGCACCTCAGCTAGAGCGGTAAAAAGAAAAACAAAACCAGCTGCCGCTGAGTCGATTCAACTCCTGGCAACCCGGTGTGCGTCACAGCAGAACTGTGCTCCACAGGGTTCTCAGTGGCTGATTTTTCGGAAGCAGATCACCAGGCTTTTCCTCTGGGTGGACTCAAACCTCCAACCTTTCAGGTAGCAGCCAAGTGTGTTAACTGTTTACACTGCCCAGGGACTCCTGGGCAGTAGTAAAAGGGCGACAATAACCCTAGACTTTCTCCAAGAGCGTCTTGAGGATCATGTGAGCTCATGGACGCAAACGTGCAACTGAAATGTAAAACTTATTTAAATGCAATTAATTTAATCACATTTAAATTCAGCTAATACTCCGGTTTCTCTTCAGATCCTATAAACCTTTTACCTTTTAAAGTTCAGTGAAACACTTTTTAAAGGTATAAACAATAACTTTTTCTGTAAACCTAGGACTTTTTTACCTCCCAATTTAGAAAAATTTTTTATCGTGAGGTACTTTGTGTGTTGTGTTTTGTTGTTTTTTTTAAGGTTGATGAGTGTTGAGATACAGTGGTATATATTGTTACCTGACTTTTATGGCTCCGCATAATTCATACAACAGGAACATTTAAACTTTCAGTTAGCTGAAGTCCTAGACGATCAAGTTCTCAGACACTGAAGAATTCACGCTGTTCTAAATCTGTCCTAAAATCTAAATTATAGCAGCCTGGCTAGTGTGTTCAGAGACGGATTAGATTTCTGAAAAGCAGCCTCACATGTTACTGGCCTCCTCCTACTGTCTTTAGCCTGTACTGAGTCCTCACTGTGTACCAGGCACTGTGTTCCAGCACCTTCCATGAACTGTGCCACTTTGTTCTATAAAATCAGATGAGGTTGGTGCTGTTATTCCCATTTTACAGATAAGGAAACTGCAAATGGAGGACCTGGCATTTGAGCCCAGGTCTTAATCTGAATTCTCAACTACCACCTGTTGGCCTCCTGTGCCAACTCTGCTGGTCACTGTGCTCGGTGGGCCCTGAGGACTCAGCCCTTCCCCCCTGGATATGCTGCTGGGAGGGTCTTCCAAATGCCACAGGCAGGAGTGGGAGCCAGACGGAACGCTGTGGTCCGACTGGCATTTGCCATGGTGGCCCCTTGTGCCTCCTCTGGTTCAGTCTCTGGTCTGCAGCATGTGGAAACCCCCCGCCAGGTCTGGGGACACCCGCCCTCCGTCAAGAAGTACGCCAACGTGCAAAAGGATGGCTTCCTTTGCAGCACGCAGCAAAACGATCAGAAGCAACAGACACTTCTTAGGGAGAAATTACGGATTTGATAAAGTGGTGATGTAAAGGTTAATTAATGTGACTGTTGGATTTGGGGGTTATCTGGGGCGAAAGGGATGTGTCAGGAAGGTTTCTTCCCTTACTCTCTCTTCTCAGGTCTTTTTCTGAATGAGTTCTTCTACCTGCCTTACTGTATGGACAAACACCATCAAGAAATCATATCCACTGACTCTGTGGCCTCTACGTATTCACACAGCACTTCGACAAGGGAGGAGTCCGGGGTGGTGCAAGCGGTTAAGTGCTTGGCTGCTAACCGAAAGGCCAGAAGTTCGAGTCCACTCAGAGGCACCTTGGAAGAAAGGTCTGGTGATTTACTTACAAAAAATCAGCCAATGAAAACCCTATGGAGAAGAGGTCTACTCTGACACACACGATGTCACCATGGCGTGCAGTCAACTCAATGGCAACTGACTGGTTTCCACATCACAACTTAGTTTCCTCGTCCGAAAAAATTTCGATTTGATAAGCTCCAAGTTCCCTTTGAAGGCAGTCACGGCCTTCTGTGTTTTATTAGTGCCTCCACAGGTTTTTCTGTTCTTGAGCCCCTGCCCGTGCCTCATTAACTAAGATTCTGCAGCTTTCAGTCCCGTTTGTTAAAAGCCTTTCAGTGTAAATCCGGTTAGTATGTTGCTTTAGTCAACTAGTGCTGCTATAACAGAAACACCACAAGTGGGTGACTTTAACAAAGAGAAATTAATTTTCTCACAGTTGATTCTGACTCACAGCGACCCTCACAGTTTAGGAGGCTAGAAGTCCGAGTTCAGGGTGCGGGCTCTAGGGGCGGGCTTTCTCTCTCTGTCAGCTCTGGAGGAAGGTCCTTGTCTCCTTTCGAACTTCTGCTCCTGGGTGATCTTCATGTGCTTGGCATCTCTCTTCCCTTGTCTCTGCTTCTAGCTTGCTTGTTTAATCTCTTTTGTATCTCAAAAGAGAGTGACTTAAAACACATCCTAGTTGGGTATTTTATACTAATCTTGTTCATTAACCTCAAAAAGACAAGCTATTCCCAAATGGGATCATAATCACTGGCATACCAAAAAAAAAAAAAAAAAAGACCCAAACCCGTTGCTGTGGAGTCAATTCCAACTCATAGGACAGAGCAGAAATGCCCCATACGGTTTCCAAGGAGCAGCTGGTGGATTTGAACTGCCAGCCTTTTTGTTAGCAACCAGACACTTAACAACTGGGCCAGCAGGGCTCCAGCAAACCACAGGCATAGAGGTTAGGATTTACAACACCTATTTTTGAGGGACGCAATTCAATCCCTAACATAGGTGTAGAACTGTTCTGTCCTCTATGTCACAATTTGACACTGGACAGCAATGTGGCCGACTCTATCCTAGCGTCCCCACACAGGGTCACCTTTGCTGGCTTTGCCACTACCTGGTGTGCTGTTGAGTCACTTTGGGCACAAAATGAGGAAGCTTGACTAATGGACCACTAAGGTCTCTTCAGCCCCCCAAATGGGTGATTTTACATATTTCTTTTTCTCCAGTTTCCCAGGCTTGGCTAACTTTTGTTTTTATCCAGGCTTGGCTAACTTTTGTTTTTAACTTTAGTATCCAATTCTGGGGAAATACTGAGCTTCTAGGAGGGGGTACAAGCATGGCTGGAGATGTAAGCCTTTCGAAGTCGATTATCCCCTGAGTCAGATCCGCTGACGAGAAACAAAGATGGTTATGAAGGTGTTAAAAAGAGAGAGAAAGGGCCTTTATGGAGAAGTGAAGAAAATAACTGCCAGAGAGTGTGAGGAAGAAGGGAGAAAGGATTATTTAGTTTGTAATGTAAGTAGTTTTTGCAAGGACATGTGAGAAAGTGAATAGAAATTAGATTATTTGAAAAAGCAAACTGGTCAGTGGCAACCCAGAAGGAAATCTCACAGTTTCCAAATTCAAGATGGGAGAGGGCTGTCACAGGAAGTAGTAAATTTTGACCAGGCAGGAGGAAGTGAGTTCCCTTCTCTCCTCCACCCACCCCACTACTCTCCCTTTTCATAACAATCAGGATCAGAGCCCTGTTGTAGAGACCTTTGAGTTTCCCGGAGTCCAGGAGCTGGATCAGGGCACTGCCTCATGATAGAATCAGTAACAAACTCGAATTTGTGTATCAACCAGTCTTTGTACCTTAACGGTGCCCTAGTAATTCTCCAGCTGTAATTCATTATGTGGTGAAACACTGAAGTAAACTCTACTATAAACAAGTTCTAGAATGTTCAGTGAGTCTTCTGGGGCCCCACTCAGGCTCCTCTCAGTACTGGCCTCACGCCGTTTTTCCGTTTGCAGGGCCAGAAACTATGTCTGGGAGTTATCCTGAATTCTCTACAGAATAAAACAATCATCTTAACAAGTTTGAAAAACAAGCTTGTGGTATCAACCAACACCCTTCAGAAACTTTTCAACACCTCTCTGGGAATGCGTTGTTATTAGGTGCTGATTGTGACCCTGTGTGACAGAGTAGAACTACCTCGTAGGGTTTTGGTGGCTGTAATCCTTACGGAAGCGAATCATCAGGTCTTTCTCCTGCAGAGCTCCTGGGTGGGTTTGAACCACCAACCCTTTGGTTAGCAGCTGAGCGCTTAACTGTTGCACCACCAGGGCTCCTCTCTAGAAATTGTTGTACTGGCCTTGGAATCAGTAACAACACTACCTTACATCAGAATGGCTTCAACACTTGTAGGGCTGGTTAAGCGCTTGGCTGCTAACCAAAAGGTGGGCGTTTCAAACCCATCAGCTGCTCCGAGGGAGAAAGATTTGGCAGTCTGCTTCCGTAAAGATTTACCTGGAAACCCTATGGGGCAGTTCTACTCTGTCCTACAGGGTTGGTACGAGTCAGAATCGACTAGACAGCAATGAGTTTGGTTTGGTTTGGTTATCCACAAAATAAAGGCTTAAGAACCGAGTTATCTCATGGGTGTGTTACACACGCGAAGCCTGCTACTGAAGTCTCTTTCAAACAGCTGGAGAGTTACACCCTCACTAGATGTGCTCTGCCAAAGTCATCGTGCTTCTGGGCCTTGCGGCAAAGAATCTACAGCCTCCAAAGCACAGGGAGCAGGAACAGGCCCACTGGAATTGATTCCCTTTAACGGCAGACTGTGATGTGCCCACGTAGTTGTTGTTACACTGTTGAGTCGATTTTGACTCATACTGACCCCATGTGACAGGGCAGAACTGCCCCATGGAGTTTTCTAGGCTGTGGCCTTTATGGAAGCAGACTGCCAAGTCTTTTTCCTGAAGAGCTGCTGGGTGGGTTTGAGCCACTGACCTGTTGGTTAGCAGCTGCGTGCTTAACTGTTGCACCACCAGCGCTCCTCTGCCCAGGCAGAACCTTTTAAAGCCCCCCACCCCGCAAATACATATATATATAGATATTTATCCAGAAAGAATGAGGCCTGCCTCTTCACAGAAGTTCTGAGACATCTGATTGTTCTGGGTTGAAACTGTAGGCTTAACTTCATTATGAGTAAGCATTAGAATATAAGACCAGCTTGAGAAAAGAACCACAAATATGGACTGGGATTTAGGGTTTCTGAGCACTTTCACATATCTCATCTAGCAACAAAGTTTTATACATATGTGGTATCTTGTGGCTATTGCTAATACGTGTTTAACATTGATTATGTTGACAGGTATGAGACTGGTGGGCAGGTGAGACTGGTGGGCAGGTGTGAGGCTGGTGGGCAGGTGTGAGGCTGGTGGGCAGGTGTGAGGCTGGTGGGCAGGTGTGAGGCTGGTGGGCAGGTGTGAGGCTGGTAGGCAGGTGTGAGACTGGTGGACAGGTGTGAGACTGGTGGGCAGATGTGAGACTGATGGACAGGTGTGAGACTGGTGGGCATGTGTGAGGCTGGCAAGCAAGACGAGTTAGAGCTCTCCTCTAACCCTTCTCCAGTAGGGGACTGCTGTTCATGTTTATAATGATAGAGATTGTCCTTGGCTTCTCATCTGTAATAGGTGAGCACTGGCCAGAAGACCCCTAGCTCCTTTCTGTTCTAACATTCTGCAATCTGAGATGTGGGGACAAACAGCACCCTTGTTGTCCAGCACTCTTGGACACAGGGTGTTATGGATTGAATTGTGTCCCGCCCAAAATATGTGTTATAAATCCTAACCCCTCTACCTGTGATTATAATCCCATCTGGGAATGGGTTTTCTTTACATTAACGAGGCAATATTAGTGTAGAATGTGTCTTGACTCAATCTCTTTTGAACATAAAAGATTAAGCAAGCAAGCAGAGATGTGGGAAGAGAGATGCCAGGACACATAAAGATCACCAAGGAGCCAAGAAACAGAAGATGAAAAGAGACAAGGACTTTCCCCCAGAGCCGACAGAGAAAGAGGGCCTTACCCTAGAGCCAGCACCCTGAATTCAGACTTCTTGATGAAGCAGGTCAGGAAGGTGGGGAGAGGAAGAACCAGGCATGACTCTTGGGTGTTTGCCTTGTGTGCTGAATGCCGTTGGCACTGAGCGGGATGGGGTGTTTTTGAGTCTCCAGGTGGGGGCGCCAGGCAGGCGGTTGAGTGTACAAGCCTGGAGCTCTGAGGACAGGTCTGATGGTGCACGACCAGACAGCGAATTGTACCAAGAGTTGGGAGCCGACTTGAGGCAGCTGACGATGGAACTGGGTGGGGAGGGGGGCTATTACCTGTCCCCAATCTCGGCTCCAGATTCTCATACAGGTAGATTGCCCACGTGGGTGTCTGTGCATTACAGCCAACAAAAGGCCCTCCTGGGGAGGTCTGCAGCCCGCCTGGGAGGAGACTTGTGGTGGTTCACCCTGCAGAGCTGTGGCCAAGGTTCTAACAGTGTGGTTCAGTGTTCCTCCCCAGTTCTTTCTCCCTAGGAACTGCGGACGACTGGGAGCCAGAAGGCCTGGGAGGGAATATGCCACTGCTTGTCCCTGTGGTGTTGTGAGTTGGGTCTCATGCTGCCTGGGTCTGCTCAGCATTGCGCAGGGCCCTGCCTCTGCCTGTTCCCCAGATGGCCATGGGTCTCTGGAGGGGTTTGCTTCCTTCTCTGGCATGTCCCTAACCTCTGTGCCTGTCCACCTCTTCATTCTCTACTCCGTGGCCACAGGAGAGGGGCCTCATTCTTGGCCTGAAACCTCCCACCCCACTCCCGCGAGACCATGGATGCTCCTTATGACCTCATGGTGTAAACTGAAGAGTGGGGCGTGTCCTTCCATGGTGTTGGCTGTGGGGCGACCTCCTGGATTAAGGGAGCTCTCTGAATTGCTGTGGGGTCCGCTCTTTAGGCATGGCTGACATCATGGGGTGTCCCCACCCCTACCTGTGATGAGCTTCTCCCTTTAGAGTCAGCCTCTTCCCGGTGTCCCTGCTGCTGCGTCCACCTTAATCCCTCACTTAACCTTGGTGTTCGCCTTCATTTCTTTTCCTGTTGCCTTTCTGGCACTTCCCTTTTTCCTCTGTGCGTCTGACTTCCTAGATGCTGCCCGGCGCATCCCTAGGTTTGTATCCAGTGCTCAGTTCTGGCTCCTGAGGCTGGTCTCACTGTTTCTAGGGCACAGGCTTGTTGTAAGCTGCCTCCAACTCTTGTAACTTAATTCTGGACCTAGAGCCAGAGGGTCCCAGGAAGGCAAGCTGGATTACATACTTCATAGACTCCAGTCACCACGTCCTGATTCTCTTAAAACGTATGAACTCCACTTCCCCTTTAAAACGTTAGTTTTTGAAATGGGGGCAACAACCACAGCCTCAGGAGACGAGGATCAGACACTCACTCATCTTTGCCCCAGTGCCAGGGACTCACAGAAGCCCTGAGCTATGCTGGTCCTTCCTCTGAAATGGTTCTGGAGTCCATCCACGTCTTTCCATCTCCACGGCTACTGCTGAGCCTGGGCTCAGTCCCTGTCCCCGCCCTGCGGCAACAG
Source organism: Loxodonta africana (assembly GCF_030014295.1). Lineage (NCBI taxonomy): Eukaryota > Metazoa > Chordata > Mammalia > Proboscidea > Elephantidae > Loxodonta > Loxodonta africana. The sequence goes on along the minus strand of NC_087342.1, from coordinate 227,947,465 downwards.
CCCTCCCCACCCCTGCCCCGTTGCCTCCTTAGCCCACCTTGCCTCCTCCAGGCACTCTTCGTGCTGGACAGGGGGCTCTTTCTGAGGCACACGTTGGAAGGCCGCTCTTGTGGCCTGGCTCTCAGGATGAGAGCTGAACTCCCAGGCAGGGCTTGTAAAGAATCTGTGTACCTCCTGTCCCGTTTCTCCTTGAGTCTCCATGTCAGCCACGTCCTCTGGTCCCACAGGCCGACCTGCCTCCTCTGGCTACTGGCCCTCTCACCCATCCAGCATATCTCTCCTCCATTGCCTCTTGATGCCTGACTGACAGGAACGCACCCTGTAGGCCTGACTGGAGGCTGCCTCCTCTGCATTGGGTATCTCCGTGGGGTCTCACATGCCCTCTACTTCCCAAAGTGTCACCTGCCTCACCGTGTCCTCTGGAAGCTGTCAGCTCCTGGTGGCCAGGACTATGCTGGCCACAGTCCCCACCCCCCCACCCAGGGCCTGCCTAGCACAGGCCCTGACCCACAACCAGCAGGCAGCAGGTGTCTCTTATACAGACAGGTGAATGAGGTGCTTACGCGCTACATGCATAGCCCGAGGGGACTTTAGGTTTGAAGCACTCCACCCCCCTGTGCAGAGCCAACCAGTTGCTGTCGAGTCGATTCCAACTCATGGCGACATCGTGTGTGTCAGAGCAGAACGGTGCCCTGTAAGGTTTCCAGTCGCTGATTTTTCGGAAGCAGATCACCAGGCCTTCCTTCTGAGGTGCCTCTGGGTGGACTCGAACCGCCAACCTTTCGATTAGCAGCTGAGCACCTCAACTGTTTGTACCACCCAGGGACACAGGGTTATCATAATCTTATGCACACACACCGACAACTTCCTGTCCTACAGCAAAGCTTCAGCAATGATCGAAGATGGAAAATGTTTTTCTTTCTTTTTTTTTTCAGTTCAGTGAATTGAAAAACAAACCCATAAATCAGTTAATAGTAGGCAGTGGTATTTTCAGGTACAAACTGCTTCACAGAAAACTGATTACTTTTATCATACGACAAGCAACACATCACTCCATTAAGGTTCTGTTGTGAATTTAACCTGTAAAAGCCAAGGATATACTCCGTAATCGCATCTTATCTTTGCCAGCCTTCGGTGGAAAGTTTCGTGACACAGACCACGATGAAACCCCGATTGGGGCTTAGAAACAATGGTTGCTTCAAGTTGAAGACAATATTGTGCTATCTTTTGTAGGGAGAGTTTAATTTCTTTAGCTGCACTGAGGGTTCTTCTTAATATTTCTCCGTAGCATAAAGGTACTGAGACAAGAACAGTGGGAGCGAGTGAATCCACAGCTTATTTTTAAACAGCTGTTAAGATGGGTTATATTTACCCCCCGACAGGGAGAGGTGGGGAGAGTAAGGCTGTCAGGGAAACGAGGCAGAATGCTGTGATGTACAAGCCTTAATTCTGCCAAAGCGCTCACAGTTTTCCTTCTTTGTAATGAAGGACATAAACTAATGCCCCTAGAAAACAAGTAACCAGAGAGCCCGACAAAGATGGCATCCAGAGTGGGGTTGAACATGTGGGCTCAGCTAGCCACATCAGTGGATGGTACAGGGCCTGCTGGGGAGACCCTCCCATCGTCTGAAGACCCTGTGTGTGTGCATGGGGCGGGGTGGGTATGAGAGTGTGTGCGAGTGTGGGTATGAGTGTGTGTGAAGTGTGAGTATGGTCTTTGGGTTTAAGTGTGTGTGGTTGGTGTATGTGTTAATGTGTGTGGTGTGTGTGTGTGTATGAGTGTGTGTGGTGTACGAGTGCAGTATGTGGTGTGTGTGGTTGGTGTATGTATGAGTGTGTGAATGTGTGTATGAAGGTGTGATGTGTGTGAATGAGTGTGTGGTGTGTGTCTTTGAGTGTGATATGTGGTGTGTGTGAAGTGTGAGCATGTGTGGTGTATGTGCTATGTTTATAGTGTGTATACAGTGTGTGTGAAGTGTGTGTGTGGTGTGTGTGCTATATGTATAGTGTGTGTACAGTGTGTGTGAAGTGTAAGTCTGTGTGGTGTGTGTGTGCTATGTGTATAGTGTGTGTACGGTGTGTGTGAAGTGTGAGTGTGTGATGTGTGTGCTATGTACATACTGTGTATGGTGTGCGTGAAGTGCGAGTGTGTGTGATGTGTGTGGTATGCGTATAGCATGTGTATGGTGTGTGTGAAGTGTAAATGTGTGTGGTGTGTGCATGGTATGTGTATAGTGTGTGTATGGTGTGTGTGAAGTGTAAATGTGTGTGGTGTGTACATGGTATGTGTATAGTGTGTGTGAAGTGTGAGTGTGTGTGGTGTGTGCGTGGTATGTGTATAGTGTGTGTATGGTGTGTGTGAAGTGTGAGTGTGTGTGTGCACCTGCATTTGGGCTGAGAGAGAAATAGGAAGAAAGAGAGGAAGGGAGAAGAATGAGCCCAGTGTAGTTTGTTTTCTGCTTTAAAAAAAAAAAACCACCTTTCAAAAATGACAGTCTTGAAAGAAGTGTTATCATATATTAAGCACAAATGCTCTGATGGGGTAGAGAGATGTTAACTGTCGCTGTAAGGAGCCTATGTTCCAACAATGTAAGAGTCTAAACAAGCTTTACCCAGGGGCTCTTAGCTTTTTTGTGTTGCACAAGTTCCTTCAGCAGTTTGGTAAAGACTGTGGATGCTTTTCCAGGCTAAATCTTTCAAATAAAAAAAAAATACATAAATAAAATAAAATACATGATATGACAAATGAAAACAATAATAAAGAAATAATGTTTTCAAAATAATTTCAGCAGCATGATAAAGTAGAATACACGTACTATCAATATCGTAAATAACAAGGTCTACCATTTAGTTTTTTTACCACTAGGTCTATCAACTACCCAAATTTCTAGGTATTTTTTTTAGTAAGTGTAAATGCTATTCTGAAGTTTCCGCAATCATTGTCAGGTCACGTGAAAACATCTGTAGTTTCTACTGGGGACAAACACTACTCATTTAGAGGCTAGTGAGAAAACAATGTAACTGCATTTCCCATCCAAGCTCAGGGACCCTCTGAATTCCAACCAGAGCCCACGTTAGGAAGCCCTGCTCCAAACAAGCCCTAGAAGCAAGGCTCAAGGCCCCGGCCAGGCCCTGCCCTTGGGTGTGCGTCAGTCCCACGGGGTAAGCTGCACTTCCACAGTAGGGCCATGGTCTGTCATCTGTCTTCGAGGTGACTGAGCTCCCACCCAGGGCCTTGCTTTGAACCACACGGGAGATCATTCAGCACTCTTCATGTTTGGGGGTCACTGCTTCCATTCAAGTTGCTGTGTTCCATCAAATTTCTGGTACCTTCTGGTCCACATATACAGCTCACCTCATTAAACTCTCCCCTCAGAACTTACAAGACTATCGGGAATCCCGAGAAGGACAAGGTCCGATCCCAGTGATACCAAGAGAGCCTCTGCTATACCGAATCATTTCAGGGGGTAATGCGGTCTTCCTACCACCCATCTGTCAGTCTGTTCTATTGTTCGTCTGTTTTTATGATGCTTGAAGCTATGCCCCTGGTATTTCAAATACTAGCAAGGTTACCCCTGGTGGACATTTCAATGGAACTTCCAGACTAAGATGGACTAGGAAGAAGGCCTGGCAATCTACTTCCAAAAATCAACCAATGAAAACTCTATGTGTTGCAACAGAATATTGTCTGATACAGCGCTGGAAGACGAGCCCCCTAGGTTGGAAGGCACTCAAAATACACAGTGGCCGCAACAACGGACTCGAGCATACCAATGATCATGAATATGACAGGACTGGGCAGAGTTTCGTTCTGTTGTACGTGGGGTCTCCACAAGTCAGAGCCAACTCAAATGCAACTAACAACAACGAACACAATCTTCATATACATATAGGAGAGAATTGAAAAACATTTAAAGTTGTTGCTAGCATCATACCAACACACAAGCCTCCACCCGCAGACGGGTGGTGGCTGCGCACGACGTGCACTGGCCAGGAATCGAACTCCGGTCTCTTGCATGGAAGGCGAGATTTCTACAATGAACCACCACAACTCCATAAATTTAGAGTACTTCTATGTATAGCTTATCTTTCTAACTTCTCAATCATCCTGGGGGAAGAACTAGCAAGTTGAGCTTATTCATGACTTTGCATGGGCCCAAGTAGGTCACACTGGGGATACTTAGCTCCTCCAGTCATTGTGGAATCTTCATAAGCTTTTAGGGCTGGCGGCCACGTGTGATTGATCTCCACACTCGCTCCCTGTACGCCCTGCCCCGTCCCTGTCCTGGGCCAGTGCACGGGCTCCCTCGTGCTCGGCACCGACTGCTGGATAAACGACAGAAGTCTTACTACCAGACTGGGGTAGGATTTATTTACCTTCCTCATGCGTTAAAACCTTCCTTGTCCTCCTGTGGTAACTTGCAGGCCCAGGGGAGCGTCGCTCTACTCTGAGTCTAGGGTTCACGAACTTCCACACAGCTGTTAGAAACTTGCTATCTGATCATCGGCAACTTCTTCCCTCTCTGAACCTCAGTTTCCTCATCTGTCAAATGGGGGGTCCAACTTTCTGCTCTGAAGAGTGCTCAGGCTGGCAGTGAGGAGCAGGTAAGATAATGTACATTCAACTATCTCCAAAAGTAAAAAAGTAAAAAGCCACACATAAATATATGATGGTATGGCAAAAATTAGTTATTTTAGTATAAGCTATTTCTATTTAGTCATCTCACTTCTTTAATCAAAAGAGATAATAATTACATTTATGTTTTTGTCCTTTTTTTATCCTTGTATGTTTTATCCTTGGCCTCCTAACTCCCAAACCCATTGCTGGTAGCCGATTTCAATTCCAGGCGAGTCAAGTAACTGACTGACTATTGGACACCTACTGGTAGGTAACGTTCTGTTGTGACCCATATTCCTATTCTGAATACTGTGTATACCATGGACTGCAAAAAGAATGAAAAAAAAAATCAGCCTTCAAGGAAATACAATCAGAATGCTCCTGTTAATAGATTTTTAAATAAAATATTCTTCTTCCTGGAGCCTGGTGGCACAGTGGTTAAGCCCTTGGCTGCTAATTGAAAGGTCAGCAGTTCACACACACTAGCCACTCTGTGTGAAAAAGATGTGGTAGTCAGCTCCCGTAAAGATTACAGCCTTGAAAACCCTATGAGGCAGTTCTACTCTGTCCGGCAGGGTCGCCGTGAGTCGGAATCCACTCCACAGCAATGGGTTTGAATTGAGCCTGTAGAGGGAGGATGCTTCTGTTAACATACACATTCTTCTTCCTTTTCCCCAGATACAATTTTTCCACTCTAATTAGTACTGTATTTAAAACACTTTTCGACCTTTTTAAAATAAAATATAACTTAGCCTATACCGACAAACCAAATTATTGTCACAGCTCTTTTCTTTAAAAGTGTACAAACTTGTATTAAGCTTTCAAAAGGAAAGCGCACAGGTTATTATTGTTCACATCAAAGTTTCCAGTCTTCAGCAGCTCGGTTGGGCCCAGCTCCTGCTGAGAGTGGGTGGAACTCTGTGAAACATTTATTGCTTAACTCCCAACACAGAGCAGCTGGATCAGCCGATACATCTACAACGTCTTGGAAGAAGGAACTTGAGGGCTGGAAAACTATGTTTTATCCTAACTCCCAAATCCATTGCTGGAAGCTTATTTCAATTCCAGGCAACTCAAGTAATTGACTGGTTACCGGACACCTGCTGCTAGGTAATACTCTGTTGTGATCCCTGTCCCTATACCGAATATTGTCTATACCATGGACTGCAAAAAGAATGAAGAATGAGGAAATACAACCAGAATGCTCCTTAGAAGTGAGGATGGCAAGACCCTGACTTGCTTATTTTGGAAATGTCATGAGGAAAGACGAATCACTGGAAAAGGACATCACATTTAGTAAAGGGTTAGTGAAAAAGAAGGAAAACCTCAATGAGATGGACACAATAGCCAAAAGACCAGACTCAAACATACCAACGATCGTGAAGATGGCGCAGGACTGGGCAGCATTCCATCTGTTATATGTATGTCACCACGAGTCAGAGCCGACTCAACAGCAAGGAAAAACAGCAACAATACTACAGGGTACTCAGTGTCTCAAAGGATGGATTACACACAGAACTGCTTCTTAGAAAGCAACACATCTTTGGTTCTTAAATCTCCCCTATGCAACAGCATTATTTTTAGCAAATATCCACTTCCGTGCCCTGCTGATGTCTGGCACGGTCACGGCCTTGTTCAGCCAGCGGAATGTGGGCAGATGTGCCATAATCAGAGGCCTTGAGAGACAGTGTGGTTTCAGTTCCCCATCTTGTGCTCTAGTGACCCCTAAATCTTCTCCTTCAGCCTGGTCCCAGAATAAAATCTGAGGTGAAGACCTGAACCTGAACCAATGTGGGCAGCCAAGGCCAGCCAAGTCCCTAGAGCTGCCCCAGGTGACCCAGAGGCACATAAGAAAAAGCAATGCTGTTTGTTGAAAAGCACTGAGATTGCTGAGGTTGCTTATCACCCAGTGTCAGTGAACAACAGCTGATTAATACATCTCACTTGTTCACGTCCTCAGGTGTCCAGCTGGCCTTCCTAAGGCAGAGTTTGGGTCATCCTGGTTTCCTGCTCAAGCACTGTGCACTCCTGGCCGGGTCAAGTCCATCTCCTGGATAGGCACTGTTTTAGTTCCCTAGTGCTGCTGTAACACAAATACCCCAAATGGGTGGCTTTAAAGAGCAGAAATTTCTCAGTCTGGAAGCAAAAAGTCCAAAGTCAGGTCTCTGCTACATTGATTCCTTCTATGAGCCTCTCCCCTAGTGTCTGGTGTCTGCTGATTATCCTTGGCATTTCTTTGCTTGTAGACAGGCCCTCACATGCCATCTGTATTTCCCTACTATGTGTCTCTGTGTCTGCTCTGGTCTTCTTATAACTTGGAAGTGATTAGGTCTAGGATCCACCCTACACCGATATGGCCTCATTACAGTAACAAGGAAAACATTATTCACAAACTGGATTACAGCCACAGGTATAGGGGTTAGGGTGCCAACAGATATTTTGGGGGGAAATGGACATAATTTAATCCATTAGAGGCACCAAAGTCCTCTCTGTGGCTGCCCTCTAATATTTCCAGCTTTATGCCCTTTATGGAAATTGGTCTAAAGTGACCATCCTGAGTTCCGACTAGAACCTTGCCAAATATTTCTTTATGTTAGCTAACCTCTCGTGATGAGGCTGAAAACTGTCCAAGGGCAGGAACTGTGTCTTCTATTTCCTTGCACTCTCCTGAAGGGCCAGTCAATCATCACTTTGGGGTGAACTGTAAATGCTTCCCGACGAGGCACGCTACCAATGTGGCCTATTTCCTCATGCTAACTCTCCAGTCTAGCCCTGTGCCCTGGCGTGGCCACGCAGTGCTGTGGACTCGTACCCTGCTGGCAAACCCTGTCACTGTCCACTCAGACACCCAAAGGGATGATGGCCCTGAGGTGAGTCCAAGGAGAAACAGAGCCTTACTGGCTGAATTCACATCTATAAACCTGGGAAAACAATACTTTCTAACAGAGTTGTCATGGAGAAAAAATAAGATAATGCGGTATTTATAATGCATGTCTTCCAACAGGCCCTCGGAAATGGTAGCTGTTTATTAGTATTAATTTTTTAAGGCTGCAAATCACCTTAGCGACACTCTTGTCAAAGGCCATCTTCTTTAGGAAGCCTCACCGCTGGCCACTGTCTTCCTGAGGGATGAGCCATTTCCAACACGTTGAGAAGGCTGACCTGGAGGGTGGGACCAGGGGAGGGGCAGAGCAGGTCTGCTGCCAACCTCGATGGAATAAGAATCAGCTGGGAAGCGCGCTAAAATGCAGACTCCCAGGCCCCAGTTATCCCATTTTAAGGAATTCATATCTACTTATGTACCTGGAAACCCTGGTGGAGTAATGGTTAAGTGCTATGGCTGCTAACCAAAAGGTCGGCAGTTTGAATCCTTGGAAACTCTGTGGGGCAGTTCTACTCTGTCCTATAGGATCACTACGATTCGGAACCGACTCGACGGCACCGCGTTTGTTTTTTGGTTTTATATGTACTTATGATACGGCACTGGTGGTTCAGTGATAGAATTCACACCTCCTATGGGTTCTGTTCCCAGCCAATGCACCTCACGCGCAGCCGCCATCCGTCTGTCAGGGGAGGCTTGCATGTTGCTGTGATGCTGAACGGGTTTCAGTGTAGCTTTCAGACTGAGGTAGACTAGGAAGAAAGGCCTGATCTGCTTCTGAAAATCAGCCAATGACAACCCTAAGGATCACGATGGTCTGAGCTGCAGCTGATCGTGGGGATGGGGCAGGACTGGGCAGTGCTTCTTTCTGTTGTGCATGGGGTCGCCGTGAGTCAGGGGTTGACTGGACGGCAGCTAACAACATGTACCTAAACCTGTAACAAACACTTTGTGGAGTCCACTCATCTGAAAGATAAAATGTTTTCTGGAGTTTATTTTTATTTTGCTTATTGCCTCAAAAGCACCTCTAAACCCTTTCTCAGTTGTCATTCTTTCGGAAGGAACCCTTGGTAGCAGAACACAGGGCATCTTAACGAGTGAAGCACGGCAGTAATGTGACCCAAGTGTAGACAAAGAGCTTCCAGGAAGAATGGCATCTTACAGTCAAGGCGGCCACCCGACTCTGACCCGGCTTCCGCAGGGCGAGAGGCCAGCATGGTGGCTGGGTTCTCCGTTCACGGTCTCAGTGGCTAAAATCAAGGTGTCGGCCGGAGCTGCAGTTCTCATCTGGGGCTCTGGGTCTTCTCCGAGCTCAGTGTTGCTGGCGGGAGTCATTTCCTCCTCACCTTTCCACAGGGGCCCCTCCATCTTCAAGCACATCGAGTCCTTCTCACATCTGAAATCTCTCTCCTTCCTCTTCTGCTCTTAAGGGGCTCATGTGCTTACACTGGGGCCACCTGGATAATCTAGGATGATCTCCCTAATTCGAGGTTAGCTGATTAAAAAAAAGAAAAAACCCCAAACCAAACCAGTTGCTGTTCACTTGATTTCGACTCATGGTGACCCCACTGTGCAGAGTAGAACTGCTCCATCGGGTTTTCAAGACTGTGACCTTTGGGAAGCAGACTGCCAGGCCTGTCTTCTGAGGAGCCTCCAGGTGGGTTTTAACTGCCAACCTTTCAGTTAGTAGCCAGTGCTTAACTATTTTTGCCACCCAGGGACTCCTGGTTAGCTGATAAATCACATTATTGACATCTCAAAAGTCCTTTTTGCCAGGTAACCTAAGGTAACCATGGAGTGGAAAAATTTGCCTACCACATCTACTAATTTTGGTTTGCCAAGTCTTAGAGTTAGAAATGGATGTCAAATTTTATTAAATTCCTTGTTAGTATCAATGATCATAATCATATGTCTTTTCTCCTTTGACCTATTGATACATTAATAGATTTATTAATATTAAAAATAACTGAATCTGAAATAAACCCTTCAATGTTATAGCGAGTCATTCTTTAACTACATTGCTACATTAATTTGCTATATCTTTTTGCTGACTTTTTACATATTTATAAACGAGTTTTTTTTTTTTTGCATGTTATTTTCATCATGTTTAGGTATTAGGGTTATGCTACTTTGGTGAAACTAACTGGACAGTTTTCCAACCTTCTCTAAGCTCTGGAACATTATTGAGAACAGAGAAAGTAAAATTGTCTGGGTCTAGCACCTTTCTAGGAGAATTCTTCAACAAACTTGTCAGTTTTTCATGGTTAGTAGTCTATTCAAGCTTTCTACTCATTCTTTGGTCAGTTTTCTATAGAATCATGCTTCACTGAGATTTTCAGATTGATTGGCATAGAGTTATACAGCATACCCAGTAATATAATTATTCTCCAGTAATTAAAGAGAATCGCACCTAGATTTGTGTCTCATTTGAATTTGTTACTTGCACTTCCTTGTTATTTTCTCGTTCAGTCTTAACGAGAGGTTTATCTTTTGAAGTTTATTTTCCAAAGAATTAGACCTAGTATCATATTTATAGTTCTTTGTTTTATAGGTCCTTAATTGTTTTCTTTGTTTGTTTGCCTATCCTTTCTTCTATCTTCTTGAGATGAATGCTTTGTTCATTTGTTTTTAAGCTTAGCTTTGTTTTTTGTACTAGACTGTAAAAAATGTTTCCTTTATTGGTCATCTACTACCCAAGTAAACTTCCTGTTTGGGAAGAAGCCTAAAGTAGGTGGGAGGCAGGGCCTCGTCCCATTGCAGAAGCTCATGAGGGCAGTTACCACTGTCCATTCCGTGGCTGCTCGGGTGCGGAAGCGGAAGGGAACGATATTCCTACCCAGACCTGGACCTGAGGTCCTCAGAAGCAGAGAGACTCGGTTTTCAGCTGATGGCAGCAGCTGACTTAGAACTCAGTGGTGGTAGACCAATGTCACCTGGCTCCTGCAGCCCGCAGAGTCCTATTGCAGGTGTGACTGGCCGTGCCTGGCCACCCAGACCCCTGGCTCTTCCAGGTTTCCCAGCTGGGTTCTCCAGCCTTGTAGTTGAGGCTATGAGCTATCTCACAGCCTTGCAGTTGATCCCTTTTCCGCTTAGGTTAATTGTTTTCGTGTTTGAACGTTAGAACTCTTGAATTTTATGCTATGCAAATTTTACCTCAATGAAAAAAATACACAGAATTCTGAATGGCGTACACAGTTTTCTCTTTCCTTGTTCTTATTGTCATTCCCTAAATATTATATAATCAAAGTTTTGACATTTCTGTCACCTAAGAATTACAATGAGAAACTTAAAAAAAAAAAAAATCCAACTGGTAACTGGTAGGTTTGTTTATTTATGTGATTGAGTACTAGTTTTATTGTCTGGCCATCAGATAACACGGTCTGTACACGACCTGCCTTTAGGAAGTGAGGAGTATTTTGTGACCTGGTGTGATCAATTCTGTAAGTGTTCCAAGGACAGCTGAAAGAGGTTTAAGTCCACTCTGTAGAAACAAAGTTGGTCATACATTACTGGCTACATTGTGGTACCCTCTATTTACTCACTCGTATTTTGCTTACTTGAGCCATCAAAATCAGCTACGCCATTGCTTCTGATGGGCATTGTCTCTAATGACAAATTATCCTCACGTTTGCTAACAATTTTACTTTAAATATTTTGATTAATGTTATTTGGTGCATAAATGTTGATTTCATTTGTAATTGCACCCTTATTAATTTAAAATTATTCTCTTTGACACATGTAAAATGACAAATACAATGCTTTCTGCTTTTAATTCTCTTAATAATGGCCCCCAAGACTTTTATTTTGATGTATCTATCATTAGTATAAGAAGCCCTGGTGGTACAGTGGTTAAAGTGCTCAGTTGCTGACCCACTAGTGGCTCTACAGGAGAAATGACCTGTTGATCTGATCATGTAAAGATCACAACCTAGAAAACCCTACGGGACAGTTCTATTCTGTCCTGTAGGGTCGCTATGAGTCCGTATAGACTCGATAGCACACAGCAATAATGACAAGTGTTAGCACAATGCCTGACACACAGGCTTATTAAATGTTGGTAACGAGCAAAAACTGAAACCAGGAAGTAAAGTCAAGTCCTGTTTGGTTTCTTTCCTGGGAAGATACATATTCTACTCCCTTCCCCTCCCTCCAATGGCATGCCTTCCTACGGAGATAGGAAATATGGAAATAGTTAGAAAGGACATTCCAGAACTCTACCCCACAGCAGAGGGCAGCTTTAACTGCAAATCTCAGAAGTGGCTAGGATATGGGGTAGGGCCACGGGGCAGTGAGCGGGCTCCGGTGGACGGTGACAGCAACACACACAGCAGGATGTACAGGACAGATGGGATGTCTGTGGTTGAGCTCAGAGAGCCACATCACAGAACACGTGGCAAGATGGACGGGATGCTGTGGGGCAGAAGGCAGAGTGTGTGGTGAAACGCGGTTAAGAGCCGGGAGAGAGAGAGCACAGCAAAGATGCAGGGGCAGCTCTATCCACAACACCAAAAGGTGGGGACAGCCCGCGTGTCCACCAACAGATGAATGGGACAACAAGACGTGGTAAATCCATACCATGGAATATTACTTCACCATAAAGAGAAGTGAACTTCGGATACATGTCACACATGGCTGAACTGTGAAGACATTATGCTGGTTGAAATAAGTCAATTGCAAAAGGAAAAACCTTGTATGATCCCACTTATATAAAATACCTTATACAGGCAAATGGGTGGAGACCACGGTTCATTAGTGGTTACCAGGGGCTGGAGGGAAGGGAGAGTGGGGCTTGTTACTGGAGGGGCACAGAGTTTCTGTTTGGGGTGATGAAAATGTTTTGGAAATATTTAGAGGTGATGGTTGCACAGCGTGATGAATGTAATTAACGCCACTGAAGTGTACACTTAAAAACGGTTAAAATGGCAAACTTCAGTGTCACCACAATAAAATTTAAAAGAACAGAAAAGAAAGAAAGATGCAGGGGAATGAGAACAGGGTTTATGTGCCTTTGTAAAGAAGGTGGTGAAGCCCTGCGAAAAGCAATAGTAACTGAACCCGGACTCCCTGTGAGTTTGCCTGTCAAACTGCTTTCTGCAAGGTGACTCCCCGCCCCGCAACGCTCTGAAGAGGTCTTTTGCAGCAGATTTTCCCAATACAATAAATTGTTTGATTTCTCAGATGCTGCTTCCATGGGCATTAACAGTTGACCCAAGTAGAATGAAATCCTTGACAGCTTCAATTTTTCTGCCATTTATCATGATGTTGTTTATTGGCCCAGTTTCAAGTGAGTCCTGTTTTTTGACAGGTTTGGGTTATATTTAAAATATTCATTTCAGGAAAGCTGCTGGCTCTTCCATCCCTGGACTAGGGCTTGCTGAATGACGGATTTCCCAACGGGGTCCACCCTGGTCAAGGAAAACGCGGAGGCTATCACCTGGGGCTTTAGAACATACGCAGCCATGCTGGAGAGGAGCTCACAGCTCAAAGTCTGCTTTTTGGCTCCTTCAGCCAACGTTACTTTAATGATCCGAGTGATCTGACGATCTAAGGGGAGAGAAGAGAAGCACCAGGGCACAGCTGTTTGTTGTTTAAAAATATTTTTAACTTCAAAGATAGCCTGGCTGAACAAATAACCCAAAATACTCTGCTCTGATGCGCAACCACAGCTTGATGGCAACACAGAGAACATTAGAGAGACAGAGAGAAAGCAAGGCTCCGAGAAAGAGACAGACAGAGATGAACACGCAGAGACAGAGTCTGAGAGAGAGAAGATAGTCACTTATATCACTGCAGGTCACTTAAGTCCTACCAGGTCCAGGAAATACCAGGCGACCCTGCTGCTTCATGAAAACAGATCTTCTATGCATTACTTGGCACCGACAGCTTCAGCTTCATGAAGACAGATCTTCTATGCATTACTTGGCACCGACAGCTTCAGCGTTTCTCTTGTCACTGCTGATGACAATGACACTGATGGCAAGCCCTTACTGACCACTTAGTGTGAGCCAGGTCTGTTCTGGGGGCTGCGAGTACTATCTCAGTCCTTAAAAGAAACCTATGAGGCAGGTGCTAGAATCACTCATTTTACAGATTGTCTCAGTCCTCTAGTGCTGCTGTAAGAGAAATACCACGAGTGGACGGATTTAACAAAGAGAAATTTATTTCCTCACAGTAAAGTAAGCTAAAGTCCAAATTCAAGGCGTCGGCTCCAGGGGAAGCCTTTCTGTCTCTGTCTGCTCTGGAGGAAGGTCCTTGTCCTCAATCTTCCCCTGGTTGAGGAGCTTTGCAGGTGCAAGGACCGCGGGTCCAAAAGATGCGCTCTGCTCCCAGTGCTGCTTTCTTGGTGGTGTGAGGTCCCCAACTCTTTGCTTGCTTCACTTTCATCTCTTGAGAAGTAAAAGGTGGTGCAGACCACACCTCAGGAAAACTTCCTTTACACTGGATCAGTGATGTGAATCCCCCCCTAATCCTCTTTAACATAAAATTACAATCACAAAATGGAGGACAACCACAGACTACTGAGAATCATGGCCTAGCCAAACTGATAAACACATTTTTGGGGGGACATAATTTAATCCAAGACACAGACGTGAACAGCTGGGGAGGGTCAGATAACTCACCCAGGTTCCCAATATGACCTCACAACAGTCGCAGGACTCAGCCCTGGTCTGTCTATCCTGCACGTCCCCAACCACTGGGCTCTGCTCACCAGCTCCACGTCTGTACCAAGGTGCGTGCCCCCAGAAAGCTTCACCTTCCATCCTCAATGGACAATGCAGAGCCCAGCGACTCGGCTCTTATTGCAAACTTGTTTAAAAAATAAAATACTCTTTCTGAACCACCTGGGAAACTGCATTTTTCCACTGTCCTCTCCCAGTGCAAAGCGATGGTACATATCGTACCAAGGAAGTACCAACCAAACCCACTCATTATAAGGGAAGGAAGCCGCATCCTCTTGGCTTTCGGCGTGCTGTCGTATTTTTTCCCTTGCTGCAGGAAGTAGAATTCTTTCAACAAAAACTTTCTGTCTAAAAATAAAGTGGCACCAAACTCTGCACTTATACGTCTTAGTTGGATACATCTGCTTTTCACTCTATTTTCCCAGGTGTGAAGACCCATCCACTGGTCTGCCCGTCAGTCACGACACAATCCCAAATGCAGCGTAATTAGCGGGAAAGCCAAAGCTATGTCCAGTGGACTAACTGGTTATCTAGGAGTGCTGGGAGTAGCTTTATTTTAAAATCAACCATATACACCTTATCTCAGCTGTCCTCCTCATAAACCAGTTGCCGTCAAGTCAGTTCCAACTCATGGCACCCCCGTGTGTGTCAGAGAACTATGCTCCACAGGGTTTTCGATGGCTGATTTTTTGGAAGTAGATTGCCAGACCTTCCTTCCGAGGCACCTCTGGGTGGACCTGAACCTCCAACCTTTTGGTTTGCAGCCAAGAATGTTAACTGCACTACCCAGGGATCCCATCCTACTTACAATCTGGCCTTAAGCAGGGTTTGCCAAGATCCAACCCCAGGACCATGAAATAATATTTAGAGGCAACTGTTGGCACTGTGGAGCCCTCGTAGCACAGTGGTTAAGAGCTTGTCTGCTAAGCAAGAAACAGTTGATCGTTTGAATTCACCAGCCACTCCTTGGAAACCCTATGGGGCAGTTCTACTCTGTCCCATAGGGTCACTAGGAGTCGGAATGGACTTTATGGCAATGGGTTTGAGTTTTGTTTTTTTTTTTTTTGGTTGGCAATGTGCTATTGGCCTCCAGTTTCCTTCCTTTTGACCCCGCCCCAAACTTGCCTGCATTCCTTTTCCTTTCTTTTGCCAGTCTGTGTCTCCCACTTTTAAGATATCACCATGCTTGCTTGAGGGCTGCTAGATTGCCATTAGAACTTCTATTTATCAGAGAGGTTGCAGAAGGGCTCCTCGACATTACAGGCTGATGACCCTTATTTTCAGAGCTGGCAGACTCTATTAGAAAGGATACTATCTTAAACAGTTATACCATGGGAGAAGTCCACCATTAGTTGAGGGAAAAAAAAAAAAAGGCATATATAATTTTGGGGTTCTTTAAGGGACACATACACCGATGGGTGACAGCAGGAACACATGAGAGTAATTATGTACACTTTTTAAAAGTGTTCAACAATAATGCACCAAAGGGTATTTGAAAAAACAAGTCCCTATGTGATGGAGAAGGAAGTTTTATCAAGATTAGAAATCTAGCCTAGAGACAGGAAGCAGATAATTGAGACCCAGGAGAATATCTTTGTAGGGACAAAAGGAAACAGGTATCTAAAACTGCCAATAAAAATCAGCATTTTTATAAAAGATAAAGACAAGGACATGCCCAGTAAACTCTTTAGGTTTTCAGATAACACCCTGCCTATCGGAATGCTGACTGGAATCAACATTAGACCTCCTGGGGAAGGACATGCAAAGTAACAAATTTACTTGAAAAAGTGTAAGGTGCACATATTCCATCACATTATAGGCCCTGAGATCAAGATCACAACCCAAGAAAGGGTTCTGAGAATCTCTACATAGTTCCCCTGAAGATATTTAAGCTACTATCCTACTCTGGCTAAAAGCGTCCCCAGTATAGGCATGTATGGCCACTGGGGCCGGGGTCTCCCGGAAGGGTATCAGAAATCAACAGGCTGTCATGTGTCCTCATACAAAACCTGGTATGTCCCCACATGGGACACTGGGTATAGTCTTGGTCACCATCCGTGCAGAGGGCTAGAGTAGATCCAGAAATTGTCCAGAGAAAGCCAACCAAAAATATCAAGGGAGTAGAAGTAGTAATATTAAAAAAAAACCAAGCCTATTGCCACTGAGTTGATTCTGACTCATAGCAACCCTAAAGGACGGAGCAGAACTGCCCCATAGGGTTTCCAAGGTGCGCCTGTTAGATTCGAACTGCTGATCTTTTGGTTAGCAGCCATAGCTTTTAACCACTATGCCACCAGGGTTTCCACAGAAATAGTAATAAACCCAGTGCCATTGAGTCGATTCCGACTCATAGTGACCCTATAGGACAGAGTAGAACTGCCCCCATAGAGTTTCCAAGGAGCACCTGGTGGATTCGAACTGCCAACCCTTTGGTTAGCAGCCGTAGCACTTAACCACTAAGCCACCAGGGTTTCCAGAAACAGTAATAGCCATACCAAAATCCAAACCTAACCCACTGCCATCAAGTCAATTCCAAACTCATAGCGACTCTACAGGACAGAGTAGAACTAGCCATAGGGTTTCCAAGGAGCAGCTGGTGAATTGGAACTGCCAACCTTTTGGTTGGCTGTCTAGCTCTTAACCACTTTGCCACCAGGGCTCCAGTAATAGCCATAGCAGCTAACAATTAAAGAGTATTTGCTATATGCCAGGCACTATCCTAAGTGCTTTACATGTGTTAACTCAATCTCTCAACCACACCATGAGGTAGGTACTGTTATCAAACCCATTGTAGAGATGAGAAAACCAAGGAATAGAGAGTTTAAGCAGCTTGTCTAAGTCACACAGCTAATAAGACAGAACCAAAATTTGGACCTGGTACCAGATCCCATAGGAGCCCTGTTGCACAGTGGTTAAGCACTCGGCTGCTAACCAAAAGGTCAGTGGTTCCAATCCACCAGCTGCTCTGAAGAAGGGTGCGGCAGTCTGCTTCTGTAAACATTTACAGCCTTGGAAACCCTATGGGGCAGTTCTACTCTGTCCTATAAGGATACTATGAGTCTGAATCAAGTTGAAGGCAACAAGTGTTTTTTTTTTTAGTTTACCAGATCCCAGGCTCTCCACTACAGGCTACTTACACAGGAGGAAGACTGAACAAAATTCTACACTATTCCATTTGGGGGTGGCAAATGCTACATGCGGTTTATCTTTGTTTGTAAAGCCAAGACAAGGTCTGACAGGGAAAACATGGACTTTGTACCAAACTGTAGGTTATTAACATTAAGATAAAGTAAATATGAGACAAATACAAGGAAGACTGCATTGTTAAATGTATTTTTAAAAGAAGAACTGAGGCTAAAACTTCTACGGACTCAAGAAGGATGCTGGCAGTCAATCACATGCTGTGGCAAGAAACCAGGTTTGCTCTGAGGTGTCTTCCTATCCTTTTGGGTGTGAGGTAACAGGATTTCCACACCTACTCTCCCAGGAATATCCTTGGTAACTCCTACTAGAGGCAAACCACAGTCTTCCTGAGTGTGGCGAAGCCTTGGTCCCTTTCCTGCTATGCTTCCTGTAACTTGGGTCTCCCATCACCTCCTTGCCCATCTCATCTCTAATGAGCTCCTGTCCAGGAAAGATGGTCTGTGGTTGTGGTTAGGAGCTCTCAGCCTGAAGTGACAGGAGGTTCTGACCAAAGGGCTGTCACCTTTATCTGTTGGAGACGTAGTGGGTCAGTGGGGCCTACAGCTGGGTCCAGTTTTATAGCTGAGGACCTCTAAGTAGGCACTTACCCTCTGCCTGCTTCCTAGTTTATGCTGGAGAAGGTAAGCTAACAGAGCAGAAGGCCATGATGGTCTCTGGGAAGAGTCCACGTCTTAACTGTCAGCCTCAAAAGAGGAAGACTCCTGCTCCTTGGGTTTCCAACATTACCAGCTCTCTTTGCCAAACACCCCTCTGAGGAGAAGGGTTGTCTGGAGAGAACTGTCCAAGGAACACCCAGCTACAGTGTAGCCAATCCCTCAGACAACAAAGGGCCTACAGATGATCTGGTTTATTTCAGATGCCCGCTGACCTGGGAGCTCAGAGAACAAGGCCCCACACTGGTCTATGTGCTGTCTGTTTTGGGGAGGAGAAGATGGTGTACTGGTGCAAGGGGAGTGGCAGGACGTAAAAAGAAAAGAAATAAAAGGGGAGGGTTGACAAGTCTAGGCCTAGAGAACAGGATCAGTGGCAAGAGCAAACTCATGGAAATATTAACCACGATCGAACGTGTCCCTCTCTAAGGATGAGAGAGAACTGCATGCTGGCTTTCTTCAGCACAAAGACTCTATTTAGAGAAGAGGGTTAGAATGTGAGCATTCCGGGCGCAAGACAGGCCCTGCCCTTCTACTCACCTACGCAGTTATCACAAAGGCTACAATGGGAGGCACGAGGGGGCCGGAAAATCTTGCAGGTGAAACAATACTTAAGTTTCACGGTCTGGCCGTTGATGATGACTTCTTTGGTTCTGGGAGGTGGGCGGTACCCCCCTGAACTGGTGCCGTTTGCGATATCTGCAGAGGAGAGAAGAGCACACACCCTTAAAATGATCACTTGACCTCAGGGCTCTCCTCACTGTCACTGCAGAGTCCATGTGTGTCAGTGAAGCGGGCACACGATGCCCCAGGGACAGACCAATGGGGTGGGGCACAGGTGGCTGGTGGCCCGCCAAATTCATGCTCCTCAACAAGGTTTGGGGCCTTCATCCAGAAGGGGCTGTGCAGCCAGGACTCAGGCTTTGCTATTTCTGAACAGGTGGGCACAGTCACGTGACAGCTCCAGCCACTGGGAGCCAGCACAGGTGCCCTCCCCCCAGCCCCACCCACTCTCCTTTGCTCCCCTCCAGACCCTCCAGAGCGACCTTGGAAGCCACCCACCTAGCTTGGTGGCGCCTTTCTCACCTGGGATCCCTGAATGAAGGGCTGAGGAGGGCAGACCCCCTGACCTGTTCAGAGGCCATCCTGTTCCATAAACTACTGTTGTTGTGTGCCAACTCGCAGCGGCCCCAGATGACAGAGATAAACTGCCCCACAGGTTTCCTAGGCTGTAATCTTTAAGTGAGCAAATTGCTAGGTCTCTTCTCCCCTAGAGCGGCTGGTGGGTTCCAAACGCCGGCTTTTCAGTTAGCAGCTGAGTTTTAACCACTGGACCACCAGGGCTCCTTATCAAACCTCTATTGTGTTGAGTCTCTCAAGTGTCGGGTCTTATTTGTTTCAGTAGTTAGCGTCTCCCTACAATGCCCTGGCTAAGGTTTACAGCAGGATCAGGCGCAGTGGTAGAATTCTTACCCTTCATGCGGGAGACCTGGGTTCGATTCCTGGCCAACGTACCTCATGCACAGCCACCACTCATCTGTCAGCGGAAGCTTGAGTGTCGCTGTGATGCTGCACAGGTTTCAGTGGAGTTTCCAGACTAAGGCAGACTAGGAAGAAAGGCCTGGCAATCTGCTTCTACAAATCAGTCAATGAAAACCCTGTGGATCACAGAGGTCTGATCTGCAACTGACTGTGGGAACGGGGCAGGAGTGGGCAGCATTTCCTTCTGTTGTGCATGGGGTTGCCATGGGTTCAGGCCACCTCCAGGGCAGCTAACAACAACATGTTCCTCTCTGATGGTGTACCCCAAATCCAGGCCAGGCATCTCTTCATTTGATGGTGGCCTCCTCAAAAATGCTAGGTATGGGGTGAGGGAAATATATATTTTTTAAAATATGTTCTTAAAAAATCATTAAATGTATATTTTTAAAAATCATTAAATGTATATTTAAAAAACCATTTACTATTTTGCTTCTTGTTTGATGATTTTATTGCTTGACTAGCATCTTTTACATTGAATTTTAGAGAACCAGTTTTAAACATGTTAAAGAAAACACCAACATGTATATTTAAATTTTTTTCATTTTATCCTATATCCTGGTGCTCATCCCCGATTTCACATTAGAATCGCCAGTGGAGTTTTCATAACTCCCCTAACACTATACCCTGTCCCTGACCAATTAAGTCAGAGTCCCTTGTGGCAATTTCTAATGTGCTGCAGGGTTGAGAATCCCTGCTCTACAGGAAGATAAAACATCCAGTTTTATTCTCAGCTGGACCCCCAACAGCCCTACTGAAACCAAATCAAACTAGCTGTCCTCAAGTTGACTCTGACTCGGTGACCTCATGTGTGTCAGGGTAGAACTGTGCTCCATAAGGTTGTCAGTGGATGACTTTTCTGAAGCACATTGCCGGGGCTTTCTTCCAAGGCACCTCTGGGTAGAGTCAAACCCCCAACCTTTCAGTTAGCAGCCAAGTGTGTTAACCATTTGCAACATCCAGGGAGAGCCCTATTAGGCTTGCCAAAAAAGAATGTGAGGCAGCTAGTTGTCCAATTAAGAACAGGAGGCCACAGGTAGATGGAAAATAACAAGAATACTAGTGAGGGCCTTAGCTGAGACTTCACAGGCTGATAAATACAGGGGAGCAGGCTCTGGTATCTGATGGCATTCCTGGGGAACTGTTTATAGTCTTTCTCCCAAAACAGAGCTGATAATATCAAAGGCAGCTGTTCAGGTTGGTTAGTATACATTTAAAAGAACACACAGAGAAGGAGCTCTGGTAGCGCAGCAGTTAAGCGCTCACCTGCTAACTGAAAGGTTGGTGGTTCAAATTCACTAGCCGTTTTATGGGAGAAAAGACCTGGTGGTCTGCTCCCATATAGATTACAGCCTAGAAAGCCCTATAGTGCAGCTCTACTCTGTTCTATAGGGTCTCTATGAGTCAAAATTGACTCAACTGCAGTTAAGTATCAGCACGGATGGTTTAACCAATAAGCAAGGTAAGCTTATGCATAAGGCATCAGCAAAACAGGGGAACAGTTGTCTAAACCAATGACCCACAGTTGCCAAGCAGGACATAAGGAAAAGTGAGTGCCACAGTGGGCAGGAACTGGCAGGGCACTAAAAGCAACTGATACCAGTTCCAGTGTGTCAGGCTGTGTGGCTGGAAATAAAGTTCACGAGGGCACCCCCGGGCAAGGTTGTTTAGGCTATGAGGACCCTACCACTTCAACACCTTTGCTGACATCTGTCTCCTACAGTCCCCTCCTGTGTAATTGAAACCCCTATCTTGGTGGTTCTCTTGGGAGTACACTATTTCTTTCTGATAAACAAGAGGTGGGGGCGGGCTGTTGAGTCTACCTCTTGGTGCGTCCACCCAATATGCAACTGATCCAACATGACACATTATATTAATGCCATACTATATATTAATATGTTGTATATAATAACAGGTCTCTGATCCATTCTGAGAGAACTGTCTTGTACATCCACGTCTGCTGATCCAGCAACTCCAGCCAGGAGGGCCAGCACTGCTCTTTGCCACGATATAAACACAACGGTATGCTCTTGTGCACATCCTGGTAAACAACCAGTGGGAACTCCAGTCTCAGATGATGCACAAAGTGAGGGAACTCAAGTAACTCAACCACTGCAGTGAATTCAATCAAGTTACTGTTTAACAGTATAGCATTTACATACAGAGTTATGTCATAAGTGTTACAAACAACAATATTTATAATTCCAAATTTAAATTTGTTTGGAACACATGCAGATGCAATCTACCATCCAACCAAAAACCAAACCCCGTGCCGTCAAGTAGATTCCGACTCATAGCGACCCTATGGGATAGAGTAGAACTGCCCCATGCGGTTTCCAAGGAGCGCCTGGTGGATTCGAACTGCTGACCTTTTGGCTATAGATCTTAACCACTATGCTACCAGGGTTTCCAGTATAATACTAAACCCACTGCCGTCGAGTCGATTCCAACTCATGGCGACCCTATAGGACAGAGTAGAACTGCCCCATAGAGTTTCCAAGGAGCGCCTGGTGGATTTGAACTGCCGACTTCTTGGTTAGCAAGCAGCTGTAGCACTTAACCACTACGCCACCAGGGTTTCCAGTATAATACTAGCTGCATTTAAAAAGAAGTTGCATGATGAATAGCAAACACACACACATACATATATACACGTATATACATATAACTCACATATCCTGTTTGAATGCATGAGTAAGCAGGGGGGCACCACAGTTATCAGTGTTTAGGGTCCTCACATGCCTTAATCCAGCCCTGGGTATGAGATAGCCACAGTTACAACTAACGTCTGTAGATTTCCAAGGTGGTAGTGAAGCTTTTTTTTTTTTTTGTGAAGCAGGCAGTCATGAAAGGGTTATTAACCATCCCATAATAGTTGTTTTTCAGCAAAGTCTACTCTTGCTATGTTTTGGTTACAACTTTTACTGCACTTAACCATGATCAGTGGAATCCCCAGGTTTGTTCTCTTCTCCTGGCAGGAGGCCGAGTGGCAGGTGCACTGACTCTGAATCAACCCACTATATGACCTTCCCGGGGTGGCGGTAGCGAGCCAGCGGCTTTTTTTTAGGGCCCTGTGCCAGTATTTTTAGAGCTGTGCGCAGACACTCATTCACTAAAATTATGCAGCCTCTGGGTGCATCACGAGACCGAAGATCCTCCCCTCGCTGGTCATGCATATGTATGTCACTCCCTATATAAGGAGCAAATCTGTCCTGGTTCTGGGAGCTGGCAGCCTTAGGTCATGAGGCCCAGCCTGTCTCCCAGTTTGCAGACTGTGAATAAACCTTTCTATTCTTCCAACCTTGTGTCTGGCTGGCTGGAATTCGCTAGTCTGCTTGACAAGAACCTATTAGTTGACGGCTTCAGTTGGAGTGAATCCTCTTGTCTACTCAGGCCCCTCCCACAAGCTCTTCCTTCAGGAAAGAGGTTCTCAACCTTGGCAGGGAATTAGGTGAGATCTTTAAAATCCCTGATAGCTTGGGCCTGCCCTCGAAGATTTCAGGATCTTTAAAAGCTCCCCAGGTATTCTAATCCACAGCCAAAGCTGAGAGCCCCTGCTTCAGGTCCTGGTCACTCCGAGTGGCCCAGCGGCATCTGCATCCCTGGAAGCTTGTGAGAAATGCAGACTGTTGGGCCCCAGCCCACCCTGCTGACTCGGGGTCAGCACTATACCAAGATGCCCCAGTGACTCCTGCCCTTTAAACTCTAAGAACTACTGCTTCTTCTTGTTAGCTGCCACTGAGTCGGCCCCCAACTCATGGCAACCCCATGTACAATGGGATTGAATTGCTGTGACCCACAGGGTTTCATTGGCTGATTTTCAGAAGTAGATAGCCAGGCCTTTCTTCCTAGTCCATCTTAGTCTGGAAGCTCCACTGAAACCTGTGCAGCATCATGGCAACACGCAAGCCTCCACGGACAGACGGTGGTGGCTGCACACGAGGTGTGCTGGCTGGGAAAGAAGCCGGGTTCCCTGCATGCTCTACAGTACCCAGAAATGCTCCCTCATCCATACATCATTCATACACACCTCTCACCCTCACACCCCTCTTGATTATGCACCCAAATACACTCACTTGTGTGAAATAGAACAAAGAGAACACAGATTCACTCAGATGAAGGGGCCCCGTGACAAAACAGCCGGTCACCCAGGCATTCTCATGCTGATCCCACGGTGACTGAGCACAGCGGGTGGATCTGAGAACTGCACCCTCCGCCCTCATCAGGGCTGCCCTCCCTCCTGACAGAATCCACAGCTCACAGGCCACCCCAGTCTTCCAGAAGAGACTATCAGAGGCCTGCAAACCTCCCACTGGCCCAAGGCTTTGCTGTTTATTAAAATACTAATCCCAGTGGCAGGGCAAACAATGTGAGCTGCAACCAGCCATTTACTTTTCAGAGAAAAGGGAAGTTCCACAAGCAGGCTGTAAAAGGAGAAGACACGGAGTTCTAGAACATGCAAAAGAGAGGAGAAGGCAGAATCCCGGCAGAGTCAGATGCCACTTCTACTCCATCCTCCCTGAGGACCAGCCCTTCTACCTAATCAGCTGTGGGGCTGCCCCAAGGACTCTGGGTGGCCTGGCACAGCAGGAGACCCTTTCTTGGAGTGTGCCCCCTGCCTGGCACCCCAGGTGCTGGCCTTTCTAATGGTGCTAAATATAGCTACACTGGGAGAGGCAGCCAGGCTCCAACAGCATCTACACTGAGAAGAGGGAGCGTCTCAACTGATTCTGGAATAAGGAGAAGACAGGAGAGACGACACAGCTGTGCATTCCTCTAAACGTAAGGGTGGAAATGGCTGCTGTGAACACATCAAAGATAAGGTCAGGGCTCTGTGGGGGCCAACTGGGTGCCACTCAGGCCTCAGTGAATAATTTGGTGCTTCCCTGGCCTTAGGCCAGCTTTGAATCTGCTCTATTCAGCTCCTGCAAACATGAGTAGAAAAACAAGAAAGTCAGATAGAGATTTTTCTTTTCTTTTTTTTTAAATTAATCCAGTCAGTAAAATTTGTGTCAGAAAAGTTTGAAAACTAAATAGTCAAAGCAAATATTTAAAAAAAAGTAGGAACGGCAAACTTAATAACACAAGAACAGGTACTGAACAAGCCTAGTTCTGAGCAGCCATGACTGGGAAAAGTTGTTTGCTAGCACTCCTTCTGTCAAACTCCTGGATCCTGAAGTTCCAAAGCACAGTTCTGAAAGATTAAAGGGTTGATACGAAGTGTCCTGAAGGCTGGAACTCCACAGACACAGAAAACGGAAGCTGAGGCATTAAAATAAAAACATCAAGAAAACAAAAGCTCTTTGATTAAATATTTGGAAGTCTCTTTATGTAAAAGAAATGCAAGAATCAGAAGGCTGGGATTCTAGACACAGATATGCCATTAAGTAACTGTGGGGCCACAGAACTAAGAAAAAAAAAAAAAATAAAGTCAACTAATATTTATTAAGTACTTGTTATTAGTTGCCATCGAGTTGGCCCCTGACTCATGGCGACCCCATGCCCAGTGAAATGAAACAGAGCCTGGTCCTGCGCCTTTCCCATTATCAGCAGCTGTTCAGATGGTAGTGACCATAGGGTTTTCTTTTTCTTTTTTTTAAATACTTTATTTAATTTGCTGTTGTTGAGAATACACACAGCAAAAACATACAGCAATTCAAGTTTCTACAGGTACGATTCAGTGACTGACAACATTCTTCGAGTTGTGCAGCCATTCTCACCCTCCTTTTCTGAGTTGTTCCTCCCTCATTAACATAAACTCACTGCCTCCTAAGGTTTCTATCTAATCCTTCAAGTTGCTATTGTCAGTTTGATCCCATACAGTTAGATCTTAAAATATCATAATGCTAAGGGCAGACATTCTTTACTAGTTAAGCTAACTTACTGTTTGGTTTTAAGAAGACTTCAGGGCGTATTTTTCATTTAAAGTTTAAAGATTATCTTTGGGTAATAGTTTTTGGGGTTTATCCATAAGGCTTCATTGGTTGATTTTCAGAGGCTGGTCACCAGACGTTTCTCCCTGGTCTGTCTCAGTCTGGAAGCGCCACTGAAACCTGTTCAGCACTGTAGCAACATGCAAGCCCCCACGGACCGTGGCCACTCTTAAGTGCCTACTATAAGCAAAATCATGGTGGCCTGTGTATTACAGAGCAGAGCTGCTCCACAGGGTTTTCCTGGCTGTGATCTTTATGAAAGCAGGTTGCCAAACCTTTCTTCTGTGGCGCTGCTGGGTGGGTTGGAACCAGCAACCTTTAGGAATGGAGCACAAACTATTTGCACCACCCAGGGACCTAGGTCACCAGGAGTTGGAAGCAACTTGATGGCAACGGTTTTTTTTTTTTAAAGCAAAACACTGTGTCAGATGCTAAGGAGGACCCACAGATGAGCCAGGCGTGGCTCTAGTCTGGGGAAGGGCCCAGGAGGAGTCTGCTGAGGCTTCTTGACAAGGACAGGGTGCCTCCTAGCCACCATCTTGCCACCTGGGCCATTCCGGTCTATTCTCATGGCCCTTGGGGTCAGCTTTCCACGTGCAACCTGATGATGAGGAGACCTGGGCCTCTCCCAAGGCACCCCAGGTGCTCCTCTTCTCTCCCTATGCATGACCTTACGGAGTCATGCTCAAAACAGAGCTGACTCCTTGCACTTCGCTGAGGGGCGATGCTGCTTCCCGCATCCCGGCATTGCACGTGACGTCTCTGCCTGGGCTTCCCTTTCCTGCCATCTGCCTAGATAATTCCGGTGTCTGAGGCCCACTCCCCGAGCTGCATTGCTCATTTCCTCCTCTGGGCTCTTGCTGATTCAGTTCATCTACTTATTCAGTCAGTCTATGTTTACTGTGCTGCTACGACGTGCAGGGCTCTGTGCTGCGAGCTGGGGACACAGCAGGAACGAGCCAGGCTGTCTCTGCCACATGTTGTCTGCAGGTGGGAGGAAGACCCCGTACCTGATAGTACACCTGTCACGGGTTTGTTTACATGGCTCCCCTAGATGCTACCTCATCTTCATGTTCCCACTGACCAGCAGAGGGTCCCACACACAGTAGGTACTCAAGAAATACCTGCTGCTGCTGCATGAATGACCAATTGCTCCGGCAGGTAGGGAGGAAAGATGCTGGGATCCACAGGACTGCTGTGTTCTACACCTCCGCACCCACCCGTGAGTCCCTGCCTGCTGGGGACTGAATTGTGTCCCCCAAGAAAGACATGTTAAAGTTCTAACCCTTGGTACCTGTGAACCTGACCTTGTTTGGGAACAGCATCTTTGAAGATGTTTTCAGTTAACATGAGGTCATACCTGACTAGGGTGGGTCCTAATCCCATCAGCGTGCTGTCCTTGTATAATGAAACCTGGGAAGCCGGAACTCGATGGGACTGCCTTGCTTTTCTGAGTCTCTCAAGTTTTCTGCCTTTGACAAGGTGCAGTCTTTTCTATCACTCGTTTTAGTGGAAAATATTTGAGTTTCCCTTCTCTGACAGATTTCCACCTTACACAGGTTCCGGCTTTCACAGGTTTTACTGTAAAACAGAAGGGAGACAGACAGATGGAGGAAGGACACCACGTGATGCTGTAGCTGCAAACCAAGGGATGCTCAGAGCTACCAGAATCTAGGAGAGAAGCACGGGACAGATTTTCCCTTAAAGGCTCTGAAGGAACCAACAAGGCTGACATCCTGATCTGGGACTCCCAGCCTCCAGAACAGTGAGGCAGCACACTCCTGTTCTTATAAGTCCCCCAGTTTATTAGGGCAGACCCAGGAAACTAATGCAGGGCCCTCATCTGCTCCCACGCCTGGTGGCCTCCAGGCCATTCTCTGTGCCATGACGCCTCCCTCAAAGGGAACGCCTCTCACAGGCCATTCTCCTACTCCTCCTCCACTGTGGAGAAGTAGCTGCTGACCCAGCACTGGTCTCCCCCAGCCAGTCCGTGCCGCCTGAGGGGTGCTGGGTTATGTGGTCAATGTCTACCAAGGCTTACCTGAGGCTTCTGTTTCTTTCACTTGACAGATTCAACCCCTATCCCAGACCTAGAGCTTTCAGCTGTACCTGCATCCAGGGCCAGAGGTGAGTAACCGGGCCTTGAAACCAAGGGCCTCAAATACCCACCTTAGGAAAAAAAGATGTTTCTGTTCAATGTTCAGGCTGATGCCAATGGCGATTATTTAAGCTTTCTCTCATCCATGGACGTTATGAAATACCCATGGCATGACGGGCGAAGTAAATGGTGGTGTTCCGGCTCTTACTACTGTTGTTGTGTGCTGTTGACTCCAACTCATGGTAACCCTATAGGACAGAGTAGAACTGCCCCGTAGGGTCCCAAGATTGTAATCTTTATGGAAGCAGACAGCCACATCTTTCCTCCATTGGAGTGGCTGGTAGGTTCAAACCACTGACTTCTGGTTAACAGTCGAGCATTTAACCACTGTGCCACCAGGGCTCCTTGATCCTGCTCTAACCCTCCATTATTCTGCTTGTTTTTGTTTTTACTGTTGGCAACAATTGTGCCTCTGCTTCCTAGGGCTGCTTTTTGTGGTTTAAATATAGCTCTTGAAAAAGAATAATCTCAGTCTGCAAATAGCTAATGGTTAAAGAACACTAGAATTTGGGGACAAACCTCTAGTATTCTATAAGTTTCTGTGAGTCAGTATCTCTGAAAGGGCATTTTTAGACACAAGTGTTTTGAAAGAAAACTTAAAAGCTTGAAACAATCTTTTCCTTCTTAAAGGTTTCCCCACCCCAAATTGTTGGGAGTTGTTGGCTCTGAGGCAGAAATAATAACAGCACCTTTGTCCAGTGCCAACCTCACAATCAGACCTACGTACAGAGAATTAGGAGACCCAGGGCAAAGGAAGGGAAGGTTGTTCAGTGTGAACTCGGGGACAAGAAACTTCCCGTGGATGCTACTGCACTCCAAGAGAAGCCCTGGGCTTGCCCAATGTCTCCGTAAGTAGGTGGTTGGTACCCGTACCGTTGTCTTCGAGTTGATTCCAACTCATAGCGACCCTATAGGTTGTTGGTTATATGCCTACTATTCCAAACTCACTTTCCAAAATACAAGTCATCTTTTCTCAAAGGAATAGCAGCAGGGTGTTCACATCCTGAGAGACCCCTCTCCTGACTTACTGATTTCTACCCCAAATTCAGGGGCCAAATTGCTAACTACATTTTATCGTCCAAGATAACTGGGTTCTGCTTTTTTAAAATGCAAAGGGATCACTGCAGCACTTTTCACAACAGCCAAGAGGTGGAAACAACCAAAATGCCCATTAAAAGATGACTGGGTAAACAAAACGTGGTATGTACACACTATGGACTACTACTCAGCTATAAAGAGAAATGAACTCTTGATGCATGCTGCCACATGGGTGAACCTTGAAAACATCACGCTGAGCAAAATAAGTCAGTCGCTAACCAAAAAATCAAATTCATTGCTGTAGAGTCGATTCCGACTCACAGCGACCATATACGACAGAATAAAACTGTTGCATAGGGTTTCCAAGGTTGTAATCTTTATGGAAGCAGACTGCTATACCTTTCTCCCTTGGAGTGGACGGTGGTTTTGAACTGCCAACCTTTCAGTTTGCAGCTGAGTGCTTTAACCACTGTGCCACCAGGGCTCCTGTCAATCACAAAAGGATAAATACTGTATGATCTCACGTATATGAAACAAGCAAATATATAGAAGCCAAAGATTATTAGTGATTACCTGTGATGGGAGGGTGAGGAACACAGGGAGTTTTGGCTTGGGGGCACTGAGTTTATGTCAATGGTGGTAGAATAATTTGGAAAAGGGTAATGAGGATGGCTGTACAACTTGAAGAATGTTATCAATGTCACTGAATTGTACAGGCAAAAATTGTTAAGAAAATATATGTTCTTGTATGTATATTTTTGCCACAATAAAACTAAAAAAAATGCTAAGGGAAAAAAAAATCACAGTTCATAAAAGGTGCAGATTCAGACTCGTTCCTTTACCAAGAGGATTGGGAACAGTGGCGCTCCTTGCTGCCTTTAATCCTTTCATGAACCAATCATTTCCTGCTCTGAATTTTTTGTTGCTACCACATGTTTTCATTAATGGAAGCATGCTGAATCAATGAGTATGAATTTTTGGTAGGGTGTGTGGATTTTTTTTTTCTTGCCTCCTCCCACAAGCCTACCCTAAATGTTTAGTGGGTCTATGGGTATATACATGTAACAAGTAAAAATTTTCAAAATTTCTATTTTTCCTACCCAAAATTCAGACACCTCATACAATGGCCCTGTAAAAACACCAATTTGCAGCACACACCCATTTCTTCAGTTTCAAGGAGTCATAAAGGCCCCTGCCTTGTGGCAGCACGCACCGTCACTGGTGCGGAGGCTTCCCAATAAACCATCAGAGGCAGAAAAAGTGCGTGGTCCCTAGAGGTAACTGTCAACATGAAAGGGTTAAGTGTCATCGACTGTTAACCAGGTGATGGAGGAACCACCAGAGGGGTGGGAACCTCTGAGAATAGTAGGTATGATGATAAAGCACTTCAGCATCATGAAATGGGTCAAAACGAAAACGTGATTTGCTTTATACGCAAATCTTCTTGACTACAGGTAGTCCCCGATTTACGACCTATTCGAGTTACTACAAACCTCATTTAAGACCATTTGTTTATGTGCATATTAGAGTTAGTAATATGTACTACATACAAAAAAGATCACACTTAATGGTCTGAGACTAGAGGGACCCCGGAAGACATGGCCTCCAGACTCTCTGTTAGCCCAGAACTGAAACCATGCCTGAAGCCAATGCTTCAGACAAAGGTTAGATTGGACTATAAGATCTAAAATGATACTCCTGAAGAGACGGCTTCTTAGCTCAAGTAGATTAAAAAAAAAAAAATTACATGAGACTAAACGGGCAGCTCCTGTCTGGAGGCGAGATGAAAAGGCAGAAAGGGACAGGAGCTGGTTGAATGGACACGGGAAATCCGGGGTGGAAAGGAGGAGTGTGCTGTCACATTATAGGAAGAGCAACTAGGGTCACATACAAATTTTTGCATGAGAAACTAACTTGAACTGTAAACTTTCACTTAGAAAAAAAAAAGCACAATAAAAAAATATATATTTGTACTACATACAATGTTGCAGCATGTAACTTGCTGATATTATCATTTGCAGATGTTTATATGTAATGTTTCCAACCCCCAAAGACAATAAAGATCGAATTTATAAAGATACTGAAAATAAAAAACAATAATTATGAAAACTAAAAAAGAAAAAAAAAAAGGAGGTATTCGACTTAAGTCAAAACCGACTTACAATGATCGTCGGAATGGAACCTCGGAACCTCGGTGTAAGTTGAGGACTATACGCCTATCTACGGTGTTTGCCGGGGTGCAGCTGTTTGATGCCGCCGACATACGGTTGTTGGATCTAACACATCTTAAACGTTCATACGGCTCATTTTGTTCGTGCTCTGCAGCATTTAGGACTTAAACCATCAATCTTAGAACGGCTGCTCTGATATGAAGTGAAGGAAGATAGGTTACCTGAAAAGCAATTTAACAAGAGCCCTTAGCTCACAGTTTGCAGACTTCCAAGCTTACAGGAGAATATTAGCCACGATTAGATACCAGACAAGTCAACTCCTATGAGCAAATTTTGATCAGTCTGTAGACATTGGTTAGGTTTCCTTTCCAGATGCAAAAATGTGAATATTTTCTAATATTGGATGCAAAAGAAGTCCCCAGACAGCAGCAGCTTGGTCTTTATAAAGGCTTATAGAAGAAAACGCATATGAGGGTTGTGCAGTGGTGAGGGCACCCAGTCCCCTTCCCCAATTAAAAGCTTTATTATTGGTTTATCGTAAAGATCTTCCGGCACGGATACCCGAGGTGGCGCTGCCTATGGGCACACAGCAGGCAGAGCCTGGGTGTCTCCTTGGCTGGGCAGGGAAGACAGAGAACACCTACTGCTATGGATGGAATTGTGTACCCCCAAAATATGTGTCGGAATCCTAACCCCATTCGTGTGGATGTAATCCCATCTGGGAATAGGAGTGTCTTTTTATGTTGATGTCTTAGCTATCCAGTGCTGTGGTAACAGAAACAGCACAAGTGGATGCCTTCAACAAACAGAAGTTTATTGTCTCACAGTCTAGTAGGCTAGAAATCCAAATTCAGTAGCCAGCTCCACGGGAAGGCTTTCTCTCTGTGTGTCGGTTTTGGAAGAAGGTCCTTGTCATCAATCTTCTCCCGGTCTAGGGCTGTCTCAGCACAAGGACTCCAGGTCTGAAGGACAGATGTGCTCCTGGCTCTCCTTTCTTGGTGATAGTCAGGTCCCCATGTCTCTCTGCTTGCCTCTCTCTTTTATATTTCAAGAGACTGACCCAAGACACAACCAAATATTACAGACTGAGTCCTGCTCATTAACGTAACTGCCGATAATCCCACTTCGTTAACATCATTAAAAAAAAGATTTATAGTACACAGGAAAATTACATCAGATGACAAAATGGTGGACAGTCACGCAGTACTGGGAATCATGGGCCTAGCCAAGTTGACACACATTTTCTGGGGGCGGGGGGTCAAAATTCAATCCATAACAGTTGATGAGGCCATATCAGTGTAGGGTGGGTCTTAAGCCAATCACTCTTGAGATATAAAAGGAGCAGATTGGGCACAGCAGCAAGGAAGCACGAATGGACAAAGACTGATGCCACGTGGAGGTCACCAAGGAGCTTAGGAAGAGAAGCTGAAAGGGACAAGGATTTTCCCCGAGTGGACAGAGAGAGCCTTCCCCAAGAGCTGGTGCCTTGAATTCAGACTTCTAGCCTCCTAATATCCATATGCCTGAAAGGAAGACCCTCAACAAGATGGATCAACACAGTGGCTGCAACAATGGGCTGAAGCATAACAATTGTGAGGATGGAGCATGGCTGAGTAGTGTTTCCTTCTGTTATACGTAGGGTCACTATGAGTCTGAACTGACTTGAGGACACATAACAACAACAACAACAATGAAGACCAGTTAATATGACTATTATTCAAATTCACACACTAACCACTAAGACCAAAGATGAAGAAATTGAAGATTTTTACCAGCTTCTTCAGTCTGAAAATTGATTGAACATGCAATCAGGATACATTGATAATTACTGGTAATTGGAATGCAAAAGTCAGAAAACATGACCTTGGTGATAGAAATGATGCCGGAGACTACCTGACAGAATTTTGCAAGACCACGACTCCTTCATTGCAAATACCTTTTTTCAACAACATAAATGGCAACTATACACATGGACCTCGCCAGATGGAATACACAGGAATCAAATCTGTGGAAAGAGATCAGTCAGAACAAGGCCAGAGACTGACTGTGGAACAGACCATTAATCGCTCATATGCAAGTTCAATGTGAAGATGAAGAAAACTAGAACAAGTCCAAGAGAGCCAAAGTATGGCCTTGAGTAGTATATCCCACCTAAATTTTGAGACCATCTCAAGAATAGTCTTGACGCATTGACCAAAGACCAGACAAGTTGTGGAATGACATCAAGGACATCACACATGAAGAAAGCAAGAGATCATTAAAAAGACAAGAAAGAAAGAAAAGACCAAAATGGATGTCAGAAGAGACTACGAAACTTGCTCTTGAACATTGAGTAGCTAAAGCAAAAGGAAGAAATGATGAAGTCAAAGAGGTGGACAGAAGATTTCAAAGGGCGGTTTGAGAAGACAATGTAAAGTATTATAATGACATGTGCAAAGAGCTGGAGATAGAAAACCAAAAGGGAAGAACACGCTTGACATTTCTCAAGCTGAAAGAACTGAAGAAAAAAACTCAAGCCTTGGGTTGCAATATTGAAGGATTCTACGGGAATATATCAAATAATGCAAGAAGTATCAAAAAAAGATGGAAGGAATTCACAGAATCACTATACCAGAAAGAACTAGTCAACGTTCATCCATTTCAGGAGGTACCATATGATCAGGAACTGGTGGTACTGAGGGAAGAAGTCCAAGCTGCACTGAGGGCACTGGGGAAAAACGAGGCTCCAGGGGTTTACGGAATACCTACTGAAACGTTTTAACAAACAGATGCAGTGCTGGAAATATTCACTGGTCTCTGCCAAGGGATTTGGA
Source organism: Loxodonta africana (assembly GCF_030014295.1). Classification (NCBI taxonomy): domain Eukaryota; kingdom Metazoa; phylum Chordata; class Mammalia; order Proboscidea; family Elephantidae; genus Loxodonta; species Loxodonta africana. The sequence goes on along the minus strand of NC_087342.1, from coordinate 227,913,780 downwards.
AGACAGCTACCTGGCTAACCAACTGGAAGAGATCTGTATCTATGCCTATTCCAAAGAAAGGTGATCCAACAGAATGCAGAAATTATTGTGCAACTTCATTAGTATCACACACAAGTAAAATTTTGCTGAAGCAGTGTATCGACAGGGAACTGCCAGAAATTCAAACCAGATTCAGAAGAGGACGTGGGACCAGAGATGTCATTGCTGATGTCAGGTGGATCCCGGCTGAAAGCAGAGAATACCAGAAAGAAGTTTATCTTTGTTTACTTGACTATGCAAAAGCATTTGACTGTGTGGATCATAACAAATTATGGATAATGAAACTGATTTTGAGTTGTAGAAGATAATTTGGTTTAGAAACCACAAACTGTTTCCGATTTGGGCGTATTCTTTACCAGATTTGGTCATCAAAGGGGTTGTGGAACTGATCTCCTTTAGGAGAGAACTATGAGTCGGAATCGACTCGACGGCAAGGGTGGTGGTGGTGGTGGTAGGAGAGAACCATGTTAACAAAAAACAATAATAATAATAATTTTTTTTTTTTTCAGATAAGAACTTTTCATAGGCATTTTTTTAGCCCTACGGGAACCTGACTACTCAGGGTTTTAACAAGAAATTGAGAAAAAAACATGAAAATGTAAAGAAATGAGCAAAACAACCTTTTTCTGTCTACTTAATAGAAGAAGATGTCTAGGCAGCCTCAAGGAATGAGCCTCATGAGCTACTCAGTGCTAGTCACATTGCATTCATTCATTCAAATACTTCTTATGCACCTATGTGCCAAACAGTCTTCCAGGTGCCAGGGAAACAGTGGTGGACAGGGTAGACAAGTTTTCTGTCCTTCTGTGGCTCCCACTCTTGGGAGGGCAGGTAAGTCCAGAGTACGGATAGTTGATTATTTAAGTATTCAAACAAATCACATTTCATAGTAGATCTTAAGCTTGGCTGTTGGTCACCAACACCCAGAACAGTGTTTCTCAGCCAGAGGTGATTTGGCCCCGGAGACATTTGCAAACGTCTGGAGATATTTTGATTGTCAAAGCTGGGGGACTTGCAGGGGTGCTACTACTGGCATCTAGTGGGCAGAGGCCACAGATACTGCTAAACATCCTACAAGGCACAGGATAGCCCTCACGACAAAGAGTTATCCACCCAAGATGTCAACAGTGCTGAGGGTGAGAAACTCTGACCAAGCTCTTGCTACTCAAAGTGTGGTCCACGGACCAGCAGTTTCAGCATCACTGAGGAGCCTGCTGTTAACTGCTGTGGGGCTGATTCTGACTTGTGACAACCCCATGTGTGCAGAGCAGAACTGCTCATAGGTTTCTCAAGGCTGTGACCTTTTGGAACCAGATTTCCAGGCCTGTCTTCTGAGGTGCCTCTAGGTGAGTTCACACTGCCAACATTTTTGGCATCACAGCAACACACAACCCACCACAGTACGACAAACTGATATATGGGTAGTGGGAATTCCAGAACACTTAATCGTGCTCCTGAGGAACCTGTACATGGATCAAGAGGCAATCGTTTGAACAGAACAAGGGGATACTGTGTGGTTTAAAGTCAGGAAAGGTGTGTGTCTGGGTTGTGTCCTTTCACCATACTTATTCAATCTGTATGCTGGGCAAATAACTCAAGAAGCTGGACTATATGAAGAACGGGGCATCAGGATTGGAGGAAGACTCATTAACAACCAGCCATATGCACATGACACAACCTTGCTTGCTGAAAGTGAAGACAAATTGAAACACTTACTGATGAAGATCAAAGACCACAGCCTTCAGTATGGACTACACCTCAACATAAAGAAAACAAAAATCCTCACAACTGGACCAATAAGCAACATGATGATAAAGGGAGAAAGGACTGAAGTTGTCAAGGATTTCTTTTTACTTGGATCCACAATCAATTCTCATGGAAACAGCAGTTGAGAAATTAAAAGACCGACTGCATTGGGCAAATCTGCTGCAAAAGACCTCTTTAAAGTGTTCAGAAGCAAAGATGTCACTTTGAGGACTAAGGTGCACCTGATACAAGCCACGGTATGTTCAATTGCCTCATATGCATGCAAAAGCTGGGCAGTGAATAAGGAAAACCGAAGAACAATGGACGCCTCTGAACTGTGGTGTCGGGGAAGAATGGTCAATATACCATGGATTGCCAGAGGAACGAACAAATCTGTCCTGGAAGAAGTACAGCCAGAATGCTCCTGAGAAGCGAGAATGGGGAGACTTCGTCTTAATGTACTTTCGACATGTTATCAGGAGGGACTAGACCGTGGAGAAGGACATCATGCTTGGTAAAGTAGAGGGTCAGCGAAAAAGAGGAAGACCCTCAATAAGACGGACTGACACAGTGGTGGCAACAATGGGCTGCAGCGTAACAATGATTGTGAGGATGGCGCAGGACCAGGCAGTGTTTTGTCCTATTGTACCTACAGTCTCTATGAGTCAGAACGGACTCATGGCACCTAACAACAATGACAACAGACCTTAACCAGTGTTATGGATTGAATTTCTCGACTGCTAAAAATATGTGCGGTGAATCTTAACCTCTATACCTGTGGATGTATCCCCCCTGGGAACAGTGTTTTCTTTTTTATGTTAATGAGGCTGTATCAAAGCAGGGCGTGCCTTAAGTCAATCACTTTTGTGATATAAAAGGTGCATTTATAGGGCACAAAAGCAAGGAACTGTGCTTCATAAAATTTTCAATGGCTGATTCTTCAGAATTAGATTCCTGGGGCTTTCTTCCAGGGTACTCTGGGTGGACTCGAACCACCAACCTTTCAGTTAACAGTCAAGCATGTTAACCATTTGCACCCCCTGGGGACTTGCCACCTAGAATGGATGCCAATTTTAGAGAAGCTGCACTGTACTGAATTAAGCAAAAAAGGAGTCCAAGTGACACAGTGATGAGAAAAAAAGATGCTATGTCACATGAAAATGGCTAAGGAACCAAAGAACAGAAGCTTAAAAGAGAAAAAGCTCTTCCCCCAGGGTTCTCCCCAGAAAGAAAGTCTTCCCCTAAAGCCAGTGCCCTGAATTCGGACTTCTAGCCTCCTAACTATGAGAAAATAACATTTCTGTTCATTAAAGCCACCCACTGTGACATTTCTCTTATAGCAGCACTAGATAACTAAGAACACCAGTAAAACCAGCTGCCGTAGGGTCCCTTCTGACTCATGGTGACCCTATGTGTGTCAGAGTAGAACTGTGCTCCATAGAGTTTTCAATGGCTGATTTTGGGGCAGTAGTTCGCCAAGCCTTTCTTCCAAGGCACCTCCGAGTGGACTTGAAATGCCAACCTCTTGGGCAGCAGCCAAGCGTGTTAACCATTTGTACTATCCAGGGACTCCTCATCGACCTTAGTCCTGGAGTTTCTTATCTGTGGCAGGGCCCAAGAAAAGACAGGTCTGGAGGTGATGGCAGATGCTATACAAGTAACAGCGAAACCCCGAGACTGAGTTTTAGTATCTTTAGCTGGAGAATCCCTCTATGTGGCTGGCTAGGAATGGAGAAGCTAGAGGGAAACACGTGTGTGCTTCACAAAGATGCTAACGTTACTCAAAAAACGGATATTATCCAGTTAGTTATGGAAAGTCTGCCTAATAAAACAGTCAGGCCAGGTTTTTATTTATCTGTTTTAACATGTTATTGTGCTTTAGGTGAAAGTTTACATAGCTAGTTAATTTTCCAATCAATGATTCTTACACAAATTGTTCCGTGACATGAATTGCAATTCCCGCAACGTGTCAGCACTCTCCCCGTTTCTTCCAAGGCTTCCCTGTTTCCATTAGTCCAGTTTCCCTGTCTTCTCATCTTTGGTTCTGGGCAAATGTTGCCCTTTTGGTCTCATACAGTTGATTGTTCTAAGAAGCACATTTTTCATGGATGTTATTGTTTATTTTATAGGTTTTTAGATGGTTTTCTTTCGTTATTTATAGCAGTATACTTTTTTGTTCAAAGAAAACCTTACAAAGAACCTCAACACACAAAACAGATAAAAGTGAAGCAGCTCTAGTTTAATTGGGCAGCAGCCCTGCTTGATCCTGTCCTGGCTTTAGGGTACAGAGTTTAAAAATTATCAGTAATGACCGACAGCAGCTAGGGCCTAGACCCAGCTGCTGTCAAGGTGATTTCGACTCATGGCGACCCCACGTGTGTCACAGTAGAACTGTGCTCCATAGAATTTTCGATGGCTGATTTTTTAGAATTAGATTACCAGGCCTTTCTTCCAAGGCACCCCTGGGTGGACTTGAACTACCAACCTTTCAGTTAGCAGCCAAGAGCATTATCCATTTGTACCATTCAGGGACTTGCTGCCTAGAATGGACGCCAATTTTAGGCAAGCTGTACTGTACAAAATTAAGCATCACTAAAGAAGAGAAAAGGAGTCCATATGACACAGTGGCTAAGCACTTGGCTGCTAACCGAAAGGTCAGCTGTTCGAACCCACCAGCCGCTCCATGGGAAAGATGTGGCAGTCTCCTTCTGTAAATTACAGCCTTTATCACGGGAACTCCATAGACACATCCAAACTCCTTGAGAGACTGAATTGATGGGCTGAGGGCTGTGGGGACCATGGTCTCAGGGAACATCTAGCTCAAGTGGTATAACAGAGTTTATAAAGAAAATGTTCTACATTCTACTTTGGTGAGTAGCGTCTGGGGTCTTAAAAGCCTGTGAGCGGCCGTCTAGGATAGTGCACTGTCTCACGCCTTCAGGAGCAAGGAAGAATGAAGAAAACTAAAGACACGAGGGAAAGATTTGTCCAAAGGACTAATGGACCACATCTACCATGGGCTCCACCAGGCTGAGTCCAGTACAACTAGATGGTGCCCAGCTACCACCACTGACTGCTCTGACAGGGATCACAACGGAGGCTCCTGGACAGAGCTGGAGAAAAACTCAGAACAAAATTCTAACTCAAAAAGAAAGAACAGACTTACTGGCCTGACAGAGACTGGAGAAACCCTGAAAGTATGGCCCCCAGACACCCCTTCAGCTCAGTTATGAGGCCACTCCTGAGGTTCACCCTTCAGCCAAAGATTATATAGGCCCATAAAACAAAATGGGACTGAAGGGGCACACCAGCCCAGAGCTAGGGACTAGAGGACAGGAGGGGACGGGAAAGCTGGAAACACAAGCATGACCAGAGAGTGCTGACATGTCATGGGATTGTTAACCAGTGTCACAAAACAATATGCGTACTAGCCATTTAAAGAGAAACAGTTTGTTCTGTAAACCTTCATCTAAAGTACAATAAAGAAAACAAAAACAACAGAAGATTACAGCCTTGGAAACCCTATGAGGCAGTTCTACTCTATAGGATTGCTATGAGTTGGAATTGACTCAATGGCAATAGATTTAAAGAAGAGAAATTGTATGCACATCTGTGTTCTTATAAAGTTAAGCAGACGGCCAAGGGTACGGTGTTTAATTGTGATGATGGAGTGGTAACATCAATGTTCACGCTGTTGCGATATAACTCCATGAGTATAAACCCAGCTATTCCTGAAAACATGGTGAAGTCCAGATAATGGGAACATGGAATGGCATCTGTGAAGAGCGTGATTTTTGATCTGGTGGAGAAAACAGAGCCCAGCTTCTCAACATGTCAGCTATGATGTCTCACGCTCCTGTAATTCGGGGACATTGTAATTCACGGCAGGACCTTGAACTGTCAGATGCAATGATGCTCACAGCTCTCAAAAGCTCTTTTTTGGGGGCCTGCTCAGATCCTGCAGGGCAATATATACAGCACTAATTAATGCAATTAGAGAAGAAGAAAAAGAAAGTGCTTAGTAGCTAGGACCTTTTCAGTGTAACTAACTGAATTAATCCAATACACGCGCTTAGGAAACTGAAAATTGAGGACGATCTTATTTTCCGCCCTTCTATTCTTCCACACGATGCTGAAGCCTTACCCTTAAAGGCAAACAAAGCAAAGAAAGGTGGCTTTGTCCTCATGAAGTGTTAATTTCCCTCCGATTCTGTCCAGGTTCTCTGCGTGCACACACAAAACCGCTCTGCTGCAGGAGTGAAAACCAGGTAGTGAAGGCCAAAGCCAGACACACGTGTGCGTGTTTCTACTCCACATGGCACAATTTCTGCACTGTCAGCAACTACTAACTATTGTGCAGCCGGTAAACAGAGACCAGTGTGGCCCGTCAGTGTTTGCACTGGTACATGACAAGTGAGAGCGAAGTTAAACACTGAGTGTTGCAAACGTGCCGTGGTGGTGTCGAACTTCACCGTTCTCACCAGGAAAATCGGCTCTGTTTTTACTGAGGTGTGAGTGGCATTAGTAAAAGGCCTTTAGCAGGGACCTGAAGAGCAGGGCCGGCTTATATCCCACTCCGTAGAGTACGGTTGTGAGGAGAATTAAGGACACCAGTACCGAAAGAACAAGGAGATGCTATTTATAAATACATCCTACTCTAAAGAAGGAAGGCACTGGGGGTTCAGTGGTAGAATTTTCGCCTCTCATGTGGGAGACCTGGGTTTGATTCCTGGCCAATACGCCTCATGTGCGGCCACCACCCATCTGTCAATGGAGGCTTGTGGGTTGCTCTGATCCTGAACAGATTTCACTGGCACTTCCAGGCTAAGGCAGACTAGGAAGAAAGGCCTGGCAATCTACTTCTGAACATCGGCCTGGCAATCTACTTCTGAACATCAGCCAATGAAAACTGGATCACAACGGCTCAGTTCTGTTCTGCATGGGGTGCCATGAGCTGGGGGTGACTTGATGGCGGTCAACAACGACTTTAAAAAAAAAGAAGCCACGGATTAAGGTCCTAGGCTGTATTCTCTTTTTCCTCTAACACCAAACCCACCACTACCGTCAAGCTGCTTCTGACTCACAGGGACCTCGCAGGTTTCCAAGGCCGTAATCTTTACAGAAGGAGACTGCCACGTCTTCCTCCTAAGGAGTCACTGGTGGTTTCCAATCGCTGACCTTTCGGTTCACAGTTGAGTGCTTTAACCACTGAGCCACCAGGGCTCCTTCTAATTAACACAGATTGGTTAAAATGAATAAGAATCTTCAGTAAGTGGGCTAGTTGTAAATCAATACCTACACATATTTTGAAAGCTTTTTTATATGTACTGTTAGCAATAACCAGTGAGAAACTATAAAAAAAAAAAACAAAACCTGTTGCCATTGAATCGATTCCACCTCACAATGACCCTATAGGACAGAGTAGAACTGCCCCATAGGGTTCCCAAGGCTATAAATCTTTACAAAAGCAGACTGCCACATCTTTTTCCCGAGGAGCCGATGGTGGGTTTGAACCTTTCGGTTAGCTCCGGGCTTAAGTGCTATGATATCACTACGACACCAGGACTCCTTGTGAGAAACTAAAGGGGGTAACATCCCATATACAGCCAGAAAAAACAATCACAAACCACTAGGAATAAACCAAGAAAAAAGTGGTAGAGACCATATGAAGAAAACTACAAAACAACAAAGAGACTTGAAGAAGACTTGGTGGTAGGGGCAGTGGTGGTTCCATGGCAGAATTCCTACCTTCCATGAGGGAGACCAAGGTTCGATTTCAGGGCAATGCACCTGAAGACAGCCACCACCAGTCTGTTAGGGGAAGCTTGTGTGTTGCTACGATGCTGGACAGGTTTCAGTGGAGCTTCCAGACTAAGACAGACTGGGAAGAAAGGCCTGGTGACCTACTTCTGAAAATCGGCCAATGAAAACCCTGTGGGTCACAGCAGTCCGATCCTGTGCACGGGGTTGCCATGACTGGGAGGCAACGGGGCGGCAGTTAACAACAACCAGACTTGAAAAACATGGAAGGGCATTCTATATCCTGGAGTGGAAGTTTCGGTGTTTTACATATGTCAGTTCTTCCCAAGTTACTGTATCTGTCTTTCACAACCCTAATCAAAATCTCAACAGAAGGTGGGGAAAATGTGACAAACCTGAAAAATGATTCGCAGGTTCACCTGGAACAACAAACAGATGAAAATATTTGGAAAAGTAAGAAAACAAAGGGAAATAACTGATTCAGGAGTAAATGAAACAAAGTAGAAAATCCCCAGATGCACATTTTATAAAATTGAGTACGTGACACATATGCATTTCAATCAATGAGGGAAAGCATGGGTTTTTCAATAAATGATCCTGGGATGAACACAGCTAATCATTTCAAGGAAGAAGACTAAGTTAATCTTAGAACTTTTTCTGTTTTTTGGGGGGTGGGGTGGATGATCAGTGAGGTTCCTAACTGTTTTTGAGTCTAGGATTCTCCATAGGGCTGCTGTTTCGCAGCTTTCTAACTCCACTCATCGTGGCCTTGCTTTGTGCTCCTTAACGTATGTGTGACTACACTAGGATAAGTGTGCCCACGTTCTCCATGAGCCCGTTGCTTAGGTTTCTGCCTTATTTCCAGTGATGGTACATGCGTTGAAGCACAGCTGGTAAGCATTTAATAAACGTTAGTTTAGCCTAAATCCAAAGAGCTCTAATAGCACAGTGGTTACAGCTGCTCGACTGTTAACCGGAAGGTTGGTGGTTCAAACCCACCAGTTGCTCCACAGGAGAAGGATGTGGCAGTCTGCTTCCATAAAGATTACAGCTTTGGGAACCCTGTGGGCACTTCTACTCTGTCCTATGGGGTCACTCTGAGTTGGAATCTACTTGATGGCAATGGGTTTGGGTTTTGGTAAGCTAAATGCAGTCTACCACTAAACCAATAACTTCAACACTTCTCCACTTAAAATGAATTAAGAAAAATTTCAAATACTTTTATCTTGGATTGCTTTTTTACTAACAAAAGCAGCATTGGAGTGCTCACCACCACCTCTCCCTATCACTTTGCCCCTAAAGCCCCACACTTGCCTTGGCCGACCCACAGCGCCCTGCCAGGCCAAATCTCTGGGTTCTCAGGTGCCGGGTTTGAGAAGACCAAGCGTAAGAAAAATCAGGCAAGAATGAGTTTTATCTAAACTTGATCCTAAGAGTGCCAGCAGAAACCTGTCGCTGTCAATTCCGATTCATGGTGACCCCGTGTGTGTCAGACTAGGACTGTGCTCCACAGGGTTTTCAATGGCTGTAGTCTTACAAAAGGAGCCTGGTGGCTCAGCGGTTAAGGCACTTGGCAGCTAATCAAAAGGTCAGCGGTTTGAACCCACCAGCTGCTCCGTGGGAGAAAGATGCAGCAGCTGCTTCTGTAAAGATTACAGCCTTGGAAACCCTATGAGGCAGTTCTACTCTGTCCTGTAGGGTTGCTATCAGTCAAAATTGACTCAACAGCAGTGGGCTGTTTTTGTTTTTAATCTTATTGGAGCAGGTTGCCAGGCCTTTCTTCCACGCCACCACTGGGTGAATTTGAACCACCAACCTTTCAGTTAGCAGCCAAGAGCAAACTGTCTGTGCCACCCACCCAGGTGATTGTGTATTCCTTTCCTGGCACTCCCTGGTACTTTAATACAAAACCATAAGCACTGTAAAAGGGCTGGCAGAATGAAGATGAAATTATTTATTAGCAAGCACCTTGTAATCAATAGCAGCATAGTCTAGATTTTGGCAAAAAAAAAAAAAACAAAAACCTATGTCGTTTATCTTTGCATTCTTTATAATGCTTACTACAGTGACTTGCAGTTAGAGTCAACAAGTCAATAAATATCTGCTGCACTGGATCGAATGAAAAGAAAACTGAGTTTCTAGCTCTCGGGATTCGTATGTAACGTTCATCAATTTCTACATGTGTTTTCTCTTAAAATACGTATACGTGATGTTGTTGTTGTTAGGGGCCATCAAGTTGGTTCTGACTCATAGCGACCCTCCGTACAGCAGAACAAAACACTGCCCAGTCCTGCGCCATCCTCACACTCTTTCTCAGCCCCTGGGTTAGCCTGCAGACCTGGCTGATTCCCCCAGCAGCTGACGTGGCCACTTGGGACAGCTGATTCAGGGAGGACTAAATGCCTGCAGCCCCTTAGCCACCCAGAGAGGACACTGAGTTTCACTTTCATTCAGGCTTCTAGAAAAGTCCGTCTCATTTTCCTAGTGCTACTGTAACGAAAACACCACAGGAGGGTGGCTTTAAGGAACAGACATGTATTTTCTCAGTGTTCTGTAGGCTAGAAGTCCGAATTCAGGCCTTGACATGCTCCCCCCATCCCCTTGTTTGTCTCTCAGCCTCTGTATCCCACGGCATTTCTTGACAGTCCTCGGCTGCTTGTAGATGTATCTTCACATGGCGTCTCTCTTCTCCGTGTGTGTGTGTGTGTGTGTGTGTGTGTGTGTGTGTCCATGTCGCCTCTCAGAAGTGATCAGCTTTAGGACCCACCCTACCATGGTATGATCTCATTAACATAACAAAAGAAAACCTATTTCCAAACAGGGTCACATTCACAGGTACCGGGGTTAGGATTTCAACATACCTTTCTAGGGGACACAATTTAATCCATAACAGCCCTAGAATTGCGAGGCAGCCCCATCTACCTTGACCAACAACCTGTACTAACCCAGAAGCGGTAAACATCACCCTGCCCCCCGCCATGCCCCATCCTGCAGGTGTGGACAGCAGCAGTCTGTCCAGTGCCTCTGGGTCCTCGATACCACAAGGTCTCTGACAGTACTGGCCGGCACATCCCTGCTGGGCTCAGTCACCCGATCGTTTTGCATCCCATGAAAGAAATGACCAAGGTCTCCTGGGCAAGCACAAAGTTGATGAATGGATGAGGGGTACAGTGTTCACAGACCCTCCTGTGGGAGAACCCACCCCAAATCTCCCTAGAGAGGCCTTGAGGAGAGCCCAGGAGGAGCTCCTGCATGCTCTCCCCTCTCCCTGCCCCACTACAGGTGATGAAGGGCCAGCACATGTGGAGTGGAATAAGGCACGAACCTCCCTCACAGAGCTTTGGCCCGAGAGTTACTGGGGCCCGCCCTTCTAGCCTCTGGAACTGAAGCTGCGCTGGTGCTTCCCCAGTTAGGCCCCAGTTGGAGCAAATGGTTTACCAATGGAAAGGTTGGCAGTTTGGACCCATCCAGTGGCACCGTGGAAGAAAGGCCCAGTGATGTGTTTCTGTAAAGGTTACACCCAAGAGCACACTGTGGAGTAGAGTTCTACTCTGACACACACGGGGTGGCCATGGGTCAGAGACAACTCAACGGCAATGGGTTTAGTGTTTTTTAGGGTATCCTGGTCCCTACTTCCTTCCCTCTCTGCCCCAGACGCTGAGGTTTCAAGGTCAATGGTCACTGGCAGACCTCCCCCAGGCCAGACGCCTGCTTCAGGCTCCACGGCCCCAGGCTGCAGCTGTACAGGCTCATTTCCCCCACATGCCATTTCTGGGCACCTTCACATGGAACCTTCTGGCCCTTGCCTGCAAAACACTCTCTGATCTGAGGAAGTGAAATTATTTTGTTTGACAAATTAGAAACACCCATGTTTCCCCCTTAGCCCACAAAACCCTCAGATACTAGAAGAGAAAAGTATCTCAGACCCCAAGCCTGTCTACACATCACGCATTTAACTTTTCAATTCAACTCAACAAGTCAAGAGCTAGGTCTGAAAGCACCTCCTCAGTGCCAGGCGTGTGTGTCGAGTTTGTGTCCTCAGATTATAAACGGATCCATATGGATCCCAGTGCCTAGGACAGTGGGTGTTACTTTTTGGGGTTCTAAAATGCATGTGCCTGCAGAGAATACCAGAAGGATGTTTACCTGTGTTTTACTGACTCTACTAAGGCATTTGACTGTGTGGATCATAACAAATTATGGATAACATTGCGAAGAATGGGAATTCCAGAAAACTTGCTTGTGGTCATGAAGAACATTTACATAGATCAAGAGGCAGTTGTTCAGACAGAACAAGGGGATACTGAGTGGTTTAAAGTCAGGAAAGGTGTGCATCAGGGTTGTATTCTTTCACCATACCTATTCAATCTGTATGCTGAGCAAATAATACGAGAAGCTGGACTATATGAAGAAGAAAGGGGCATCAGGATTGGAGGAAGACTCATTAACAACCTGTGTTATGCAGGTGACACAACCTTGTTTGCTAAAAGTGAAGAGGACTTGAAGCACTTACTAATAAAGATCAGAGACCACAGACTTCAGTATGGATTGCACCGCAACATAAAGAAAACAAAAATCCTCACAACTGGACCAATGAGCAACATCATGATAAATGGAGAAAAGACTGAAGTTGTCAAGGATTTCATTTTACTTGGATCCACAATCAACAGCCATGGAAGCAGCAGTCAAGAAATCAAAAGACGCACTGCACTGGGTAAATCTGCTGCAAAGGACCTCTTTAAAGTGTTGAAGAGCAAAGATGTCACCTTGAAGACTAAGGTGCACCTGACCCAAGCCATGGTATTTTCAATCACATCATATGCATGTGAAAGCTGCATAACGAATAAGGAAGACCGAAGAAGAGCTGATGCCTCTGAATTGCGGTGTTGGCAATGGATATTGAATATACCACAGACTGCCAAAAGAACGAACAAATCTGTCTTAGAAGAAGTACAACCAGAATGCTCCTTAGAGGCAAGGATGGCAAGACTGCATCTTACATACTTTGGACATATTGTTAGGAGGGATCAGTCCCTGGAGAAGGACATCATGCTTGGCAAAGTACGGGGTCAGCAGAAAAGAGGAAGACCCCCAACGAGGTGGACTGACACGGTGGCTGCAACAATGGGCTCAAGCATAACAAGGATTGAAAGGATGGCACAGGACTGGGCAGTGTTTCATTCTGTTGCGTATAAGGTCGGTATGAGTTGGAACCGACTCTACAGTACCTAACAACAACATCAAGCGGGGGGAATCCATTTACAGAGTCAGAATTTCCAGGGTAAGGGGCTCACATACATGCTTGTATTTTATTGTTGGGAAGTAATGCAAACACAGAGGAAAAAAAAAAAAGCAATGGCATATATAAATGTTAAACCCTACACAGGAGGTTTTGCACTCACTGATAGGAACCTTTGGCCGAGGACAACTTCTGGCACTTGATAGCTTGTTGTTGTTGGGTACCATCCAGTCAATTTTCGACACATAGCAACCCCATGTGACAGAGTACAACTGCCCCATGGGGTTTTCTTGGCTGTAATCTTTATGGGAGCAGATTGTCAGGTCTTTGTCCTGAGGAGCCACTGGGAAGGTTCCAACTGCCACCCTTTTGGTTAGCGGCTGAGCACTTAACCATGGCACCACTTGATAGCTGCTCAGAAGGTATTTGATGATAACTCAATTCCTTACTAAACCTTTCCAAACTTTGCCTTCTTCCACCCAGCCCCATGCAGCTAGGACTTGCTTCTTGCACTCACAAAGCATTCTGTTTTGGGTGAAGCAGAGAAAATATCCATCTCAGGGGTAGTTGCAAGAGCCATGGTATGTAAGGAGCTCTGAGGGAAAGGACAGTCCTTGCTCGGTGCAGCTAACACATCTAACCTCCGAGGAGCCTGGGCTTCCCAAACACGTCTTTCTGCAATCTGTTCTAAGCATGGGACTTCAGTTTTAGTTTGTCCTCTTGGGCTTTGATTCTAAACAGCTCATCATAGCCATGCTCAGGTTCTTATTCTTTGAGCTCTAGTGGGTTTGCAAAGACACCCAGTAGCAGACACAATGCCTCCTAATGTCTACACGTCACGCTGGCATAGGCGGTTTGTAGTTTTCCACTTCTTCGGGGTGTTCGTCATAACACTCCCGGTAGCCAGGCATTTGTTCCCATTCTCCTGATAAGGAGTGATGCCCAAGAGAGGACGGGTGGTTTGCCAAGAGCAGTCAATCAGGGAGTGGAAAATGCTTAGTAATGTTTGTTGAGTGGATATGGGCCAGAGTTTATGCGATGACATTCACTGTTCTTCCTGACTATGAAAGTAATACGCGCTCATCACAGAGAATGGGAGCATCAGAAACATACAAAGAATTAAAATCACTCGCCAGTTCAACAAGCAAAAAAAAAAAAAAAAAAAAACTTTATTTCTTCCTATTCATTTTTCTACACTCATGCATGTATTAAGATCACAACGTACCTAGGATTTTGGATTTTGCATATTTCCATATGACACTGTTTCAAGAAAATTTTCATAAGCCATTAAATACTTTTGAAATCCAAATTTTAATGACTTTCTTCATAATAGGCATCATAAACCAAAACCAAAAACCAAACTCATTGCCACTGAGTTGATTCCTACTCAGAGCGACCCTATAGGACACAGTAGAACCGCCCCATAGAGTTTCCAAGGAGCACCTGGTGGATTCGAACTACCCACCTCTCGGTTAGCAGCCATAGCTCTTAACCATTACACTGCCAGGGTTTCCAAATAGGCATCACAGAGGTACGCCATATTGGGTTTATCCATTTCTCTACTGTTGTACATTTAAGTTGCTTCCGTATGTTATAACTAACGCTACAATGAACATCTTCATGTTCAGTTTTGCTGGGTATTTGTTCCATCTTGTTCCCTGAAGCAATGTAAGACGGTGCCTATTTAAATTTCCTTTAATACTGGACTTGTTCAGACGTTTTGTTTTCTGGTTTTTCACATTCATTTCTAAAACTTGATACAACATGCAAAGACAACTCTTAGTTCTCTTTTTCTCTCTCTACAAATTCTAGGTCTTAAAAAGCTTCTCTTCCAGACTATTCTTAGGTAAAACATTTGTCACTGGTATGCTCCAAAAAGACAACCTGGAGCTTGAAATGCAGGGTGGGGAGTGCAGTGAAATACATGATTTGAGTACGACTTTAACTAAGAAATGAGGGTGTGTCTATGGAACATGAATGGCACTTTTCTTCCAAGAAGGTGATGGCAGAGTGGGTTAGGCTTTCCCCAACTGTTAGGGATTGATTTATTGCTCCCCAAAAGGCATGCTGAAGTCCTAACTCCTGTACCTCGAATGTGGCCTTGCTTGGAAATAGGGTCTTTGAAGATGTTATCAGTTAAACTGAGGTCATACTAGAGTAGGTGGTCCTAATCCAACACGAGCGATGTCTTTATAGAACAAGAGAAGAGCCTCAGACACAAAGAGGGAAGACGCCCATGGGAAGATGGAGCAGAGACTGGTCAACAAGCCAAGGAACGCCAAGGATCTCCAGTCATCACCAGAAGCTAGGAGACAGGTATGGTACAGATTCTTCCTTAGAGCTCAGAAGGAATCAACATCACTGACACCCTGATCTCGGACTCCTAGCCTCCAGAACTGCGAGACAACAAACTTCTGTTCTTAGAGGTCACCCAGTTTGTGGTACTTTGCTGTGGCAGTCCTAGAAGACTAAGATACCAATAGACATGCGGCAGTCCTCACTTTACCAGATTCCACCAAGCAGGCATGGAACAGCTGCCAACACACCTCTGAACTCAACGGCCAATCATACCTACACAAAGAGGCAAGTGGCTGATTTTGGAGTAAGGTTGTCAATGCCTGTGCTGGGAGCAAAGCTGTCTGGAGAAGAAGGCATCAGAGGGAAGGCGGACTGAATACTGCGCATCAACCCTCTGTACTTGTCAGTACACCTGCCTGAGAAGGCTGCCAGGAGGCAGATGCCGAAAACAAGACCCACTTGTCACAGAGAGATGGCGTTGCCTCTGACGGCCAACTGTGCTCATGAATCACCTCTGCAATTTGCTTCTATAATCACTTTCGGCACCATCTAGATCCATAATTGCCAAAATGTGCAAATAGTTATTAAAATATTGATGAAAGAAAACCAACAACCATTTATCATCATCGAAGAGTGGTTGTTAACTGCTTTTATCTCAGGAGAGCTTTGTGGGGAGCCCGAAAAGCCTCTCAGTCATCACATTGTTTGTGTGCTCTGAGCAATAATGCTGCTGAAGTATGACTGGAATGAGAAGTGCTCACTGTCATTTGTGTTGGAGAGCTGGAGAGAGAATCCAGTCGTGGAGGAGCCAAGAGCTGGGCAGGCCTGTTGCAGGTCATATTTCCAGGTGTTTCCTCCTCCAGCAGGGCAGCCTGCGCTCCCTCCTGCTTGGCTGGGGAAGAAAGGGAGCGTCTGACAGGGAAGAGAAACCTCCACTCTATGCTACTTCAACTCTGTTATACTGTGATTTTTGCAAAATGCCATACCAATAATTCCTACTTTAGTAGTGGCTGGCTCCAACCACCCTGCCTGTGTGTCAACTGGAAAAATGGAATCAGAAGGGCCTGAAATGAGGATCCTGTGTGGGAGAAATAAAACCAGAAACAATTCAGAATCTCTCATTGCTTTAGCCAGAATCCAACCTTCCATTATGGATGGGCTATTGCTTTTCTTATGTTAGAAATTCCTACTCCCCACAAACTTGGACTCCATTTCTGTACCAAAGTTACTAGTTTTGTTTTTCTCTATACTTGGTAAAGGCTGGATGCCAGCCCTCTCAAATGGCCTGTCTAATCACTAAATGGCCCGTCGGGGGGCTCGCTGGGTGATCGACGGCCTTTAGACAGTTTCCTCTGGTAACACGAATGACTCGTAGAGGGAAATGGACCACCAGCTTGACTCTCATACGCCATGCATCAGCCAAATAGGCATCAGGGTGACATGGGTGCCCTCAAGCTCAGAATAACTGTCAACCTTGTTTTGGAGTGGCAGCCACTCAGTTGGGAAGGTTAGACCCAGGCTATCCAATATGGTAGCCACAGGGGGGGTCTTGAGCCCTCAAAATCCAGCTAGTCCCAATCACAATGCTGTGTAAGTGTAAACTACATACCAGCATTTCAAAGATTTAACACAAAAAGGAGAATGCAAAATGCCTCAATACTCTTTAATTATTGATTACTTGTTCAATTGGTAATGTTTTGAATAACTGGGTTAATGAAAATATATTATGAAAATTAATTTCACTCATTTCTTTTTACTACTGTAAAGTGGCTACTAGAAAAGTTACAATTACATGCGTGGCTTGCGTTTGTGGCTTACATTCTATTTCTGCTGGACAGCGCTGGTTTAGGCAGTCAAAAACATTCCCTGGAGATCAGTAGGACCACATCCACTATTCATGCATTATTTGTTAGGGTGGTGATGGAGAGGGCAGCACCCAGTACTCTGCCGAGGTCTGCTTACACTGGTTCCACACTGGTCACCCCATTTAGTGGGAAGAGGCCAGGGATGCTGCTACAAACATCCTCGCAATGAACAGGACCCATTACAAACCCATTTCCATTAAATCGATTCCGAGTCATAGAGATCCTATAAGACAGGGTAGAACTACCCCATGGGGTTTCTAAGGCTGTAAATCTGTATGGAAGCAGACTGCCGTATCTTTATCCCTGAGGAATGGCTGGTGGGTTCGAACTGCCGACCTTTCCATTAGCAGCTGGGTGCTTAGCCCCTGTGCTACCAGGGCTCCTCAACGCATAGGACAGCCCCCTACAACAGAGAATTATCCAGCACAGTCAGTAGTGCCGAGGCTGAGAAACCCCACGTTACAATAATCTGTCCTTGTTGATGTTTCTCTGTTGTGAAAACAGTCCTGAGTGACTTTACCTGTGTGTGCCATCCCCAGCTAGGTTTCTTTTCGTTCTTCCATGGCACTTAAGACAGGCTGTGGACACAGAAACTGCTTCAAATAGATTGATCAGCTGATCGTGACTGATTTTCTAACTCAGCAGCCAGCCAGAAATAATTTTCATTAAATGTCTGAAATACGACACTGCAAGATATGTTTGAAACATTTGGTGTTCATGAAGAGCAAAGTATAGACGTCTCTACGCAGTCACCAACCCCAAGTTTGTCCAAAGACAGGCTGGGTGGCTGAAAAGGGGTCTGGGGCAGAGGGATGGGAGGTCAGACGTGTACCTGTGACCATCTAGCCATGATTTACAAGGGCAAACAGGTCGTGGCCAGTTTCCCTTCTGTTTTCTTTTCTGAGACTCTGATCTTTCAGTTTCCCTGGGTCATCACCTATATCAGCATATAGGGCAGCAGAACCTTGTCATCCACATCTAAGCAAGAACGTGCTTTTTTTCTCTAGAACGGAAGTGGCGTTGAGGATGGTGCACCCAAATGATCTAAAACTGACGTCAAGTCATTTAAGACACAGGTGAAAAAGAACAGGCAAACAGAACCCACAGCAACTCTTACCTAGTCTGTCTAAAGGTCTATCCTAAAATAATAATAACTAAAATACTGCACCTCTCGTGGCAGTGTTAACTTGCAGTTTTTGTGAAGCACCCATAGGTGGGTGGGGGTTTATACTGATCAGAGCAGCCCCAGCCCAAATGCCCCTGCTTCACTCGCTGGAGAAACAGCCCAGAATTAGAATCTACTAAGAAAACCTGCAGACATTTCTAATACTGACGAGATAAAAGGTCTCTGCCTCAGAGAGAGTATGCGGTGTCCCTTTTGACAATGCTCAGATGACATTCTGAGTTCAGTCAGGTGGGGTAGATCCCTAATAAAATGTTATGCATTAAAAACAAACTAAGGACCAGAGGCCACCTTTCGGAGTGGGCACGGGACAGTTCTGAAGACAGAAAATCTTCCCTGGGGGCTTTCAAAATTCTAATAAACTGTATGACGTAAGGGAGGGCTACCAAGGTCCGGTCAAAAGGTTCTGGCCGTGCTGACCGTGGGGATCACCAAACTCTGACCCTTCCAAATGGATCGGTTACGTCTAGGAGATTGTAGTCACAGTAAGATCAAATTTTGTAAAACAGCAATCTTCCGTTCAGCTCTTTGACTTCTACACTTCTTCCGTTTGCTCTAGCTACGCTATGTTCAAGAGCAAGTTTCAGAGTCCCTCCTGACATCCATTTTGGTCTTTTCTTTCTTTCTTATCTTTTTACTGACCTGCTTTCTTCATGTGTGATGTCCTTGATGTCATCCCACAACTCATCTGGTCTTCAGTCATTAGTGTTCAACATGTCAAATCTGTTCTAGAAATGGTCTCTAAATTCAGGTGGGATATACTCAAGGACGCACTTTGGCTCTCATGGACTTGTTTTAATTTTCTTCAGCTTCAACTTAAACTTGCATACGAGCAGTTGATGGTCTGTTCTGCAGTCGGCCCCTGGCCCTGTTCTGACTGATGATACTGAGCTTCTCCATCTTCTCTTCCACAGATACAGTTGATTTGATTCCTGTGTATTCCATCCGGTGAGGTCCATGTGTACAGTTGCCATTTATGTTGTTGAAAAACTGAATTTCCAATGAATAAGTCATTGGCCTTGCAAAATTCTATCATGTGATCTCTGGCATCGGCCATATTTTCCAACTACTGATCCTTCTTCTTTCTCACCTACTGATGAAGACCAAAGACCACAGCCTTCAGTATAGATTATACCTCAACATAAAAAAAACAAAAATCCTCACAAATGGACCAATAACAACATTATGATAAACAGAGAAAATATTGAAGTTGTAAAGGATTTCATTTTACTTGGATCCACAATCAATGCCCATGGAAGCAGCAGCCGAAAAATCAAACAACGTACTGCATTGGGCAAATCTGCTACAAAAGACTTCTTTAAGGTGTTAAAAAGTAAGATGTCGCCTTGAGGGCTAAGGTGCACCTAACCCAAGCCATGGTATTTTCCATTGCCTCATACACATGTGAAGCTGAACAATGAAGAAGGAAGACCGAAAAAGAACCGATGCCTTTGAATTAGAGTGTTGGCAAAGAACACCGAATATACCATGGACTGCCAGAAGAACTAACAAATCTGTCTTGGAAGGAGTATAGCCAGAATGCTCCTTGGAAATGGTAGAGATGAGACTTTGTCTCATGTACTTTGGACATGCTATCAGGAGGGACCAATCCCTAGAGAAGGACATTATGCTTGGTAGAGGGTCAGTGAAAAAGAGGAAGACCCTTGATGAGATGGATTGACACAGTGGCTGCAACCATAGGCACAAACATAGCGATGATCGTGGGGATGGTGTAGGACCAGGCAGTGTTTCGTTCCATTGTGCACAGGGTCACTGTGAGTCAGAACCAACTCAATGGCACCTAACAACAACAACAAAATAACAACATCCCACTTGTCCTCCTGCTAGAATGTTTGGCCATAGAGCAGCCCTCAACCAAACAGGCACAAGGAGGGCAGGTTCCATGTTGGCAGGGACAGACAACAGCTACAACTGGTTTTAAGGTATCAGCCATCCTTCGACTTAAGGTGAAAAGCGAAACTTCTCCTATGAAGCGTGGGAAGTCAAGTTTTAAATATTTCTCTGCTAGTACTTGGTACCCAAAGATTTTGAAAGCTCTGGGATCCTCTTCTCAGCTCCTTCTCAGCCCAGCCCAAGTACGGAAATCACTCAGTCTAGAATATTCATCCTGAGGATTTATCCAGAGAGGGGTTAGCTAGGCCATAATCTGCAATGCTGGTCCCCTAAGGGATATCCTGTGAATCTCCCCTTAGATTATTCCTCAGCATACTGTTCAGTTACAGAGCATTATTCCCAAGTGAGTTTCACAAGCCATTTCCCACTGGGATCGTTACATCTGTATTTTAGAAAACAACACAGGTAAGTAGGTGATCCAGCCATTTCTCTAGGAATCCCTCTGAGATCCATGAATCTTGCAGCGGTTCAGCTCTTCAGAGACGCTTGGTTTTGCCTTCAAGTATGTGGCAGACATAAGAGTAAGGGGCCTTAAAGGAGAAACCATGTGTCTAATCTAGTGGTTCTCAAAGCATGGTCCCCGCACCAGCAGCGTCAGCATCACCTGGAAACCTGTTAGAACTGCAAATTCTCAGGCCCCATCCCAGACCTACTCAATCTGAAACTCTGAGGGTAGGGCGCAGCAATCTGTGTTTTAACTGGTCCTTCAGGTGGTTCTAATGCATGCTCAAGTTGTAGTGGGGAAGAGCTAAGGCTGCTAACCAAAAGGTCGGCAGTTCGAATCCACCAGGTGCTCCTTGGAAACTCTATGGGGCAGTTCCACTCTGTCCTATACGGTAGATGAGAGTCGGAATCAAGTCAATGGCAGTGGGTTTGGTTTTGGGGCTCTGGTATCATCAAGAGGAGCCCTGGTGGCACAGTGGCTAAACGGTTGGCTGCTAACAAATGGGCAGCAGTTCGAACCCACCAGCCGCTCTGAGGGAGATAGGTATGACGGTCTGCTTCTGTAAAGATTTATAGCCTTGGAAAGTCTCTGGGCAGTTCTACCCTGTCCTATAAGGTCACTATGAGTCAGAATTCACTCAGTGGCAGTGGGTTTGGTTTGGACTGGTTTAATCAAACAGCATGGGATGTGACCATCTTAATTAACAGATAACAATGAACATGATTAGATGTTTCAGATAATTCCATTTTTTATAATTTCAGAATTAAATTGATAGAAACAAAAACTAAAAGAAAAACTTGTTAAGCATATACTTTGCCATTATCACAGTGCTAAATACACGGTAAGCACTTAATAAATATGTTCAATGAGTGAATGAATGAATGTGTGAAATAAGCACTCCTTCAAAATTAAAAAATGAGCTTAAAAACTATTCTCTCAGCATTTCTTTCAAATGATCCAAAACAAGATGAATAATGCTGACAAGTCTGAGAGATTCCAGTAACTATTTAGACCCATCTCTGTGCTCTAACTTAGTGCTGATCAACATGGCGGCCACATGTGTCTACTGAGCACTGGAAATGTGGCCGGTCTGAACTGAGATATGCTTAAAAAATTTTTTTTATAAGGGTGAAATGCACACGGAATTTCAAAGACCTAGTACAAAAAACAGAATATAAAATATCTCGTGTGTATAGTTTTATATTGAACACGCACTGTAAATGGTAATAACCTGGCTATATAAAAAAAAACCAAATCTGTGTCAAGTTGATTCTGACTCATAACAACCCTATACAGGGTTAAATAAAATATATTATTAAAGTTAAGTTCACCTGTTGCTTTTTACTGTTTTTTAAATGTCACTACTCTAAAATTTAGAATTATGCACGTGGCTTGCATTATGTTTCTATTTGACGGCGCTGCTCTCTACCCTTCCAAGTGTGTTACAAGTTATTTTTGAGAGGGCCACGGGAGCTAATCTACTGTCTTCTATTGAGCGTGAGGAGCAAGCCACCCCGTTCACTTACTCAAGGACCCTTGGGCTTCACGTTTCCATCCTTAAAAGGAAAACAGATTTTTTAAAAACTGCACATTCCAAATTGTACTACAACTTTCACCCACTTGGACTTCTGTTTCTCTCCAAGAAGGTGTTAATCTAGTTTCCAAAATAAATGGTCTTCACTTTTATCCACCCACGTAAACCAAATTTTCCTCGAGGAGCCTGGGAAAGTCAACTTGGTAAGTGAACAATGAGAAGACTTTTTCTTTAACAAACACGGTGGCAGGGAGAACCCTCACTGTATGACCCAGCATCCTCCCAGGTGGCACTGCCTGATGTCTTTCTCCGTCCTGGCTCACATGCACCTTCTAGACTGAGTGCTGGCTATAAGTGATTCCCAATGCCCCCACCTCAAACTCTGCGCTGCACAGCAGCTATTGACGTTCTTGTGTTCTTGAGCAATGGTTCTAAACCTCAGAACTTTACAGCTACCAGAAAGACAAAATGAATAATCTCCCTCCCATACCTTAGAGTTTTGTAGGGCAGAGAAGGAAAGGGAGATACAGTCACCACAAAATTGGCCGTAGACCTCTATTCTGCAGCATAAAATGCTACAGCAGGGAGAAAGGTCGCTTGAGAAGTAAAGAGTGGATTGGTTTGATTATCACAAAGCATCGGAGGATGACTACCGTGGCATAGTTTCAATGATACGACGAGCTTGTAATGTGGACTCCAAAGAAGACATCTGAACAAGCTCTCAGTTCACAGAACACAGAGAATACACAAATGTCATAAAGGCATCGATGACAGATAAGATAAGGGGCACTACCGGTGTGCAGATGGCAAGTGGCTCTCGGTTCAATCAGATCCTGGCCCAGGCTACAGCCATGACAACAGGTAGGTGTTCATTATGAAGCGGAGTGTGGAATGGCTCCCCAGTCTGTTACGGAAGGAAGCTCTTCCTAAGAAAATGTTTAGGAGTCCCTGGGTGGTGCAAGAAGTGGCACGGTAGTTAACAGCTCGGCTGCTAACCAAAAGGTCGGCAGTTCGAATTCACCTGCCGTTCCTTGGAAACCCTATGGGGCAATTCTAGTCTGTCCTATAAGATCACTGAGTCAGAATTGACTCGATGGCGATGGGTTTAGTTGTTTGGTTGCGTGGTGCAAAAGCAGACCTAGTGGTGCGGTGGCTAAATGCTCGGCTGCTACTGAAAGGTCGGTGGTTTGAACCCACCAGCCACTCTGTGGGAGAAAGAAGTGGCAGTTTGCTTCTGTAAAGACTACGGCCTTGGAAACCCTATGGGGAAGTTCTACTCTGTCCAGTAGGGTTGCTATGAGTCGCAATCAACTCGATGGCAATGGGTTTGGTTTGGTGGTGCAAACGCCTAGGCACTCAGCTACTAACTGAAAAGTTAGTGGTTTGAATGCACCCAGAGGAGCCTCAGAAGGAAGGCCTGGCAATCTA
Source organism: Loxodonta africana (assembly GCF_030014295.1). NCBI lineage: Eukaryota > Metazoa > Chordata > Mammalia > Proboscidea > Elephantidae > Loxodonta > Loxodonta africana. The sequence continues at coordinate 227,890,329 of NC_087342.1, read as the reverse complement.
CTTCTGAAAGATTACAGCCATTACCGTGCACAGTTCTATTCCGACAGCCATGAGTTGAAACTGACTTAACAGCAATTTTTTGGGGGGTGGGGGGGTTGGGGGCAGAAGAGAACCTTTGTTGCTGCTAGTTGCCATCGAATCGGCTCTGACTCATGGCAACCTTCTGTATAACAGAACCAAACACTGCCCGGTCCTGCGCCACCCTCTCAATCATTGGTATGTCTGAGAGCATCTTTAGGGAACGTCTATTGCTCTTTAACTAACTCAGCTGTTTTCTAACTCACCTCTTTGCTTGGCAGGGCCACTCACCTGCCCGGACACTGTACCTGCTCCGGCTGCTCTGTCCCCTCCCAGCTGAGCCCCTGCCACACACCCCAGCCCTGGTCCACGTCCCCTCTCCCCACTGAGCCCTCTGTTGCCTTCCTTCCTGAGCTGCCTTTCACGCTACCTCTACACTCGTAATAAAAAAGGCCGCCCACCTCCTAAGCACAAAGAGCCTGCCCAGTCTCCTGATGAACCTTTTCCCAGGGGGTTTTCTCCTGAAAAGCCAGTCTTGGCTCCCCTCCTTGGATGCCCATGCACTTAGCTAAGTAGCTGGATCCGTGTTTCTCAGCCTACCCATCTGCCCGACTCATCCTGCCCATTCCTAGAAGGAAAACCTTATTGCTGGCTTACCTGAAGCCTCATCAACTGCCTGACTCATCTGGCTCAGAAGGGCCATTGTTCCTTGCCCTCCCTCCTGAGCACAGCCGAGACAGTAAGTAATAACGACAGTAATATTCCTGTGAGTCACGGAGACATCTCACTTGTTTGCAGCACCTAGAGATGACTTCCTGAATTCCATGAGAGTGCACGTAGGTCTGGATTCCAGAATTAATAGAACAGTCATTCCTCCTGTGTAAACAACTGAACAGGCTAGATAACCTAAAGTATTTAAATTCCTGGGTTTGCAGAGTCAGGCAAACGAGGAAAAAGGACTTCTTTCTAGAACTATAGAAAGATACAGCTGAAATGGATCTTTGTGCTCAGTGGATCTGCTTTACAGACACTGAAGTTGAGGCACAGAGAAGTTAACAAACTTGCTTGAAGTCACACAGTTAATGGAGGAGCTGGGATTCAGGTTCAGTCAATTTAGCTACAGAGCCTGTGTCTGTAACCATATACTTTACTGATGATTAAAAGTAGATGGACTTTGTAACCTGTAAAGCACATTATAAAGGTCTTTATTAATACAAAAATCATTTAAAAACCAAAATCCATTGCCGTCGAGTCGATTCCAACTGAAGGCGACCCCACAAAGTAGAACTGTGCTCCACAGGGTTTTCAGTGGTTGATTTTTCAGAAGCGAATCACCAGGTCTTTCTTCCAAGATACCTCTGGGTAGACTCAAACTGCCAACGTTTCGGTTAGCAGCTGATAGCGTTAATTGTTTGCACTACTCAGGGACTCCATAATTATTGTTGTTAGGTGCCGTAGAGTCAGTTCAGACTCATAGTGACCCTATATACAGTAGAACAAAACATTGCCTGATCCTGCACCATCCTCACAATTACTGCTATGCTTAAACCCATCACTGCAGCCATTGTGTCAGTCCATCTTGTTAAGGGTCTTCCTTTTTCTCCACTCACCCTCTACTTTACCAAGCATGATGTCCTTCTCCAGGGACTGATTCCTCCTGATAAGATGTCCAAAGTACGTGAGGCAAAGTCTCACCATCCTCGCTTCTAAGGAGCATTCTGGCTGTAATCCTTACAAGACAGGTTTGTTCATTCTTCTGGCAGTCCATGGTATATTCAATATTCTTCAACAATACCATAATTCAAAGAAATCAATTCTTCTTCGGTCTTCCTTATTCATTGTCCAGCTTGCACATGATATGAGACAACTGAAAATACCATGGCTTAGGTCAAGCCTACCTTAGTCCTCAAAATGACATCTTTGCTTTTTAACACTTTAATGAGGTCTTTTGCAGCATATTTGCCCAATGCAATACGTCATTTGATTTCTTGACTACTGCTTCTGTGGGTGTTGGTTTGTGGATTCAAGTAAAATGAAATCCTTGAGAACTTCAATACTTTCTCCATTTATCATGATGTTATTTATTGGTCCAGTTGTGAGGATTTTTTTCTTTTTGTTGAGGTGTAATCCATACTGAAGGCTGTGGTCATCAGTAAGTGCTTCAAGTCCTCTTCACTTTCAGCAAGCAAGGTTGTGTCATCTGCGTAACACAGGTTGTTAAATGAGTCTTCCTCCAATCCTGATGCCCCATTCTTCTTAATACAGGCCCGCTTCTCGGATTATTTGCTCAGTATACGGACTGAATAAGTATGAAAAAATGATACAGCCCTGACACACACCTTTCCTGATTTTAAGCCACCCAGTATCCCCTTGTTCTGTTTGAACCACTGCCTCTTGGTCTAAGTACAGGCTCCTCATGAGCACAATTAAGTGTTCTGGAATTCCCATTTTTTGCAATGTTATCCATAATTTGTTATGATCCACACAGTTGAATGCCTTTGCACAGTCTATAAAACATAGGTAAACATCTTTCTGATATTCTGTTTTCAGCCAAGATCCATCTGATATCAGCAATGATATACCTCATTCTACACCCTCTTCTGAATCCAGCTTGAATTTCTGGCAGTTCTCTGTACAGCTGTGACCATTTTTTAATTATCTTCCACAAAATTTTACTTCCAAGTCATATTAATGATACTGTTTGATAACTTCCATATTCTGTTGGATCATCTTTGTTTAGAATGGACACAAATATGGATCTCTTCCATTTGACTGGCCAGGTAGTTGTCTTCCAAATTTTTTGGCATAGACGAGTGAGCACTTCCAGCGTTGCATCTGTTTGTTGAAACATCTCAGTTGGTATTCTGTCAATTCCTAGAGGCTTGTTTTTCGCCAGTGCCTTCAGTACCGCTTGGACTTCTTCCTTACATAACATCAATTCTTGATCATATGCTAATACTGAAATGGTTGAACATCAACCAGTTATTTTTGGTACAGTGACTTTATGTATTCCTTCCATCTTCTTTCGATGCTTCCTGGGTCATTCAATATTTTGCCCATAGAATCCTTCAATATTGCAACTCCAGGCTTGAATTTTTTTCTTAATTCTTTCAGCTTAAGAAATGCCAAGCATGTTCTTCCCTTTTGGTTTTCTGACTCCAGGTCTTTGCACATTTCATTATAATACTTTACTTTGTCTTCTCAAGCTGCCCTTTTAAATCTTCTGTTCAGCTCTTTTACTTCATAATTTCTTCCATTGGCTTTAGCTTTATTAATAATATTACTCACAATTATTTTTAGTAATAATAAAGAATAAGATACCACTTTTCTCATAAGCACTGCAGGGAAGTTATTACAATGAATGCTCAAAATAAATGACTTTGTAGTTAGCCAAACTTCTGAAAACAGAAGAGCCCTGAGAATGGAGGAGAGGAAGCAGGCACTGTTGGTGTGGAGAGGACGGTCCCCTGAATCAGGTGGCAAGTGGCATGGCACACGACAGCGCCTCTAGCTTTCTGGTGACTCACTGGCCATCTTGTTAAAAAATGCAGGTTCTGATTCAGTATGTTGCACAGGGCCCTGAGAGTCTGCATTTCTAAGAGGCTCCTGGTGATGCTGATGTGGCTTGTCCACAGACTCCACTTAGAATAGCAAGGGTTAGGGGGTCAGTTTCAGAAGTAAAAAAGATCAAAGCAGAGGTGGACTTTGTGTCAGGATCCCAGGGCTCAGTCCCAGCCTTCTCATTGATTAGCTCTGTCTAAGGGTGGGCACATTTGTACCTCTCTCTCTGAGGCTGAGTTTACTCATCTCTAAATGAAGGGAGTCGTCCGGGATGATTCCCATGATTGCTGAGGTCACTTTATGCTGGAATATTCTGTGAGTGGAGCCCTGCAAGGGACCAGCATCCCTGGAGTAATGGAGGCGGGTACCCGTTATGGACTGAATTGTGTCCCCTCCAAATAAGTATTGTAAATCCTAACCCCTATACCTGTGGATGTAACCTCATTTGGGAATAGGGTTTTCTTTGTTATGTTAACAAGGCCATATAAGTGTAGTGTGTGTCTTAAAGCAACTACTCTTTTTTATGTTTTTTTTAAATTGTACTTTAGATGAAGGTTTACAGAACTAGCTTCTCATTAAACAGTACACATATTGTTCTATGACACTGGTTAACAACCCCACAACATGTCAACACTCTCCCTTCTCAACCTTGGGTTCCTTATTAGCAGCTTCCCTCTCCCCTCCTGCCTTCTAGCCCTTGAACCTGGGCTGGTATACCCCTTTAGTCTCATTTTGTTTTATGGGCCTATCTAATCTTTGGCTGAAGGGTGAACCTCAGAAGTGACTTCATTACTGAGCTAAAAAAGTGTCAGGGGGCCAACACTCTCCAGGTTCCTCCAGTCTCTGTCAGGTCAGTAAGTCTGGTCATTTTTTGTGACATAGAATTTTGTTCTACGTGTTGCTCCAGCTCTGTCTGGGACCCTCTATTGTGATCCCTATCAGAGCAGTCAGTGGTGGTAGCCAGGAACCACCCAGTTGTACTGGACTCAGTCTGGTGGAGGCTGTGGTAGTCATGGTCCATTAGTCCTTTGAACTAATCTTTCCTTTGGATCTCTAAAACCAACCACTTTTGAGATATAAAAAATCAGATTAGGCATAGAAGAAATCAGACCCAGGGGGAAGACTGACACTATCTGAAGACGATGCAAGCAGACTAGTCTACAAGGCCAGGAACTCCAAAGATGGCCAGCTAGAGATGCTGACACAAGGACCTTCCCCTAGAGCAGAAGGAGAGAGACTCCTGCTAGAGCTGGTGTCCTGAATTCAGACTTCTAGCCTCCTACGCCAAGAGAAAATCAATTTCTGTTTCTTACAGCCACCCATTTGTGGCATTTCTATTATAGCAGCACTAGGAACCTAAGACAGTACCAAAAGCTGTTTTAGTGGATCCATGGGTCCTGGCACCAGCAGCTCTCAGCTCTCGGTGCCCGGTGGGTGACAGGGGAGGGGTTCTCTCATTTTCATTACCATGCTCCAGATCACTTGCCCTTTCCTTTGACCATATTCCTGGCTAATTGGTCCCGGTTCTTCTGGCCTTTTCATGCCACTTGTTCCCTGCCCTCCCTCCCTGCAGTCTCTGTCCTCCCCGCTTTCTCTCGTTGACCTTTTCCTCACCCTGGTTATTTCATCATACTCCCCCTTTCACGCTTTTGTATACGAGAACTGATTATAATTATAGTACTTTTCTATTTTTTAGCAAAGCTTTCAAGATTGCTCTATGGCGTCGTTTTGCTGATTCAACATGAACTCTTTAAAAAATGTGATGTGGGTGTGGCAAGAGCGGGAGACAGACTTCCCTTTATCAGGCATGAAGCGATGCCATTGTTTTTAGGGGGGAGCTCATCAGTTTTATAGGAAGGACTTCAGATTTGTATCCACACATAAACGTAAGCAAAATCTGCAGCTAGCGGGCTCAGGATGGGAAATACGGTGGTGCCTAAAAATATTTATGTGGATTTAGGATTCAGGTTCCAAGGCTCAGGGTGGAGTCAGCACAAAAACATGACCTCATCAAGTGGAATAACTCCTCTTGCCTCCATGTGTGGCCACCTGCCTCACAAAGCTGTCTGGAGAACCATGAAGACAAGTCTGCAAAGGATATCTGCTAAAAGGGAGGAGCAGCAGGGCACCTTTTTTACAGCTATTATTCTAATTCTCCCCTCAATCATTTCACAGAAAATGCCCTAACCTCAAAAACAAGGAAACACGCTTGCATTAGAAACTGGCTTCCAGCATATGATACATTCCCACAAGTCTGGGTTTATAGAGGAAGAAGAAATAATATAGGCTTCGATGAGTGCCCTAGATGAAAAAACATCCCATTCTTCCAAATCCTGCAGTAAAAACTAAACTCCAGTCCCTTCCTGCCCTCAAAAACTAAACCCTTCAAAACCTTCTGATGTTTCCCCAAATACCATAATTTTGAATGTGACATCTGGTTTCCAACTCGCTCATCCTGCGAGTTTTTTTTTTTTTTTAAAGAGACAGTCAGGAATTCTGACATGCTCAGCCTGCATTCCTGTGGGAGACACACTGCCTACCCTTCCTGACATCAGCGCACACTAGATTCTAGCACATTCTCCCAAACAAGAAATCTACTTTTTTTTTTTTTAATTTCTAGGTTTCCATTTTCTCCAAAAAGCCTTTGTGTCTTCCAGAAGGAGCTTCCTTAGCTCCTTCACAAACATCACAGCACAGCTGGACCTCAGTGAGACCCCACTAGACAAAAGGCCCCTATGTCTTCCTGCAGCTCCACCAGGGTGTTAGACTGTCTGGAATTTCCCTGCAGTTCCTTCCATCTCCACCCACTTGGACCAGGATTTCGGAACCAGGTCCTCTAACCAAGGCATGCTGGACTCAGCTTCCTATCTCTGAGCCAGTGGATGCAATGGGGAGAGGCAGCCAATGGACAGGAAGATGGATAATGCAGACAGTCTGAGGTGGGGGAGAGAATCTAGTTCATGGCCTACAGGAACCCTACGTGCTCTTAGGAACACACTGCTGCTCAGCGTCTGGCTCCCCAAAGGCAGAGTCCGAGGCGTGGGGTCAGATTGACCTGCATCTGACTCCAGTTCTGGCCATATGACCTCTGGCAACACCCTCTTCTCTGAGCACTGGCTTTCTCAAAAATAAAACAGGGATACTAACATTCTTAGAAGAACTACAACCAGAATGTTCCTTAGAAGCAAGGATAGTGAAACTTTGACACGCTTACTTTGGACATGTCATCAGGAAAGACCAATTGCTAGGAAAAGACATCATGTTTGATAAAGTAGACATCAGCGAAAACAAGGGAAACCCCCAATGAATTCGATTGACATAACAGCCACAACAATGGGCTCAAACTTATCAAAGATCATGGAGATGGTGAGGACCGGGCAACATTTCATTCTATTATACATAAGGTCACCACGAGTTGGAGCTGACTCCACAACAACTAACAACAATAACGACAATGCATAAAAATCAGGGGTGACTGTCGTGAGTATTAAATGAGATAATACTTGCAAAGAGCTTAGCATGATGCCTGGCACAGGAGAAGAACTGGATGAAAAATAGATATTAATATTATTCAACTTCTTCACCGTAGACCAATGAGCCAATTACTCAAAAGACACAGGAGATGCCCAGAGAATATTTTATTTCAGGGACACAGTAAATGGTTAAGTCGATGAGTGAAAGAAAAAGTGCAAAAGATAATGAGGTGGCATCCTGGTAACTGGCAAGAACAGAGCAGAACGCACCCAGGGGGAGAGGAAGGTGAAGGCAGAAGGAACCTCACACAGGCAGGTGTAACTCAATTCTGAGCAGAGTTCCAGAGTCTAGCTCCTGAGACACTGAAATGATTGCTGCAAATCAAAATTACACAAAGGATGTTGTTGTTGTTGTTAGTTGCCCGTAAGTTGGCTTGGTCTCGTGGTGACCCCATGCACAACTGAAGGAAACCTTGGCCAACCATCTTCTCATTGTTGTGGCCACTGAGTGCCTTCTAACCTAGGGGGCTCATCTTCCAGCACTACATTGGACAATATTCTATTGTGATCCATAGGGTTTTCAATGACTAATAAGATCACCAGGCCTTTGTTCCTAGTCTGTCTTAGCCTGGAAGCTTCACTGAAACCTGTTCACAATGTGTGACCCTGCTGGTATTTGAAATACCGGTGGCAGAGCTTCACAGCAATATGTGCATCACCACAGTACAACAAACTGACAGGTGGTGAACACAATGGGTAAGTTGTGGTGTTTAGGTGTAAGGGAGTAGGGATATACAAATAAGAACTGGGGGAAGTGGTCAGAAAAGTCACCTTCTAAAATGAAAACTGGTAAAACTCAATGCAATTAGCTGTCTATGGCGCCTGCCATGTTGGTTCTGCCAGTGGACAATTGGTGAGTGGTACACAAAGTGATCTCTTTAAAGTGTTAAAAAGCAAAAATGTCACTTTGAAGACTGAGGTGGGCCTGACTGAAGCTGTGGTGTTTTCAACCACCTCATATGCATGTGAAAGCTAGACAATGAATAAGGAAAATCAAAGAAGAATTGATGTCTTCGAATTACGGTGTTGGTAAAGTATACTGAATATACCACGGGCTGCCAGAAGAACAAACAAATCTGTCCTGGAAGAAGTCCAACCTGAATGCTGCTTAGAAGCGAGGATGGTGAGACTCTGTCTCGCATACTTTGGACACGTTATCAGGAGGCACTAGTCCCTGGAGAAGATCATGCTTGGTAAAGTAGAGGGACAGAGAAAAAAAGAGGAAGATCCTCAATGAGTTGGACTGACACATTGATATGGACTCCAGCATAGCAACAATTGTGAGAATGGTGCAGGACTGGGCAGCATTTAGTTCTGTTGTGTATGGGGTCACCGTGGGTCAGAACTGACTCAATGACACCTAACAACGACAACACAAAGTGACTGCAAGGTGTGGCAGGCTTGAATCGGTAATACCACAGATCAATTACTGCCAAAAGACTCATCAGTAGGCAAAGAATAAATAAAACCATCAAATTTCAAAGCAATTTTATAGTGAACATTACTGAGGGAAATAATACAAAATCAAACCAATGGCTAAAAAAACTTCACACATTAAAAAAAATTATCAGGAAAATCTGCCTTTGTAGAAATTAGTTCTGTAAGAAAATTCAGAAAGACAACTTTCACAATATACAGAAAAAAACTGTTTATCAAAACAAATCCCAGTTAAACATTTTATGCTGAAATTACCCCAATGAAAATAATTTTAGTAAATGGAAATGGAAAAATATTGGAAACAGTTTAACTGTACAGTACAGTAAACGGATGAAGGTCTTAAATTGGCTTAATGGTGTTTTACTCAGAAAGTATTTTATTCAACAAAAATCCATCAGTGTGGTTACAATTCCAATTTACTTTGTTGTACTGCGGTTGCTCTGATCCGGTACCATGCCAACGGTATTTCAGATACCAGCAAGGTCAACCATGGTGGATGCATTTCAGTGGGGCTTCCAGACTAAGAGAGACTAGGAAGAAGGACTTGGCGGTCTACTTCTGAAAAAAATTAGCCAGTGAAAACAATTGTGAGAATTATGCAGGACCGGGCAGTGCTTCTTCTGTTGTATATAGCATCGCTATGAATCTGAACCTACTTGACGGCACCTAACAACAACTCTTAAACAGAATCAAGATGTCTTTGGGGTAAAAAAAAAAAAAAAAAACTCCAGCAAATCAAATCGGTGGGTCAAAACATCCTGTTCCCATGGAAATCTTCCTGGGAATTGTACTATCTAGGATGGTGCAGTGGTTAAGAGCTTGGCTGCTAACCAAACGGTCAGCTGTTCGAATCCACCAGCCACTCCTTGGAAACCCTACGGGGCAGTTCTACTCTGTCCTATAGGGTCGCTATGAGTTGGAATTGACTCAATGGCAATGGTTTGTTTTTTAGAATGGTGTAGACTTTTGTGGGTAAGTCTAGTGCCTCCTCAGTATCAGGAAAAGTGCTGTACCATGATACCTGAAAATCTCATCTAGAAGATACCGGCTTCAAGGAATAATTTGGCAAATAACAAAAGATAAACTTTAATCCTAGAAATGGCAACTGGGTCCACCCACTACAAGAAAAAATAAACAGGTGAGAAATATTTGACCAAAGGAGGTGGGGGGGAGAAGGAGGAGGAGAGAGACCCGCCCCTCCGTCCACCGGTTACCGTCAGTCAGCTCCACCCCATGGCGACCCCGTGCGCCAGAGTAGAACTGTGCTCCACGGGGTTCTCAATGGCTGATTTTTTAGATCACCAGGCCTTCCTTCTAAAGCACCTCTGGGTGGACTTGAACCACCACCCCTTGGGTTAGCAGCCAATCACGTTAACCGTCTGCATCACCCAGGGACTCCACACTGCGTCTGGAGAAATGAAATCCTAGTCACTGAAAGGTACAGAGTGGAGAGGCCATAATTCTTCAGATTCCGCCCCAGCGCAGCTTCCTTTGACCTGATTCCGCCCTCACCAAATAGCCACTTGATCGCTCGTTTGGTCTCCCGGTTACTGCCGTACTGGGAGGGAGTTTCCCAGATAACTGGCACTGGTTTTGGAGAGAATCAGCACCAAGTTCAAATTTCACCTTGTCACCTTCTCTCTGTGCTGACTCCTGGGACTCAGTGTCCTTAGGACGGTGGAGAGGATGTGAAGGGTGAACGTATGGGGGATGGAAACCAGAGTCAGGCCCCCCACTCTTCCTTATTTTGACCACTGGAAAGGTACACCCCTGACTGAAGTTATATACTTTCATACTGTGATTTATCATACAGTATCTTGTAATTTTTCTCTATTACCATGTCAGTCGCTTAGTATCTGATCACCTCTGGGTGAACAGAAAAAATTCAGTTTCTGAAACAGGGACGTTTCAAAGCAGATCCCCAGTGGCCCCATGGAGGCCTCCCTGCTGCTGTTCTTTGATGTCTTTTTAGTGGCAACGTAGGTTATTAGGAAAGTTCCTTCAGAGAAAAGAAGCGTAAGGCATTTCAAAGGGCTGTAACAAACTCAGCCTACTTGTCCTCAGAAGTCTGAGGCAGGGAGAAGCTGTTTAAATCTTTGGTAAATGTCCAAGAAATTACTCAGATGGCTGGTTCCAAATGGCTATCTGGGCCTCTAAAGTAAGAGATATACGATGGATAATTAGAACAAATAACCCCAATACTAAAATGTTTGCAAAGCTAATTATTCATTTTTCCTTCATTAGCTAGATAACACAAAACAAATGTGCTAAGATTTCATGGAAACGATCTTATTTTCCAAAGCCAGTAATGTATGGGAGGACCCTGTGATGGAGAATTAGACCTGCAATGAGAATTAATTCCTGCCTGCATAGCCTGGCACCTCTTCCTCAACCTTGAGGCGGTACACCTAAAGACAGTCCCTTAATAGTCCTCATAGACGTTGTCCCAGCTCTACCCTGCATTCCTGTCACATTTCACATTGCGTTTTCATCAGAACCAATGTCTGCGCAATGGTTAAGCACCAAATGGAAGGTTGGGGGTTTGAACCCACCCAGTGGCTCTGTGGAAGAAAGACCTGGCCATCTGCTCCCATAAAGATTATGGCCTGGAAAACTCTATGGCGCCACAGTTCTCCTCTGTCACATGGGGTCACTATGCGTCTAAATGGACTCCATGGCACCCAACGACAACAACAACAGATGTTTGCAGAAGGTGAAGAGAGAACTGGGTGGGAAAAGAGGAAAATTTAAAAATACTACCATTTTGAGCACCTACAACATGTCAGGCACGTTCCCTATAATCTCTAATCCTGACAAGAACCTTGCAAGATATGTGTCACTCCTCCCATCTTACAGGTAGGGAACATGAACGGATGAGGTTTAGAAAAGTGTACAACTATTCTAGAGCCAAACCACTGGGGGGCCAGGATTCAAACCCACATTCAAATGACTCCAAAGCCCTTCTTCCTCCTTCTTCTTCCTCTTCTTCTCTCCCTTCCTCTCCTTTTTTAATTTTTTAAACAAATTTTACAGATATAATTGGTAATAATTTACACACCATAAAACACACACTTTGTAAGTGTACAATTGAAGTGATTTTTAGTAAATTTATTGCATTGTGCAACTATAACCACAATCTCATTTGAGACCATTTCTATCACCTCAACAAGTTTGTTTGTGCCTGTCTGCAGTTAACTGCCACTCCTACCCGCAGATCCAGGCAATCATTGATCTCTCTCCAAAGATTTGCCCTTTCTGCACGTTTGAGATAAATGGAACCACGCAATAGGGAGTCTTTTACATCTGGCTTCTTTCATTTACCTTAATGTTTTTGAGGTTCATCTATGTTGTAGCTTGTATCAGTACCTTGCCCCATTTCATTGCTTAACGGTGTTCTGTTGTGTGGATACAACACACGTTGTTCGTCAGTTCACCCACTGATGGACAGTCAGGTGTTTTCCAGTTTGGGGCTACTAGGTATAACGCCGCTATGAACATTCACGTACAAGTCTCTGAGTAAACTATGTTTTCATTTCTTTTGGAGACATACCTAGGAGTGGAACTGCTGGGTCCTAAGGTAACTCCGTTTTAACTTTTGAAGAATTTTGAGGAACTGTTTTCCAGAGTGCCTGGACCAGTTTACATCCCCATCAGTAATGTATGAGGGTCCCCACCCTTGCCAACATTCATTGTCTGTCTTTTTGATTACAGCCATTCTAGTGGGCGTGTAAGCCCAGAACCCAGTGCCGTCGAGTCAATCCCGACTCATAGCGACCCTACAGGACAGAGTAGAACTGCCCCATAGAGTTTCCAAGGAGCGCATGGAGGATTCGAACTGCCGACCCTTTGGTTAGCAGCCGTAGCACTTAAGCACTACACCACCAGGGTTTCCTAGTGGGTGTGAATTGGTACCTCACTGTAGTTTTGATTTATATTTCCCTAATGAATAAAGATGTTGGGCATTGTGATGGTTAAGACTGTATCATCTGGGTTGGGCCATGATTCTCAGTGTTTGTATGTAATCACCCCCATGAGGGGATCTGCTGTGAGCAGCCAATCAGTTGGAAGAGAGTTTTCCTTGGGGGTGTGGCCTGCATCTGAATATAAGCAGACGTTCTGGCTTTTTGCTCGCTCTGGATCCTGCACTGCCTCCTGTTTATCTGACCTCTGGTTCTTGGGACTTGAGCTGTCAGCTAATCTGCCGATCTAGGAATTCATTCATCTTCACAGCCTATGAGCAGAGCCGTGCTGTCCGACTTGCTGATCTTGGGTTCACCAGCCCCTGCAGCTACTTGAATCAGGAGAAGCCTTGTGGTCTGGCCCACCGATCTTGGATTCCTCAGTATTCACGGACTGTGAGCGAGGGTCCTGATTCACCAGCCCCTGCACCTATAAGAATCAGGAGGAGCCTCTATCCTAATCCACTGACTTGAGATGTCCCAGCCTCTACCATCGCATGAGCCATTGCTTTGACGTAAATCTCTATACATATTTATAGGCTTTACTGGTTTTGCTTTTCTAGAGAGCCCAGCTGAAGACAGGCATCTTTTCATGTGCTCACTGGCCATTCATATATCCTCTTTGGAAAAATATCTGTTCAAATTCTTTGCCCATTTTCAATTGGGTTGTTCGTCTTATTATTGAGCTATAAGAGATATTTATATATTCTAGATACAAGTCATTTATCAGATACATGATTTGTAAATATCTTCTTCCAGTCTGTGGCTCGCCTTTTAATTTTCTTAGTGGTGTCTTTTGAAGTGCAAACATTTTTAGTTTGATGAAGTTCAATTCCTCAATTTTTTCTTTTATAGACCATGTTTTTTTGTGTTATATCTAAGAACTCTGCCTAATGGAACATCATGAAGATTTTCTGCTACATTTTCTTCAGAAACTTTATAGTTTTTGTTCTAATATTTAGATCTATGATCTACTTTGAATAATTTTTTGTGTATGGTGTGAGATAAGGGTTTAAAATGTACCCTTTTATATATGGACAAAAATGTCTTTGTTACGGTCTCTTCAGATTTTGAATTCTTTATGAATCATTTTTTGGTAATTTGTGTTTTTCTAAGAATTTGTCCATTTCACCAAAGTTGTCTCATTTGTTGGCATAAAGTTGTTTATAGTTGGGCCCTTTAATAGTTTTCATTTCTGTAGGGTCAATGGTGATGTCCTTGCTTTCATTTCTGATTTTGGTAATTTGTGCCTTTTCTCTCTCTGTCTCTTTTTGGTAGGTACAGATAAAGGTTGGTCCATTTTGCTGATCTTTTCAAAGAGCTAACTTTTGGTCTCATTGGTTTTCTCTATTGTCTTTCTGTATCCTACTGAATTCCACTCTAATCTTTATTATTTCCTTACTACTGCTTACTTGGAGTGTAATTTGCTCTCTTTCTAGTTTCTTAAGGTAAAAGCTTATTTTATAATTTTTTTTCCATGCTCCACTCCAAATCAAGTCAGGCCCCACAGGGGTTCTGTGAATGAAGACAGTCTTACATCTTCTTTTCCTACCTCAAGCCTCCCCCCACCTCTTTTTCCCTCATTGCACTGGCTAGAGCCTCCAGGACAATGTTGAATAGAAGTGTGAAAGCAAACACCCTTGCCTTGTTCCTGATTGTAAGGGGAAAGCATTCAATCCTTCAACATTAAGTATGATGTTAGCTGAAGCTTTTCATAGATGCCCTTTATCATGAATGGTTGTCTCACAGCTTGTCTGTCCTGCTAGAACCATCTCACCTGTGGAATTCAGGTTGGGATGGGAGCAGCCCCAGGCAAGAAGGCCACCAGTTAAAACCAGGTGCCATCAAGTCAATTCCAACTCATAGCAACCCCACGCACGTCAGAGTAGGACTGTGCTCCACAGGGCTTTCAATGGCTGAGTTTTTTGGAAGCAGACCACCAGGCCTTTCTTCCGAGGCACATCTGGGTGGACTGGAACCTCCAACCTTCAGTTAGCAACCAAGCGTGTTAACCGTTTGCCCTACCCAGGGACTCTAAGAATGCCAGAGGCTTCCACTATTTTTACCCAAAGTTCAGTAGCATTTCACAAATTGGCCTAAATTCAACAACTATGAAATGGTTGTTTTTAACAATTTTATCCAGTTTTACTGTTGTTTTTGGGGAGGGGATGAGCTGAGCTACTTTTTTTCTGCTGTGCCAGGAGTTCTGCCTTGAAAGCCCTTCTTTCCTTCACAGGAAGCAAAGAGCTGGTTTCATCCTTTACCCAACCCAGTGCTCTCATGGAATCTATGCCCCTGGTCCCAGGGGATAAGGGACAGAGCTGATTTTAAAATAAATACTTCCTCTGAAAAATATCCACTTTGACAAAAACAAACAAAAAATGCACTGCAGCAAATTCCTCCTCACCCAACTTCCTCCATATTAATATGCAGGGAACTGTGTAACCCCTAGTGTGGGGACTGGGTCCCGTGCACACTGCTTGAGTAGAGGATTTTCCATAGACTGTGCACTCTCTGGAGCCCTGGTGGCGCAGTGGTTAAAAGATAGGGCTGCTAACCAAAAGGCTGGCTGTTTAAATCCACCGACCGCTCCTTGGAAGACCTACAGGGCAGTTCTACTCTGTCCCAGAGGGTCGCTGTGAGTCAGAATCCACTCGACGGCAACGAGTATGCACTCGCTATAAACCCAGCTCTATTCAGTGGAGGAAATTGGGCCAACCTCTCTCCCTCTCCCCATGGCACAATGTCCTGGGAGAAAAAGGGCTAGGATCCAGGAGACCTGAGTTCTAGGCTTCAGCTCTGCCACCTTCTCCCAGTGAGCTTCTTTGGGACTTGGTCTCCTAATCTGTAAGATGAGAAGAATGGTAAAATATTCCTCACGAGGTTGCTCGGATGGGATAAAATACAGAGAGCGTCATGGATGTGCTTTTAAAAATTGTTAAAGTGCTCTAAAATGCAAGGATTTAAAGAATTATGAATTAGCATGCCCTGTCCTGGAATCCCTAAAAAAGCCAATAGTGGCGCAGTGGTTAAGCACTCAGCTGCTGACTAAAAGGTCAATGATTCGAACCCACCAGTTGCTCTGTGGGAGAAAGATGTGGCAGTCTACTCCAGTAAAGCTTACAGCCTCGGAAACCCTATGGGGCAGTTCTCCTCTGTCCGAAAGGTCGCTGTGAGTTGGAATCGACTTGACACCAAAGAGGTGGGTCCTGGAATCCCAAGATATTGTGACTCAGAAAGGGATTGTCTCCCTCAGTGTTGCTTCTTCCTTTCCCCATCTTCCCTTCTTCAGGGCACAAGAAGGCTGTGGCCTAACGGACCATTCATGACAAACTCCCTCTATCAGTGTCTTTGCTGCTCCCCTCCCAGGCCACAGAGGTGAAGGGCTTGGCAGATACTGGGAGCAGAACACAGTTGAACTTCAGCGCCTGGGGAATAGTAAGCCCTGAGAAGACACTTACTATCAAGATCCACACCTGCACCCACTTGCTCTGTGGCTTAGGGTGATCTCTCTAGCTTTAGTGGGGGCGGGGAAGGGGAGCATATAGAGCAGGAAGAATACCAAAAAACCCTGTTGCTATCGAGTCAATTCCGACTCACAGCGACCCTGTAGGACAGAGTAGAACTGCCCCATAGGGTTTCCAAGGCTGTAATCTTTACAGGAGCAGAATGCCACATCTTTCTCCCTCGGAGCAGCTGGTGGGTTCGAACCGCTGAACTTTAGGTCTGCCTAAATTCATGCTCACACTGAGTCATCTCCCTCCCTCCGCCACTCTCGTCAAATTTACCAGCCTTAAACATGATGCTGGGTGAAATAAGTTTATCACAGGGCAAATACTGTATAGTCTCGCTGATATAAAATACCTAGAACAGGCAAATGTATAGAGATCAGAATTTATTAGTGGTTACCATAAAGATTACTGCCAAGAAAACCTTATGGAGCAATTCTATCATGTAACGCGTGGGGCGTCGGCGAATCGGGCCAGGGGGACTCAATGGCAACAGCGAGGGATGAGAGGGAAGGGAAAATGGGAATCACTGTTTGGGAAGCAGTGAGTTCCTGTTTATGGTGATAGGAAGTTTGGGAACACATACTGGTGATGGCTGCACGACATGAATGATGTAGCTGGTCTCACTGAATCGTACATGTGAAAAATGCTGAGCTGGCAAATGTTGTGTTATCTGTATTTTTACAACAATCAAAAAAAGAAAATTTAGGGAAAAAAAAGCCCACCCATTTATTTTACCAATGCACTACGGCAAAGCCACACATTCACCAGTGCAAAGGTTTAAGAACATTTAAGAGCAAGAAAAAACCATAGCTCTCTTTTTAATTAAAATTTTAAAAAGACTTCAAAATTGTCATCTAAGGCATCAGGACATGTTTTAATATCTTCAAAACAGATTTCAGTCAACTCTTTATCCTAGGACTTTGATGTTAAGGAAAAAACAAAACTATTTGTCTCACAAATATAGATTTCTGCCCCACCTTCATAAAGGAAATTCTGAATCCCGCTAGACAAATCAGAGTGCAGCCTAAGATGTCACAGTTGCGAGTTTTCTCTTATGGAAGAAAGAGCTGAGCTACAGTGATGACAAAAGGGAGCAAGGGAGCAGAGACCTACAACTTTGGCTCTCTCATGGTGGGGACTCACTCTCAGAGCACAGTGGGGCACTGGGTTAGGCTTCAAAGAGACTTCCAGAAGCAGGGCTCCCTGGAGGTGCCTTCCCGTGCATGGGGCCTGCCCCCCTCCAGCTTGCCGTCCCTCTGCCTTACCTCAGACACCTTACATCCCACCTCCTACTCAGGCCCTCCTGCTGCCTGACTGAGTGAAGACCTCAGGGGACTCCTTTCCCTCCACTCTTCAGGGTCAGCCATCTTGCCCTCCTGCACAGGCACTCGGCTGGTCCTTCCACACTGAGGTCCAGCGCAGGTGGGAGGTGACCAAGGCCTAAGGATAGACTCCAGGGTTACCTATTTGCCTTTCCAGGTCAGCGGCTTCATCGGGTGTGGCTCTTGGAAGGACGCCGGGGTCACTGAAGCTGGTGCGGAGCAGGGTCCCCATCACAAAGAAGAACAGGATACCACCCACCACAGGGATTGCAGGCGTGATCTTCACGGCCAGATATGGACAGCTGCCAACAGGTAGGGAAGGCACGGTTTGTGGGGGAAAGAAAGGAAAGAGATGTTAGTGATCCACGAAAAAACAAAAACCAAACCTGCTGCTAGCATAACCCTGGTACCAAAGCCAAGCAAAGACATCACTAAAAAAGAAAACTACAGACTAATACCCATCATGAATATAGACATAAAACTTTTCAACAAAATTCTAGCCAATACAATTAAACAGCATATAAAAAAAATAATACATCCAAACAAGTGGGATTTATACCAGGCATGCAAGGATGGTTCAACATTAGAAAATCGATCAATATAATCTATCACATAAATAAAACAAAGGAAAAGAATTGCGTGATTAACTCAACCAATATAGAAAAGGCATTTGATAAAGTCCAACACCCATTCAAAAAAAAAAACTCTCAGCAAAATAGGAATAGAAGAGAAATTTCTCCCCTAACAAAGGGAATTTTATACAAAACC
The DNA here is from genome assembly GCF_030014295.1 of Loxodonta africana. NCBI lineage: Eukaryota > Metazoa > Chordata > Mammalia > Proboscidea > Elephantidae > Loxodonta > Loxodonta africana. Next base: position 227,872,219 of record NC_087342.1, on the reverse strand, counting down.
AACAGCCAACATTATCTTCAATGGAGAGAGACTGAAAGCATTCCCCTTGAGAACTGGAACTAGACAAGGATGCCCTTTATTACCACTCTTATTCAACATTGTATTGGAAGTCCTAGGGAGAATGAAAAAGCAAGAAAACCAAATAGAGGACATCCAAATTGGTAAGGAAGAAGTAAAACCATCCCTATTCGCAGATGCTATGATCCTATACGTAGAAAATTCCAAAGATTCCACAAGAAAGCTACTGGAATTAATAGAAGGATTCAACAAAGTTGCATGATACAAGATCAACATACAAAAATCAGTTGGATTCCTCTACATCAACAAAGGGAGCTTTGGAAAGGAAATCAAGAAAACAATACCATTTATAATAGAACCCCTCCCCCTACAAATACTTAGGAATAAATCTAACCAGGGATGTAAAAGACTTTTATGCAAAAAAAAAAAAAACACTACTTCAAGAAACCAAAAGAGCCCTGCATAAATGGAAAAACATACCATGCTCTTGCATAGGAAGACTTAACCTTGTGCAAATGTCAATAGTACCCAAAGTGATACACAGATATAATGTAATCTTGATCCAAATTCCAACAGCATTCTTCAACAAGATGGAAAAACTAATCACTAGCTTTATATGGAAGAAAAAGATACCCCAAATAAGTAAGGCTTTATTAAAGAAGAAGAACAAAGTAGGAGGCTTCACACTACCTGATCTGTGAACTTACCATACAGCCATGATAGTCAAAATGGTCTAGGACTGATCCAATGACAGACACATAGACCAATGGAACAGAATTGATAACCCAGACATAAATCCATCCACCTATGGACAGCTGATCTTCAACAAAGGACCAAAGTCTATTAAACAGGGAAGAGACTGTCTCTTCAACAAATGGTGCTGGGAAAACTGGATATCTATCCGTTGAAAAATGAAACAGGATCCATACCTCACAGCATACACAAAAGCTAACTCAAAATGGATCCAAGACCTAAATAACTCACTGCCGTGAAGTCGATTCCAACTCATAGTGACCTTATTAAATATAAAACCTGAAACTGTAAATATCATGGAGGAAAAATAGGGACAACACTATGGGCCCTACTACACGGCATAAATACAATACCAAACATAACTAAAAATGCACACACAGAAGACGAAATAGGTAAATGGGACTGCCTAAAAATTAAACACTTATGCTCAACAAAAGACTTCTCCAAAAGAGTAAAAAGAGAATCTACAGATTGAGAAAACATTTTTGCCTATGACATATCTGACAAGGGTCTAATCTCTAAAATTTATAGAATGCTTCAACATCTCAACTACAACAAAAAAGGCAAACAATCTAATTAAAAAATGGGCCAAGGACATGAACAGACACTTCACCAAAGAAGCTATTCAGGCTGCTAACAAACATATGAAGAAATGCTCAGAATCATTAGCAATTAGAGAGATGCAAAACAAAACTGCAATGAGATGCCATCTCACCCCGACATTACTGGCACTAATCAAAAAAACAGAAAATAACAAATGTTGCCAAGGTTGTGGGGAGATTGGAACTCTTAGACACCGCTGGTGGAAGTGCAAAATGGTACAACCATGGTGGAAAATGATATGGCGCTTCCTCAAAAAGCTAGAAATACGAATACCATATGATCCAGCAATCTCACTTCTATGTATATACCCTAAGAAATAAGAACTGTGACAGGAATAAACATACACACCCCCATGTTCATTGCAGCACTGTTCACAATAGCAAAAAGGTGGAAACAACCTAAGTGCCTGTCAAGAGATGAATGAATTAACCATCTGTGGTATATACACACAGTGGAGTATTAGGCAATGATAAAGAACAACAATTCATCTGTGAAACCTCTCACAACATGGATGAATTTGGAGGACATTATGCTGAGTGAAATAAGTCAGTCACAAAAGGACAAATATTGTATGAGACCACTATTATAAAGTAACAAAACGTTTACACACAGAAAAAAAAAATCTTTGACGGGATGGGAGGGGGAGGGTGGGAAAATTAGCAAATAGATAGTAGACATGTGTTAATATTGGTGAAGAGAAAGGCAATACACAATATGGGAGAAGTCGGCACAGCATGACCAAGGCAAGAGAGGACACTGAGAGGAAGACAGGAATAAAGGGCAACTACGGTAATTACTGTACCATAGGCAACCCTGCAACAGTAGTATTAACAAACAATAATTTTAAAATGGATACATAGATAGATTGATATACCAAGATGTGTAGGAGGGTGTAGGGAGCTCGCCCACTGGCAGGTACAGGTTTGGTGGTGGATATCTCTAAATACATGACTACAGGTGCTCCTCATGTATTAACACAGACAATACAGCACACTAGTGGCACAGTCAGGGAAATCTCTTAGACATAACCAAACACTTCGTGGATGAAGTTCCTAGGCTCAAAGGTAAAGTTCCTAGACTCGAAGGCAAAGGACCATAGACTCTGGGGACATCTATGTCAATGGGTACAACGCAGCTCATAAAGACAAAGTTCTGCATCCTACTTTGGTGAGTAGTGTCTGGGGTCTTAAAAGCTTGCAAGCAGCCATCTAAGTAAGATACAACTATTGATCTCTTCCAGTCCAGAGCAAAGAAGAGTAGGGGAAAAAAAACAAAGATTCATGGGAGCAATTAGTCCAAAGGACTAATGGACCATATGAACCATAGCCTACACAACCCGAGACCAGAAGAACTAGATGGTGGCTGGCTACTACTACCAACTGCTCTGACTGGGATCACAACAGAGGGTCCTGGACAGTGTGGGAGAAAAAAATGTAGAACAAAAAATCAAATTCACAGAAAAGACCAGAATTACTGATCTGACAAAGAAGGGAGGAACCCTTGAGACTACAGCCCTAAGATACCCTTTTGACCTGGAACTGAAGCCATTCCTAGAGACCACCTTCCAGCCAAACAACAGACAAGGAGGTGTGTGTGTGTGTGTGTGTGTGTGTGTGTGTATGCAGTCCCACAGAGGTTTGGCAGACATAAAGAAGCCAGAAGAGAAGCAGGAGGAAGAAGCAGCAGAGAGAGAGAGGAGGCAAGGTACTGCCTGAAAGAGCTGTAACACTGGTCAAGGGCTGTAATGCTGAAGACAGTGAGAGGCGTCAGCAGCAACAGGCCCAGAAGAGGCCCGGCAGCAGCGACAGGTGGCCAGCCCAAGAGAAGCTTGTCCTGAGGGGGGCCCTGAGAGGAGCCTGTCCTCATGGGGCTGAGAGGAGCTTGTCCTCAGGGGTCTGTGAGGAGCCTGACCTCACAGGGCCAAAAAGAGGCCTACAGGGCCTAGAGGCGCTGAGAGAGCTGTCCTCATGAAGAATGGAGACTTCACCACAAGCTTCCTGATCCTGGGTTGTACCCTGTACCTTAACAAACCACTTAACTGTTAGTATGGTCTGTGAGTTCTCTGTGGCCACTGCAACAGATTTTGAACCCAGCAGAGAAGCAGAGAGTGCCGAGAGAGTGATGCTGGTATCAGAACTGATAAAAAGGCTGGAGAATGGAGGTATGTCTGACCTCCACCTCACAGTGATCAGTCTTGGGTTGATCCTAGCCATTATCCCCCTGAAGTTAGAAAGGTTCAGATGGTGACGTTTCTATTACTACTACTATAATACTACCTAGATTTTATGGCCGTTGAGTGGACCCTGACTCATAGCGACCCTATAGGGCAGATTAGAGCTGCCCCACAGGGTTTCCAAGGCTGTAATCTTTACAGGGCAGCCCTGGTGGCACAGTGCTTAAGAGCTCAGCTGCTAACCAAAAGGTAGTTGGAATCCACCAGCAGCTCCCTGGAAACACTATTGGGCAGTTCTACTCTGTCCTATAGGGTGGCTATGAGTCGGAATCGGCTTGACGGCAACAGGTTTGGTTTCTGGTTTCATCTTTACAGGACGAGATAGCCTTAATAGCTGGGTGCAAACTCAAACTGTCTGCACCACCCAGGGACCTGATAGTCAACCATGAGCAGTTTGTATTTTCTAAGGCTCCAAAGGCTTATTTGGAGGGGTGACACTGGAATTCATCTACATTAAGAATTTACATTTGAGAACTGCAGATCTCTCTTGTGGACAATTTAACCTTCCTTCCCCTGCCCAATAAAAAGAGCCCTGGTGACGCAACAGTTAAGCATTCATCCGCTAACTGGAAGGTTAGCAGTTCAAACCCACCCAGTGACTCCAAAGGAGAAAGATCTGGCAATCTGTCCCTGTAAAGATTACAGCCTAGAAAACCCTATGGGGTAGCTCTAGGTCACTAGGAGTGGAAATCGACTCAAGGGCACCCAACAACAACAACCCCTGTCCAATAGTTGAAGCTCTCTCCCCTCCACTCCCACGGCAGAATCCAGGCTGGCAGAAGAATGAAAATCATCCTGCTTGAGTAATAAATCTAAGCTGTGCAGAGCTTGTATAAATATACACGTACCCTCTGCACTGTAAACACAGCCCATGAGTCCATGTCGTCTCCCCACCCCACCCCTGGGACTGCAAAAAATAGGAAGACACAGATTTAGAATTATCTTCATCAGACCCAGCCTTCCTTCCCTGGGCCAAGCTACTCAAGAACTTTCAGCTGGCACCAAACACCGAGGACCAAACATTCACCCTCAAAAAGCCAGAAAACAGTTTTCGATATTTTAGAGTTAATCTATGCAAACCTGTTGCCATCGGGTGGATTGCAACTCATAGCGATCTTATAGGAAACTCTGGTGGTATAGTGGTTAAGAACTACGGCTGCTAACCAAAAGGCTGGCAGTTTGAATCCACCAGGTGTTCCGTGGAAACTCTATGGGGCAGTTCTACTGTCCTATAGGGTCACTATCAGTCGGAATCGACTTGACAGCAACGGGTTCATCTATGCAAAAGAGGTTAATGAATTTGCTGGCTGGTTTCTGGAAAGGATTAAGGGAATTCACCAAAATAAATGAAACCAGTTGGGGTTGAGTCAATTCCAACTCCTGGCGACCCCTTGTGTATCAGAGTAGAATTGTGCTCCATAGAATTTCAATGGCTGATTTTTCAGAGAAGTAGATTGCCAGGCCTTTTCTTCTGAGTCACCTCTGAGTGGACTGAAATCTCCAATCTTCTGTTTAGCAGCCAAGTGCACTGGCCATTTGCATCACCCAGGGGCTCTGTACACATGGTAAAAAAAAATTTTTTTTTTAATTTGTTTTTTTGGAGGACTTGAAAAATACTTGTTGGGCAACTGAATGAATGGAATTCGTTCAATGAATTTGACTGCAATTCAGAAAAGATAGTCATATCAGCCACACCCTCTACATCCACAATGTACCTTCCGTCTAGAACTCACTTCTCTACTGGTCTAAGCTTGCTAAGTCCTGTAGTTTCCTTCACACAGATGCTGCAGATCCGCCCTTCCATGAGGCTCCCCTGGCTGAGGAGAGGGAACTGTCATTAGGTTTGTTAAGCGTGCAATATGGACACATGCTGTAAGCATTAACCAGAACCTCAAACACCCCTTCAGGCACTAAAGTTCTTACCGGTGAAGCACCTTATGTTGGTACAACTTTGTATAATGCGAGGTGCTTTGTGAGGGAGTTACTGGGTAGTGCAAATGGTTTAGCACCTGACTACTAGCAGAAAGGCTGGCAGTTCAAACCCAACCAGAGGCACCGCAGAAGATGGGCCTGGTGATCTGCTTCCGAAACGTCACAGTCTTGAAAACCCTATGAAACACAGTTGTACTCAGACATACACAGGGTTGCCATGAATGCGGATCAACTTCATGGCAACTAACAACGATAACAACTGCTCTGTGAGAGTCCCCCATCCTACCAGCCTCTGCTGTGACAAACAACATTGTGGGGAGATAGAGAAGATAATGATGGCTGCCTTTCTAAAGTAAACTACCTGTTGAGCTCCTTTTTGAAACCCTTAACAACTCCCTTCACAAAAGCAGCAGAATGCATGCCACTAAACACACAATGAGATGCACACTTACACACACTTAAAAGTCAATATGCAGATCCTGCCCATGTAAGCAAGCCAAGTTGTGTCATCTGCATATCACAAGTTGTTAATGAGCCTTCCTCCAATCTTTATGCTGCATTCTTCTTCATACAGTCCAGCTTCTCAGATTATCTGCTCAGCATGCAGATTGAATAAGTATGGAGAAAGGATACAACCCTAATGCACACCTTTCCTGATTTTAAAACATGCAGTATCCCCTTTGGGTTTTCTGGGTTAGTATCCCCTTGTTCTATTCAAGCAACTGCCTCTTGGTCTACGTACGGTTTCCACATGAGCACAATTAAGTGTTCTGGAATTCCCATTCTTTGCAATGTTATTCATAATTTGTTATGATCCGCATGGTTGAATGCCGATTTTAAAACATGCAGTATCCCCTTTGGGTTTTCTGGGTTAGTATCCCCTTGTTCTATTCAAGCAACTGCCTCTTGGTCTACGTACGGTTTCCACATGAGCACAATTAAGTGTTCTGGAATTCCCATTCTTTGCAATGTTATTCATAATTTGTTATGATCCGCATGGTTGAATGCCTTTGCATAGTCGATAAAACACAGGTAATCATCTTTCTGGTATTCTTTGCTTTCAGCCATGATCCATCTGACATTTGCCATGGTATTTTACATTTGGGGAGAACTGCAGATCTCTCTTGTGAGACTGCCAGGCCTTTCTTCCATGGTGCCATCGGGTAGGTTGGAACGGCCAACTTTAGTTTTGCAGACAAGAGCAAACCATTTGTGCCACCCAGGAACCTTTTGGTTAGTTGTTGTTGTGTGCCACTATGATGAAATGAGTTCCTTTATGTGGCCCTGAGGACTAAGGTGTGCTTGGCCCAAGTCATGGTATTTTCAATCACTGCATATGCATTCAAAAGCTGGACAATGAATAAGGAAGACTGAGGAAGAACTGATGCATGTGAGCTATGGTGTTGGCGAAGAATACTGCATATACCATGGACTGCCAGAAGAACGGACAAATCTGTCTTGGAAGAAGTGCAGCCAGAATGCTCCTTAGAGGCAAGGATGGTGAGACTTTGTCTCACTTACTTTGGACATGTTATCAGAAGGGACCAGTTCCTGGAGAAGAACATCATGCTTGGTAAAGTAGAGGGTCGGCAAAAAAGAAGAAGACCCTCAATGAGACAAACTGACACAGTGGCTGAAACAATGGGCTCAAACACAGCAACAACTGTGCGGATGGCTCAGGACAGGGCAGTGTTTCGTTCTGTTGTGCATAGTGTAGCTATGGGTGGGAACTGACTTGACGGTACCTAACAACAACACCAAAACAGTCCATGTTAGCAATCACCAGGCCTCAGGAAGGGAAGGAAGTAATGGAAAATGGCCAATACACAGTCACCAGCATGGCTTAATAGCTAAAACGCCATAAGCAGCAAAGAAAATTCTTTGCCTGAACTCATACAACTTGAAAATGGCTTCTTCAGGTTTCTGTGTAACAGTGGACGGGATCTCCACTCCTGAGTGCCATCTGTGTGAGGAAGACTACATTCCTGAGGGCCTGGATTTGATACAAGATGGTGGTGCAGATGCCAAAGATATCAACACCAAATGGAGTCCTATTTCTGTCTGAAAAACTGTGACCTACATACAGCCCAGGACAGTGAGGAAAACAGGTGACAAGCTTCTCAGTCTTCATAAATCTCAGTCAGAAAGTGACAGTGGGGAGAAAATAAGAACCTGAACGCCTGTGTTTTCATAACATAAATAAGCTAATTTTCCTCTATCATTTCCATCATTGTGAGCTGTTTGACTGCGGACAGGATGATTAAATACATGTGTGCAAAGCATTGACTCTGTACCCTGGAGGTAAAGAAAGGCCATTCCAGGCAATAATTGGAAAAAACAGCACTGTCAAAAGATTATAAGGAATTTTTTTTTTTGGTTCTAATAGCAACTTGCTCAAATCCGTAGGGAAAAAAATTGTGATTTGATGTTTACACATGAAGAGTGAAACTCCTTTCTGGTTGTTGCATTACCTGAAACCATGCAACTAGTGTATCCTGTCATTTAAAAATAAAATACATATATCACTATTTTACCATAAAATAGAACCCATCATCCCAGAATCAATCCTGTCATTACTTCTGCATTCACAGTTACAAACTGGCTCCCAGGTTAGACTGTGACATAAGCTGATTCCTTGGATGAAAACCCTGGGACTAAATTATTAAACATTTCAGATGGGAAGCCTGGATTTCATTATTGGGTGGCGAGGTTTCTGTTTTTCCACAGGACATTCTTTGAGGGAAGATGGACTTTACAAAAACAGAACCAAAAAACAGTATTAACAAGATGCAGCAGAAACTTTAAACCCAAGTGGCCTTTGGAGCAAAAAGTAGAGAATCTTTTCCATATCAAAACCATTCAAGCCATCTTCTCAGTGTAACTGACGTCACTACATTCTCTACATGGAAAACGTTAACTTAGCAACTGTTGTGTTATACTATACATATATATATATATATATATTTACAAACACTAAGAAAAAACAACGCTGGTCACCTTTTAATTTTTTGTCTGCCAATTGATGCATATACAAAAACTTTCCTATTAGTGGTAGCTCATGTTTGCTAACTACAAGGCCTGTATTTTGATATTTTTGTTCTGCCATATGTATCTCGATACCTATACCAATATACAAATACAGACATACACAAATAAATACATATGTGTATCAGTATAGGTGTTGGTACAGGTATAAAACCCACTGCCATCAAGTTGACTGTGTCTCATAGTGACCCTACAGAACAGAGTAGAACTGCCCCATAGGGTTTCCATCATGGATTGAATTGTGTCCCCCCAAAAAGTGTCAACTTGGCTAGTCCATGATTTCCACTATTGTGTGACTGGCCATCATTTTGTCATCTGATGTGATTTTCCCGTGTGTTGTGAATCCTATTTCCAAGACGTTGATGAGGTAGGATTAGTGATAGTTATGTTAATGAGGCAGGACTCAATCTACAAGATTAGGTAGTGTCTTAAATCAATCTCTTTCAAGATATAAAAGAGAGAAACCAGCAGAGAGACAGGGGGACTTCATACTACCAAGAAAGTAGTGCCAGGAGCATAGTGTGTCCTTTGGACCCAAGGTCCCTGCACTGACAATCTCCTAGTCCAGGGGAGGATTGATGACAAGGACCTTCCTCCAGAGCCAACAGAGAGAGAAAGCCTTCCCCTGGGGCTGATGCCCTGAATCTGGACTTCTAGCCCACTAGACTGTGAGAATAAATTTGTTTGTTGAAGCCTTCCACTTGTGGCATTTCTGTTATAGCAGCACGAGATAACTAAGGTAGTTTCCAAGACTATAATCTTTACAGAAGTGGACTGTCACATCTTTCTCCTGCAGAGCAGCTGGTGGGTTCAAACTGCTTAACCACTGTGCCACCAGGGCTTCCGGTATAAGTAGATGCGTATATATATATATATATATATATATATATATATATCCCCCTGCAAAAAAAAAAACCCAAACCAGTTGCCATTGAGTCGATTCTGACTCATAGCAGCGAACCTATAGGACAGAGTAGAACTGCCCCATAGGGTTTCCAAGGAGCAGATGGTGGATTCAAACTGCCGACCTTTTGGTTAGCAGACAAGCATTTAACCACAGCACCGCCATTACATATATAGGTTTCTTTTGGGTCTGGCTATTCCCCCTGCCCCTTATTTTTATATATAAAGATTAGCTCTTCTGTTTATGCTTTTCTATGTATAACTATTCAAAGTTTATATAAAGAACAGTCATCCTTCCGTTTACGCTTTTCTATATATAGCTATTCAAACTTCATACATAAAAAGAAGTAGCGGGGACTAGCCAGACCCAAAAGGCCACCTACCTCTGCAAAAAAAAAAAAAAAAGGCAGGCACTTCAAATTTATACAGAATGTACAGAAACGGGCAGGGGCTTTGCTGCACTAACGCTGTACTCTAAGGAAGTGTCTATGTTTTAGAAATTCCAAAATATCCTATTTTTGAACATTTTAGAACCTTGATTGTAATACAGTTTTGATAAGAACTAGTTAAGGCAAATGATTATAAAATAAAATAATCTGAGCCAATGACTCACATATCTGAAATCATAACAGGGCAGCAGTGTGAGGGATAGAGGTTTTGAGGGTTGTGATAAAAACCATCTTCGTCCTTTCATATGAGTCACTGTAAAACAAATGCGTTTTTCACTTCTAGTCAGGGACATGAGTACCATTTGTTCCTTAATCACATACCTAGAAATAAACGTACCACCACAGGGCAAAGACTAGCATATATTTCCTGGAGACAGACAGAGATAGAGAAAAAAAAGGGGAGAGGGGGTTAAAAATTACCATCCACTCACAAATCAAACAAATAAATGATTTCCCAAAACTCCCAAGAGTGTTGTTCTCCCTACAAACACCCCATGGGATCCCCCAGCCCTGCAGTACCCAGTGTTTGGAAAACCCCTTCTTACTAATGGCATTAACTGCCCCAGGCGCATATAATGATGCGTCTACCCACACTTGCACTGAAGATGGGAATTTAAATAAACAGACCCACAGACTGAAGGGAAAACGCGACAAAGGAAAACTGGAAGAAAAAGCTCAACGGCAGAGTGATGGGATGGGAGAGACAGCACTCCACAGATAAACATGTAGACCATAAAGATAACTCGCAAACCTGTCAAAGGCTCGACAGGCTCCTCTCTATGCCAGCCTCCTCTGAGCTTTCCTATTTGAGAACTGTAGCTTTCAGGGAGCCCTGGTGGCACAGTGAGTAAGTGCATGCTGCAAACGAAAAGGCTGATGGTTCAAACCCACCCAGCACCTTCAAGGGAGGAACAACCTGGCAATCTGCTTTCGTAAAGATTACAGCCTAGAAAACCCGATAGGCTAGTTCTACTCTACCACATGAAGGTTCCTATGAGTCAAAATCAACTCAAGGGCACCCAACACTCAACAACAGCAGCAGAAAGGAAGAAGCAAGGTGAACCTCACCCTCCCAAAGGAAGAAAAGTCTCTAAGAAATCTGGTTTCTCCCTGCAGACCGCCCCTCACTGCCCCCAACCAGATGAGTTAGGACAGGGAAGTCTCCAAACATAGCCCAGTCTGCCTTCAGCCTGCAGAGCCCCTATGTAGGGTGAGGAGCTTCAGGCCTCCTGTAACTTGCCCAGTGGGGAGCTGGGGAGGGATGGGGAGACCCTTTCCCTCCCAGGTGGATGGTCCACACACATTCCCATCTTAAGGTGGGGTCTCCCAGACCGCCGAGGCAGATCCATGAGTGGGGGCAGAGCCTGGGAATCTGTAGTTAAAAATACAGGCTTCAGAATTACAGCGCGTAAACAGCCCAGTTCACCCCTCTACTCTGGACAACGTGCAAGGGCTTGTTAGTGAGAACTGTGGTGTTTCAAAGTTACTGCCAAGTGATTTCGAATTTCATTAAAAATGCTAAGAGGCTTGTGGGGAGTGTGCAAATCACAGGAAGGACATCAACATATTTCTGCCCTAAAGTGGCTTTTTGGTGGCCTAACATGATTACAAGGAGCCCTGGTGGTGCAGTGGTTAAGCTCTCAGCTCCTAACCAAAGGGTCAGTCATTTGAACTCCCCAGTGCTCTGCGGGAGAAAGAAGTGGCAATATGCTCCCGTAAAGATTACAGCCTTGGGAACTCTATGTATGGGGCAGTTCTGCTCTGTCCTATAGGGTCACTATGAGTCGGAATTGACTCGATGGCAATGGTTTTTTTGGGAGGGGAGTTAACATGATTACAAAGGCATGGCAACATGACAGCCACACATCCTAGATTTTCCCCAGAGCCCTGCCATCAAAGGATGTTCTGTGTCATTTTTGGATCACGTGTGGCCACTGACAGAGTCTCTGGGTGGAGCCTGTGGTTAAGCTACTAACTGGAGAGTCTCTGGGTGGAGCCTGTGGTTAAGCTACTAACTGGAGAGTTCAAATCCCATCAGAAACACCTCAGAAGAAAGGCCTGGCAATCTACTTCTGAAAGATCAGTCACTGAAGACCTTATGGAGCCCACTTCTACTGTGACACACATGGGGTCGCCGTGAGTCAGAACCGACTCACTAGCAGCAGGTCTGGTTGTGATTTTTAGCAGTCACTGAACTGACTGGCTGTGGTGACTCCCCGAGCTTGATTTCAGTGCCCCCTGGAAGCACAGAGGAGTGGTGGGCAGGCAGGGCCCGGCCTGGAGTCCTCCACTTCGGGCATTCTGGGAACGCGCACTGAGAGAGGCCGTCATGAGCACAGCGCCCAAGGAAGAGACCTGGGATTTGCTGGGGCCTCAAAAAAACAGTACTGGGGTGGCCTGCGTGATGCCATGATGCTGGAGGCTGTCACCAATATTTCAAATACCAGCATGGTCACCCATGGTGCACAGGTTTCTGTAGAGCTTCCAGACTAAGACAGACCTGGAAAAAAGGCCTGATGATCTACTTCCAAAAATTAGCCAAAGAAAACCCTATGGATCACAGAAGATTGTCTGATACAGTGCTAGAAGTTGATACCCCTAGGTTGGACCAAAAAAACCCCAAATCTGTTGCCATCGAGTCAATTCTGACACATAGCAACCCTACAGGACAGAGTAGAACCACCCCATAGGGTTTCTAAGGCTGTAATCTTTACAGAAGCAGACTGCCACATCTTTCTCCCAAGGAGCTGCTGGTGGGTTCCCCGCTTCTGTGACCCTCTACCTACTCGGCTAGGCTCTCCTTACTCATACATCATGTTCATCTCCCCCACTCCTGGGGGAGAAAAGGGCCACCACCTTCCTTTTTGAAAAGGAAGAAGAATCAGCACGTAGATTTTCCTTTATAATATTTCCCTAAGATTGAAGGCGAGTTGAGGGTTTGGTTTCAAACATACTCATCATCATCAACCTCTTAGAAGTAGGTAATGGAGGATAAATACAGGCCAGAAAACGCCAATCGTTTGGACAGAGACGCATGTGAGTTCTGAAGGCTATGCTGTTTTCAAGCAAACTCACAAAACAACGTAGTTTCCAATAGCAGAGGCACCATTCTTTGCAAAGGAGCACAACACTATTTATAAAAAATGGAAACATCATGCTTTTGCCTGGGAAGGAAAAAGGCTACACGTGTGCTTAAGATAAAAAAAAAAAGTTCTATTTCCCAAAATAAAGGAAATAGAAACAAAGTAAGCAGGGGTGGCTCAGTGGTAGAGTTCTCACCTTCCGTGAGGGAGAGCCTGGTTCTGTTCACAGCCAGTGAATCTCGTGCACAGCCACCACCAGTCTGTCATCAGTGGAGGCTTGTGTGTTGCTGTGACGCTGAACAGGTTTCAGCAAAGCTTCCAGACTAAGACAGGCTAGGAAGAAAGGCCTGGCAATCTACTTCCAAAGATCAGCCAATGGCAACCCTATGAATCCCAATGGTCCTACCCGCAACCAATCATGGGGATGGCACAGGGCTGACAGAGTTTTGTTCCGTTGTGCCTGAGGTCATCGTGAATTGGGGGCCAACTCAATGGCAGCTAACAACAACAAGTCCATGAGCCCTTTGATACCAAGCTGGAGGCTGTATGGTGAAGATGGCCTCAATAGTGTATATTGGCAGAAGAGTGAACAAAATTAAATTCGCTAAGAGTTTTCGGATTGTTGTTGTTGTTGTTAGGTGCCGTCGAGTCGGTTCCGACTCATAGCAAGCCTATGCACAACAGAACGAAACACTGCCTGGTCCTGTGCCATCCTTACAATCATTGTTATGCTTGAGCTCATTGTTGCAGCCGCTGTGTCAATCCACCTCGTTGAGGGTCTTCCTCTTTTCCCGTGACCCTGTACTCTGCCAAGCATGATGTCCTCCAGGGACTGATCCCTCCTGACAACATGTCCAAAGTATGTAACACGCAGTTTTGCCATCCTTGCCTCTAAGGAGCATTCTGGCAGCACTTCTTCCAAGACAGATTTGTTTGTTCTTCTGGCAGTCCATGGTATATTCAATATTCTTTGCCAACACCACAATTCAAAAGCGTCAACTCTTCTTCAGTCTTCCTTATTCATGGTCCAGCTTTCACATGCATATGATGTGATTGAAAATACCATGGCTTGGGTCAGGCGCACTTTAGTCTTCAGGGTGACATCTTTGCTCCTCAACACTTTGAAGAGGTCCTTTGCAGCAGATTTGCCCAATGCAATGCGTCTTTTGATTTCCTGTCTGCTGCTGCCGTGGCTGTTGATTGTGGATCCAAGTAAAGTGAATCCTTGACAACTTCAATCTTTTCTCCGTTTATCATGATGTTGCTCATTGGTCCAGTTGTGAGGATTTTTGTTTCCTTTATGTTGAGGTGCAATCCATACTGAAGGCTGTGGTCTTTGATCTTCATTAGTAAGTGCTACAAGTCCTCTTCACTTTCAGCAAGCAAGGTTGTGCCATCTGCATAACGCAGGTTGTTAATGAGTCTTCCTCCAATCCTGATGCCCTGTTCTTCTTCATATAGTCCAGCTTCTCATATTATTTGCTCAGCATACAGATTAAATAGGTATGGTGAAAGAATACAACCCTGACGCACACCTTTCCTGACTTTAAACCAATCAGTATCCCCTTGTTCTGTCCGAACAACTGCCTCTTGACAGTTTGTTGGATACTGGGTTGCTATTCAGGGGCAGCACTTAGCATTCATTCACAGATGATCCCTTTTCCCCACCGAAAACACTGCCCATGATATTGACTATTATCCTTTGTGAGGTGCCCTTGCAATAAAAAATGGTGAAGGCATTTCTCTTTTCTCGTGGTGGCGAGGAAACCCTGGTGGTGTAGTGGTTAAGAGCTATGGCAGCTAACCAAAAGGTGAGCAGTTTGAATCCACCAGGCGCTCCGTGGTTCTACTCTGTTCTGTAGGGTTGCTATGAGTCGGAATAGACTCGACAGCAGTGGGTTTGGCTTTTTGGTTTGGTGGTGGTAAGATCTCCTACTGTGTAATTATCCAGCCCTTTTTTATTAGAAGATGAGGTCAGAACAAGCAGAGACAGATGGAAAGTCCTGTCCCTTGTTAGACACATAGATGTGGTTACATACAATTTTCAAAGTGGCAGGCAGCCAGATGGGGGGCTTGTGGGGAAAGGAAAAGTATTTGCATTTTTTTATTGAGTATCTGTATAGGAAGTTCCTGGGTTAGGAACGTCCGATTTACATACAACTCATAGTTATGAACCAACCCTGTAAAGCCTATTATATTAAAAATTCAAGGTACATACAGTGTGATTCATAATACCAAATGGGTGTACACTTGGCAACATGCATCAAAATATTATTATTACTGTATTATTGTGTTAAAGGTATTTTAATGTATCTGGAAGTGTTTAATTTTTTTATGCATAGAAAGGTACACTAAATACTGTATACTAAGACAAACATTTGACTAACTGACATTAGATATGAACCATACCTAACTGTTCTAACTTACATACAAATTCAACTTAAAGACAGATTTAGGAATGAAACTCGTTTGTACTACAGAGATTGCATGTATTTTGAGGAGTTTTGCATATAATATTCATGTAATCACTACAAGAACGCTATAACATTGGTATGATTGAGACCATCTTACTGATGAGGAAACTGAGTCCTAAAGTTTAACTAACTTGACTGAGGCCGAACCCAAAAAACCAAACCCATTGCCATCGAGTCAATTCTGACTCATAGCGACCTTATAGGACAGAGTAGACCTTCCCCATAGAGTTTCCAAGGTGCCTCCGGTGGATTCAAACTGCCGACCTTTTGGTTAGCAGCCGTAGCACTTAACCACTATGCCACCAGGGTTTCCTGCCTGAGGCCACTATGTAGTAAATTTCAGAACCAGAATTCAAACCAGACGTGGCTTCTTCACAGCCCATGAGCCCATGGCTCATTCTTTCCACGACACCCCAGTGAGGTCTGTGTTTCTCATCTGTACCCTAGACATTTTCTTGGGAGTATACACTGACAGTTGTAGCTGTTTCTGCCTTTTTTATAAAGGTCTCAATTATACTCATTAAACGTAAAGAAGTACACCTTGAAAAGCTGAACCTTGATTTAGCTTGAAAGTGCCTTGCCCCGTCTGGGGAGAAGGCAGCCCAGGAGTCAGGGGTGATGGTGCCTGTCAATGACGGATCACCAGCAGATGGGCAGAAAAAGAAACAGCATCGGACCTGCCAAAAAGTCAGCTAAGCACAGCGGTCCTGACTACTGGTAGTGCCAGCGAGAGCCCAAAACATGGGAGGCGGAGCCATGATAGATGGTGGGGCTTAGTCCAAGGAAAGGCATTGGGAAGCTGCTGAGGGGAAGGAGGGAAGGAGAGCCGTAGGCTTCTTCCACCTATGGCGGGGCAGCCACAGCCACTAACGAGGGGGTGCCTGGCATACGGGAGCCAGGAAAGGAGCGCAGGTCACATTTTGGTTTCCACACCTCCACTGACACACAGGGTATTAAACCACTTAGGACAAGCACTGAGCTGTGGTTAAGAGTAATGAGGGAGCAACACCTTTGCGGCTGAAGGTCAAGAACATTTCTCGTGGTTATTGCTTTCGTGACAGAGTGGTTCTTTCCCAATTCAATTTGATAGATAACTAGCTCCCCGATCTCTACATAAAACAGTGCTTGGATTCCCTGAGTCCTTGTTAACCAAGCTTTATGCTCAATGGTAAAGGCTGTTCTGTTATTTCAAAATACATTTATGCCAAAGACAGAACCGGTTAGTTTGGCCTTAATGCTGGCTGGATTCTGATGGGTATCATGCTAAAGGGAAACTTTCATTTATGAAAAAACAAAAATGTTCTAAAATCCCCAGATTACCCCCAAGGGGTAACTTGTTCACTGTGAGAGGACAGGTGGGCAGAAGGCCGCATTTCCAAGAAGGACCTGTGTATCTGGTGCTCAGGTACACGCTCAGATCAAGCAGGGGAGACAAAGAGCCTTGGAAGAGTATGGCTGGTAGATGGTGGGGTAAAACTTAGAGTCTGAGTATTTTTTACCAAATACTAGGAAGTATAAAAAGTTTCTGAGGGTGCAGACAGTTAACGCACTCAGCTGCTAACCAAAAGGTTAGAGGTTCGAATCCACCCAGAGGTGCTTGGGAAGAGAGGCTGGGCAATCGACTTCTGAAACATCACAGCAACTGAAAACCCTATGGACCACAGTTCTACTGTGACACACATGGGGTCATCATCAGTGCGAACTGACTTTACGGCAACAGGAAAAAGGAGCTATAAAGATACGGTTTTTCAGAAACTTTTTGAACTCTCTGCAAAAAACCATAAAGATATCATGTGTTATTGATTAATAAAAGCCTTAACAGTGCCCCCTCCCTGTCCTCATCTCACTGTGTTTTTCCACATATAATCTGATGCTGCTAAACTCATAGCATCTCTTTACCGGAGTTTTCCTGTAAGCCCCACACTTCTGAGATCAAAATCTTTTCAGTTCATTTTTAAATAGCACAGAAGGGTTCCTGAGGGCTGCCTGGTGGCAAACATGACTATTAATTACTTTTTTAAAGGAAGGGATCAGAAGGCAAAATAACAAAAAATTAGTTCTGGGGTAGAATCTCGCCAACAACCTAAGGGATACAATGGAAGAATCTCTGGGAATATATTTAATTAGAGAGCAACAGGGATTCAGGCCAAGGAAACCATGCCTGGCCTTCCTGATGGAATTTTTGGAAGATATTACTGCCACGAAAGGTACAATAAATTAAATGCCTGACGCATTCTTTGGATTTTGCCAAGCAGATGGCAAAGCTGGAGAATCAACTGGGAAGCTGGAGATGATACAATGATGAGAGAAAAATATCAGAAAGGCATCTCCTGGGTTGGTAGGCTATATGCCTGGATAGACTCTCACACAGGGCTCAGTGCTACAGGGCTTCATCCCTGTTTTTATCCCCATGTGGGGTAAAGAATTCAGCTTTGCTGAAAGTAAGGTATTCTTTGCCCTTGTTTCCTGAGAGGTAATCTATGAAATATAAATAAACAAACAAAAGAAAAACAATGACAAAATGTAGGTATCTTTGATAAGAGCTCCAGACCATACCTAACTAACAGGTTTAGGTGAGGTGATGAGGTGACCCAAAGACCCACCACGTAATACTTCATGATCACCTTGTTATATCAGCCAACCTTAGGGGAGAGGGGCTGGAGTTTGTATTATGTAGTGAGACCCCCAATAAAAGCTCTGAACACGAAAGCTCCATGGACTTCCTGGTTGGTGAAAGACGTCCAGGCACATGAGGGGGCAGCGCCTCCCTTTTGAGACACAGAAGCTTTGCCTGGGAGCCCTCCCAGACCTCACCCTATGTGTCTCTTCATTTGTATCCTTTTTCCCTACAATAAAGCTGTAATTGTAAGAGTATCACACTTCCCATGAGTTCTGTGAGTCCTTCCAAATTATCAAACCCAAAGGAGTTGTGGGAGCCAGTAGTGGAGCCAGTAGGTCAGATGTGAGGGAGCCCGGGGGGATTCCCAAGCCTGTGACTGGTGTCCGCCTATTTTTGCAGTCTGAAGAATGGTGTCCTTTCAACTTGTAAGATCTGACCTCGCTCCAGGTGGCTACCGTCAGAGAAGGAGGTGCTGCACGTGTGGCTGGTGTCAGAACTGAACAGGGAAGTAAAAAGTGGGGATTTGGGTTTATGCTGGTTATTATCCTCACACCTGAGCTGCACCATACAGTGTCCATTTAGTCAATAGAATTAGTGGGATTTTTAAAGGAACAGTCACGTTCAGACAGCCTTACATTTCTAGAGACAACTGCCTGAGAGGCTTGTCAGGTGGCTGCCGACAACCTTCGCACTTGTGAAGTGTAATGAGGTAGAACAGCAGAAGTCACCAAGCAAGGCCTGTGGAATCAATGGCTTGAAAATGCTCTGCAAGCTGTGCCTACGTTCTCAGTGGCAACTTCTCGTGAATGTAGCCCTTCTCCTGGACAGTTCTCAAAGATTTTTTCAACCAGAAGTTTCCATCGGTTTGGGTTTTGATGCCTTTTCCTCCCTCAGTAGCAAGTATGCATATTACTGCCTGGTGTAAAATTAAAAGATCTTAACGTTGTCAAAACATGACAGCAAACTTTGCAAAAATGCTTTTTTTGAAGAGAGGAGCTCTTGAGTGGGACATCTGAGTGGGGACCTAGGAAAATGGGTAAAGTGAGCCAAGGAACATCACTTGTTCCTGTTCTACAAACGAGCTGAGAACTCAACCTCTCTTTCAAAGTAGAAACAGGAGCTAGGGAGCTCCCATAGTTGACAGGAAGAGACAAGTCTAAAAGGAGGTGGGGGCACTGCCACAGCCAGCCCCCAGGCTGATGACCACCTGCGTTCAGGTTGCCCAGCTGTTGCTGGGGCTCAGGTTAGGCTACGAGGGGCTTGCAGCAATAGGAGAACAGGCTGAGCCCTACCTAAGGCCGGATTCTTCACCTGGAGGTTATGAGCTTCACATTTTGTGGGGAGAAGACTCAAAGATTCTCAAAGAAGTTTGTGACCCCCAAAATATTATGAAATGCCACCTTTAGGAACCACCACCTATCTGTGAGTTTGTTGTGCCGTGGTGGTTTGTGTGTTTCTGTGATGCCAGAAACTATGCTGCCAATATTTCAAATACCAGTATGGGCAACCATGGAGGACAGGTTTCAGCAGAGCTTCCAGACTAAGACACAGTAGGAGGAAAAGCCTGGTGATCTACTTCCAAAAATTTAGCCAATGAAAACCTTATGGATCGCCACGGAAGACTGTCTGGTATAGCACTGAAAGATGAGCCCGGTAGGTTAGAAGTCACTCAAAATACACACTGGCCGCAACAATCGACTTGATTGCAAAGATGGCCCAGGACCATGCAATGCTTCATTCTGTTTTACATAAGGTCATCATCAGACGGAGCCAACTGGAGGGCAACCAGCAACAACAAAAACCCTTAGGAAAGGAGGTATGCACCTATGTACGTATACAGAAATGCATTTCATAGCCACTTATTAAATATACAGCCCCAAGTCACTCAAGTGTTCCCCAGCCACCACTGCCTGCCCTTTGCCCCTCTCCCCACACCTCTGGGACTTTTCCATGCGCCAAATAAAGGTTAACAGTCTGCCTTAGACGAAGCCTCCAGCAGTTGTAAAATATTTAGGGATTCATCTCTGCTCTTAGGTATTAAGAGAAAAAGGCATCAGGGCAGGAGGGGAGCTCCCAGTCACTGAAAGAGAGAGGAGGAAAGGCGGCTCCTTAAAGGCTGTGGGAAGCTAGGAAGCAGGTAGGGAAGCCCCTTGTTCATTTGTGGGCCTGGGAGTGGGCAAGACATCAAAAGCTGAAGCAACTCCTGGGTGAAAGAGAAAACTAGGCCAAACGGAGAGTGCAAAGCAGCTTCCAGAAGAGGCTGAGGAGGGGCTACCATCCCATCCCCAGCCTTGTGTAGAGGCTGAGAACTTTCCCTTGGCAAGACCAAGGAGTAGACTGATCAAGACAAGAACCCAACTGACTCCCTTCCATCCCAGATGGGTCGCAAAGGCCACCATAAGACGTTCCTTGGCACAGTGGTAAGGCCTTCGGTGTTGGAATCAGACTGTCTGGCTTCCATCCTTAACTCCAGCCCTTACTCTATAAGCTTGGTAAGGGTGCTTCTTCTCTCTGAGTGTCTTAGTGTCCTTGTGGGACAGTGGTTAAAGCAATCGATTGATAACCAAAAGGTTGGCAGTCTGAAACCACCAGGATCTCTATGGGAGACAGATGTGCCAATCTACTTCTGCAGAGATTTACAGACGTCTTGGAAACCCTATGGGGTCACTATGAGTAGGAATCAACGCCACAGCAGTGGGTTAATGTAAATGATAGGTAGGTAACGGTAGCTCTTTTGTAGTTTTGGTTAGCGAATGGATGGGTTAATGTTTGGAACACCCTAGCAGAGCCTCTGTTCACTCTATAAATAAGATCTCCTTCCTCGGGCAGAGCTTATATTCCACTCAGGTGGATGTCTGGTAATCGTGCACACTTCTCTGTCGTTCCTTATTTTGGCTTAGTCCAGTAGGTTTCCTGCACATTTAAGGAAGGGCCTGTCAAAGCCTATGAGAGTCTGCGTTTGTTTCTGAGATCAGCAGGGATGAGAAGAGGTCTGGCCTCAAAGCTCAGAGAGGAACTCAGGCAGAAAGGTGATCGGTACCGCTGGAAAAGAGGGCGAGTGAGCCAGTTCCCGAAAAGTCTGTGAAAGAGAGAAGTGTGGTAGAGGAAGGGAAGAAAGCAGTAACGGGCCCTGAGGGTTTCACTGGCAGGGAACTCATTCCTTCACAGCCACCAAGCAGCAGTGGGAGGAGTGGGAGCCATGTTTTCAGGCCTTCTGAAGCCCAGAATCATTTTAAATGGAATGCTATGGAGAGCAGGCCTTACATGGTGCAGGGGGCAGCCTATTAGATGGTTCCTTCCTGGCACTCGCACTCACCTGAGTGGAGGCTGAACCTAGTGACTTGCTTCCAAAATATGGCAAAACTGATGGATGTCACGGCCAAGACTGTTGTCATTGTTAGCTGCCATCAAGTCACCTCTTACTCATGGTGACCCCACATACAATGGATCAGACTGTCATGATCTATAGGGCTTTCACTGGCTGATTTTTGGAAGTAGATCCAGACCTTTCTTCTTCCTAGTCCCTCTTAAATTATAAAACCCGCTGACATCCATTCCGCATCTTAGCAACACCCAAGCCTCCACTGACAGACAGGTGGTGGCTGTGCATGACGTACGTTGGCCAGGAATCTAACCCAGGTCTCTTGCATGGGGGGTGAGAATCCTACCACTGAACCACCACTGCCCCTGCTTCCGCGATTAGATTATAGAAAAGGCTGTGATTTCATCGTGCTTACTTTCACTTACTCTCTGGCTCTCTCTGAGCAAAGCCCACTGTAATTTTGTGAGCTGCCCTATGGAGAGGCTCATGTGGCAAGGGGCTGAGGGCGGCCTCTGTCCAACAGCCAGTGAGGAGCTGAGGCCTGCCAACAGCCATGTGAGCTTCAAAGCAGATCCTCCCAAGTTGAGCCTGGAGAGGACCGCAGCCAATATCCTGATTGCAATCCGTGCGAGACCCTGAGCCAGAGGACACAGCTAAGCTGCACCTGGATTTCTGGCTCCCGGAAACGAGATAGTAAATGTTTGCTGTTTTCAGACACTGAGTCTTGGGGTAATTTGTTACGCAGCAATCAATAACTAAGACACATAGCTCTATCAGGCACACAGTAAAGACATACCACATTATGCAGAATGAGATGGAATACTCTTCTTCCTATAGCGAATGAAACAGGGGAAGGGCATAAGCCAGAACATCCTTTTGCCCTGCAACTTCTGCTGAGCCAAGTGGTTTACAGACTTCCTCCTGGATATAAGGAAAACTTAGAACTGATTCATTGGGCTCTCCCACTAATTAACGGGAGCTTGAGTTGTCTCTCTACTGTCTGCATGACTATGTTCAAGGGAATGTTGTAAAAATTTCACAGAAAGCATGACCAAGAAAATGTGACTCCTTCCTATGTAAACAAAGACATTCAAAGGACTAATATGGAAAAAGAAAACATGTGTTTCTGCACAGCCACACTCCACGGAAGAGACTTAAAAGTGAACCAGGGAGTTGACAGGTGCTCCCTATTAAGGCTAGAAGTAAGGAGAAGGAAGCTAGGAAAGTGAGCACATTTCCTGAAGGGCCTCTGACAGCTCTTTATTCATCCCCTCATTTCTTTAATCCACTGCTAGCTACCACCAACCATTTGATTTCCTCTCCCTTCATGTTCTTGAGAAAATATTGCTATCTTTATACAAAACTGTAAGAGACAAACATGTACCAGTGAGTTTTTGTTTTTTAAATAAGTTAAAGGTTTTATTTTTTCCTGGAATCAGGCTAGGCCAACTTTTATACCCTTATGGTTTGATCTTATTGTGAACAGCTCAAGAGAAAAAAAAACATCGCAAGTCCTGGCAGTGGGGTTTGCAGAGCAGCTAACTGAACATGTCTCGTACCCGTGCTTCCAGCACCCACAAGAAGAAAAAACGTCAACAGCAATGAAAGGCGAAGATAAGAGAAGGCCACAGGACAAAGTCCAGGGAATTTTCCATTAATACGCTGTTGATGGGCATGAACTGAGAAACACGTTTTTGGATCATATATTCCATATACCATGAAACAGAACAGAGCAGCTGTCCCCGCAAAGGGAAGGAAAGGACCTCAACACAGAAGAAGAAATAAAAATGGCCATCCACTTCACTAGTAATCAAAGTAAGACAAATTAAAAAGAACATCTGGGGATTCACATAGACAAATGCCCCTAAGGTGACAGAGAGAAAAATCCTCTCTCTTTGCTGGTGGGAGTACAGAGAGCCATCCAGTCTTTCTACAAGTCAGTCTGAAATAAGTACCAAAGCCTGGCAAAGTGTGAAAAGGAAGAAAGAAGGAAGGGGAGGGCAAGGAAGGGAGGGGAGGGAGACCAGGAAAAACAAAGAAACACGTTTACAGCGAGTTAGCTTTTTAAAATTATTTTTTAAATTAGTTTTAAATTAGTTTTAAAGTCATAAAAATTTATAGAAAATGGCTTTGGTAGCTTTTTGAAACCAGAAAATAAAATAATTTCCTTAAAATCCATAGCACCAAAACTTGGACGACTGTACTTTCTTTTCTAAGCCCGTATTTCCTATGTTAGTTATTCCTCTATGATCACAGACACAGAAAAGGGAAAAGATAGCAGGGCCCACGGCAAAGTCATATCTCCACACTTACTGAGAGCAGATGTGAAAACCCTAACACCTCGCCAATCCATTACTGTTTGTGAACACAGATCTACCGGTGTCTCATTAACATTTAAACTTAATTGGAGGTTATCTAGCAAGTCCAACCTCTAACGAGCTGACGGTAGAATTTCTCATTTCCAGTTGTGAAAGTCATTTTTATCCAAGTTTGGCTTTTGACATAATATTTTATAAAGGCGGTGTGATGGTTAATTTTGTGCGTCAACTTGGCTAGG
Organism: Loxodonta africana; assembly: GCF_030014295.1. NCBI lineage: Eukaryota > Metazoa > Chordata > Mammalia > Proboscidea > Elephantidae > Loxodonta > Loxodonta africana. The sequence goes on along the minus strand of NC_087342.1, from coordinate 227,848,227 downwards.
CTATGGTGTTTGGTCAAACACCAGTCTAGTTACTGTTATAAATACATGTGAGTAAACCAGTCGGTCTCAAGTAAAGCAGATCACCCTCCATACCATGGGTGGGCCTTAATTAATCAGTTGGAAGTCTTAAGAGCAAAAAGCTGTGTTCTGCCTCCAGACTATAAATAGATTTTGTCCTAAGTCTGTCACTCTTCACTATTCTTGTCACCTGACTTAGAGAGTTTGGGACAAAAACCTATAGGAGTCAGCAGACTGTTGCCTGACCTATGGGTCTTGGACTTGCCAGCCCTCCCCAATTGCATGAGCCAATTCCTTGAAGTAATCTCTCTCTCTTTCAAACACACACACACATCACTGACTTGGTTTCGCTAGAGAACCCTAACAGGCAGGAACTAACTCATTGAATGAAACAGGTCCAAGCATCTTAAACAAATACTCATTTATTCTTCCTAACGATTTTGTTAAGTAGGTATTGTTAAAAATGACACAACAGTGTCACTAACCAACTTGTCGAAGGTCATATAAGCAAGTGACAAGGGCAAATCCAAGACCACCTCCTATCACAGTTGGGTATCTTTGTGCAGCCCAGCCTTACTAGCTCTAGCAATTTCTAGGTTAATTCAGATAACAGAACTGTTGCAAATATTCCATCTTTATTTCACCGCCTCCGAGTTTCTAAAGCAAGCACTCCGAAACTACTGATTGGGAGACCTGCTCTGGCCAATCCAGGAATCCCAGCTGCTCCAGGCCTTCCCAGGAGGAGGAGAGGGTGACTGGAAGTCACTGGCCCAACCCTAGACGTCACAGTCAGGCCAGCCTCCTGTCACTCCCGAGTCCTGGCTTCCAGGAAACACAGGAGCCTCTCCTCACACTCAGAAGCTCTGCTCTGAAGTGAAGCTTCAGCGTGGACACCGCTCAAGGCTGCGCTCCGGAACTTTCTGAGCCCATGTTATGTGACAGACACTGCGGTCGGTGTCAGAACAGACCCACCATGGCTTAGCTGTGAGGCCGGACTCCAAACCAGAAACCGGAAACAGGTCTACCTCACTGTCCTCTTGACTCGCCCTCCCTGGGTCCCCCCCTCCTCATCTGTAAGTCCGTACTTGGAGAGACTGGACCCACTGTCTCTATGGGTACTTCCAGTTTTAACATTCGATTGGCTCTAAACATGTATCTCTGCACATGCACCCTGCCTCCCCGTCCTCCTCCAATTCTCTGGTAAACAGAGAGCACAGGAGCATTCTCTGTGGATTTGAATTTATGTGAAACAAATAGTCTTATAGAAAAGTGTTAATAAAGCCTCTTTTAATGTGTAAAAATTGCAATCCCCCTAAATTAAAAAAAATCAAGAATTGCAAAGTTGGCAGGAAGTAAACCATCAACAACGTCACAATATTGCCCCCTTCCATTTAAGTACCAGTATTCTGGGCTAGTCCCTGGGTGGTGCAAACAGTTACTGCGCTTGGCTGCTATGGAAACGTTGGCAGTTCAAGTCCACCCAGAGGCTCCTCGGAAGGGAAATTTGGCGAACTACCTCTAAAAGATCACAGCCACTGGAAACCCTGTGGGGCACAGTTCTACTCTGACACTCATGGGGTCACCATGAATCAGGATCACCTCGACGACAACAGGTACTGATATTCAGCGCTGCTTTCACAGGTAAACAGAAAAACCAGCCTCCTCGGTTCGTATCAGCACCCTGTGACCTCAGAACACAGGAAGGTGACTGTGGTGACTGCTGGTGTTTAAGTGCGTATTGCTACTGTAATTGAAAGGCCCGTAAGAACATTCTATAGAAATGTCATCTATGCATTCATTTATTTAAGAGGTGGCCAAAACACGGCAGAAAATCAACAGCTTTGGAAAGAAAGTTAGAGATTATAAAACACAATTGTGATGCATATGTTATGCATTTTTTATTGTGCTCCAAACAAGCAAAAATATCCTTCCGGGGCTGTAGATTTATGCCTTTGAAGACCACAGGGCCCCGTCCATAAACTCATTTCTGTGGCACAGTTAGTCTCAAATTATGTGAGTTTTAAATAATGTGAGAACTTCCAGAACTCAACTCCTCAACAAACTTAGACTGCTGTTATGTTGTTGTTAGGTGTCATAAAGTCGATTTTTGACTCGTAGCAACCCCAGGTGACACAGTAGAAATGCCCCATAGGGTTTTCCAGACTATAATCTTTATGGGGGCAGGTAGCCAGGTTTTTCTCCCATAAAGCCAATGGGTGGGTTTGAACTGCCAACCTTTCAGTAGGCAGCCAAGTGTTTAACCACTCAACCACCAGGTCTCCTTCTGTGCCACAAAGGACGACCACAGACTCTGTAATTATGCTCCAATGAGACTTACTGCCATGATGGTTGGGAAAAGAAACACCAGAAGCAGGGGTAGTGAAAAACAGGTTCTGGGGAGCAGTGCGGGGCGGGGGTGTGGGGGGGCGTCCAAAGTCTTCCTGCAGGAGCCTTCATTCCAGTCAGAATGGGGAAGGGACTATCTCAAGGGCCACCGTCCCAACTGGGACAAGGCTGGGATGGAACCCAGTGAAGCCCATCTGCCTAGAGTCCATGTACCCCAAGAAAAGAGTCAACACCAGATCTGGAAGGGACCCTGGAAATCATCCCTTGGCCTGAAGCACCCTTTCCATCCCTGTCCACATGGTGACCTCCAGCTCAACTCTCAAACTCAGCCAAAGTACCACCTCCACCAAGAAGTCTTCCCTGAGTGAAACTCCAGCCCCATGAGTGCTCACCTCATGCCGCCAATGCACCAAGGGAGTAGGCTTCTCTTTCCCCACTGCACGGCCATTGCTGACTTTCTGGTTTCTCTCTCCTATCTAGGCTCCGTGAGTTCCCTGGGGCTTTTTATCTACAGAACTGAGCAAAGTGGCAGGCTCCCAGTGGGTGATCAGTGGGTGCTTGTTCGATGAAGCAAACCAGCTGAGTCCTTCCAAGTACTTGGCGGGAAAGAGACTTGCCCAAGACCACACAGCTCATGAGTGGCAGAGCTAAGACTAGGATTCAAGTCTCCCGCTCCATGGCCTTCGCCCTCTGGCGATCTGGGATACCGATGCTTCCAAACCTTTGGAAGATCAGTTTAAATTGCTTCCAGAATCCACATAAAGGTGACCAATGTTTCTAGAACAACCAAGCCAGTGCCTTTTAGGAAATTAGCAGTTGTTCCCTTGGCCCCAGGAGCTCATCTCTCTGGGCAGGTAGGTGAAAGCTGCTCACTACACACTTACCTTATCATAAACTTAAAAAAAAACAACCTGTTGCCATCGAGACAACTGCCAACTCATAGAGACCCTAGAGGACAGAGTAGAAGTGCCCCATAGGGTTCCCAAGGAGTGTCTGGTGAATTCAAACTGCTGACCTTTTGCTTAGCAGCCAAACTCTTAACCACTACACCACCAGGGTTTCCTCAAAATAGGAAAACCAGCTGCCATCAAGCTGACTCAGACTCGTGGCAATCCCACGTGTGTCAGGGTAGAACTGTGCTCTGTAGGATTTTCAATGGCTGATTTTTTGGAATTAGGTTGCCAGGCCTTTCTTTCAAGGTGCCTCTGAGTGGACTCAAACCTCCAACCTTTTGGTTAGCAGCCAAACATGTTAAACATTTGCACTACCCAGAGACTCACAAGTAAGGAAAGCATCTCTTTATTCTCTACAACACTGAACTTACCTTGGTGTTTATTAAAATCTGATAGGATCCCCTACAGTTGCTTCTTAGCAAAATAAATTTAAAAAAAAGGATAAAAATAAATCTCAAACTTCACCTCTCTACTTCCACTTTGAAATAAATATTGCAGTTTTAATATTAGGATTTGAAAAATGCAATGTAAAAAATAAAACTTAAACTCAGCTGCTACTAAGTTGCTGAGGTTGGCTTCTCATACTTCAAGGAGGAAAAAGCTCCATCTCGCCCTGAGCTTCTGAGATCACTAATGTTCCCGTTGCCTACCAAAGCTATCCAGTCATGACTCAGCCAGTAAAACACTGCAGCCACCAGAGCAGAAATGGATGCTGGAGACAGACATGTCGAGGGATACAGAAGCAACATGCAGGTATCGCCACTGTCACAATTGTGAACAAACTCATCACACGGGCTGTTGTGTGGCTGAACCCCCCCTCCCATGTGGAAGGGAAAGAACAAAAACCAAAACCAAACCCACTGCTGCTGAGTCGATTCCAACCCATAGTGATCCATAGGACAGAGCAAAACTGCATCATAGGGTTTCCAAGGAGCAGCTGGTGGATTCGAACTGCCAGCCTTTTGGTTAGCAGCCGAGCTCTTCACCACTGCACCTTAACGCAGCATATGTAAAGACTGCACTGATCACAGAGAATCTGCCAGAAACTCACGGGCTAGAAAGAATCATGGAGGCCGAATGAGATGGTGAATTTCATGCATCAGCTTGGCAAGGCTACGATACCCAGTTGTGTGGCCCAACACTAGCCCAGATGTTGCTGTGAAGGCATTTTGTAGATATGACTGCCATCTACGACCGGTCGACTGTAACACCCTCATAATGTGCTGGGTTTCATCCAGTCAGCTGAAGGCATCAAGAGGAAAATCTGAGGTTTCCCGAAGAAAGAACTCTGCCTCAAGACTGTAACATGGAAATCCTGCCTGAGTTTCCAGTCCGGCAGAAGACCTACAGATTTTGGACTTGCCAGCCCCTACAACTGCATCAGCCAATTCCTTTGTATGTGTGTGTGTGCACATGTGCAAATTTTGATGTGGATTCTAAAAACCGAAAGCAGACACATGAAAAGATGGTGAGGAACGGGCAAACGTTTTTCGAGGAGGGATGGAGTTTGGGGTAGTCGGGAGAGTCCGGGAACAGGTCTGCGGAGCTGTATTAGCTAGTGCAGCAGGGTGGCTGGATGTCACGGACAGATCCAAGCAGACTCTTGAGCAACTAGGTGGTGTTTAATTCCTTTTAGGTCTCCTGTAAATTATAACTCATTCCTCGTATTAGCTTTTCTGCCCTTTATTTTCCAAGCACAAAGTTCAGCAACAACTTGTTTTAGGTTGTCTGGAAAATACCACTCCCCAACCTATTGCCCCCAAAAGCACAGTCACCGCACACATTGCTCTCCTGACACCTTGGTCCATGCCCGTAAGTGACTGCCAGTTGGGGATCACTTGTTTCAATCCCAGATGTAACCGGAGGTGAATTCATGACATGTCTTGAGGAGGACCGAGCAAAAGCCAGTTCTCTAACATGGCAGCACTATGCTCTGGGCTATGTGGAAATGAAAAAGCAAAGAAAAGCAAGGCAGGTGGGGGATCTTTGTTCTATCAGGCCTCCCGCGTAGGGACGGAACCTCAAACACCAGGAAAATAAACAACGCTGCAGGCAGCCTGCTGTGTGCAAGGAAGCCATCGGGGTTCAGTTCATGGCCCCTCCAAGCTCCTGTCGACTGTGTGTACACATCCACACACACCCTCACGCCACATACACGACACACACACACCCCCCACATACACACACATCACACACACATTCACACACACCGTCACACCACATACATGACACACACCACCCACACACTACATACACACATCCACACACACACCCTCACACTACACACTATACACATACCCCCCACCACACACACACACACCACACACACCCACATCCACACATAACACCTTCCCACCACACACTACACACATTACCCCCAAACTACATACACACACACCACACACATCACATACACATCCACACACACACCCTCACTCCACATACACACGCCACACACACCACATACGCACCAAACACATCACATACACATATACACCCTCACTCCACATACACCACACACACACCCCACACACACCCCATACACACACTCCACACACACACACCACACACACTTCACATACACCACACACACACACACACACCCTCACAACACATACACAGTTCCCCAAAGTGGGGGGAACTGCTCTGCTCTCAGTTTCCTGAGGAATGGTCAGTGAAGTATTACTCAAGGCAACAAAGATCCTGAGGAGAAGAGCGAGGCCGCACCTGGGCCCGACACTCACCTCACTGCCAGATGCCCGTGCTGTCGGCTTCCTGGTCCAACCACGGTATAATAGACCCCTTCACCATGCACTTAGAATGCTCAGTACTGGGGTCCTCCGCCTCACTCTCACTATGTTCCTAGAGCTTTCTGTAAGGGGGGAAAATCCTGCCCCGCACCCCCAAAGGCACCACCACAGTTTTGAGTTTGTGCCATACAGATGGGACAGGACAGAAACACCTGGAGGATGACAGTCACACCCCAAGGGCTAACATTTATTAACCTCATGCATCTCATTATTTCTAGGGGCTAACATACCCCTAGAAAGCCCCAGGGAGTGTCCCTGTTCGCTAGTACTCCAGAAAGGCCCAGGGAGGGTCCCTGTTCACTAGTACTCCAGAAAGGCCCAGGGAGCGTCCCTGTTCACTAGTACTCCAGAAAGGCCCAGGGAGTGTCACTGTTCACTAGTACTCCAGAAAGGCCCAGGGAGGGTCCCTGTTCACTAGTACTCCAGAAAGGCCCAGGGAGCGTCCCTGTTCACTAGTACTATTCTCATGCCTTATTGCGTCTCTAACTTCCTTCTCCTTGACTTGCCCTTCCTTGCATTACTGTAGCATCGCGGGATACTGCAATGGTAAAATGGAAACAAGCAAGCTTCATTTCATTTTCCACTGCAACCCAATATTCTGGGTTCCATTCCCTCATGCAAACATTCATTCGACTAAGAATTATGGATCACTTGTTATGTGCCAGGAGAGATGCTCATGGACTTACGGTCTGGCAGGAGGAGACAGGCCAGGTACACAAACAGCATCATGGTGTGGCAGAGACAGCACTGCCTGGGCACATGGGGTCCTGCACCTGCTCATGGGAGGGACAATCACACACTCCCAGAGCTCTGAGATATGGTTACCTTCAGAGGACAAACTTAGACAGGCTGAAAATACAGCTCACTCACCCCAATGAAATAGATGCAATAGTGTTCACAGTAACACTATTCCCAACACCCCAAAATTGAAAACAACTCAAATGTCCACCAAAAGTAGAAAAGATTAATAAATTTTATGTTAATATTTGTGGTGCAGTGGCGAAGACCTAGGGCTGCTAACCAAATGGTTGGCAGTTCAAATCTACCAGCTGCTCTTTGGAAACCATATGGGGCAGTTCCGCTCTGTCCTGTAGGGCTGCTATGAGTCGGAACTGACTGGACGGCGGCAGGTTTGGCTTTTGGTTTATAATGGAGCACTTTATAACAAGGACACCAAGGAACGATTTGCTGCAAGCAGCAACAGGGATCCATCTTACAGACGTCATGTTGAGCAAAAAGAGTACAACTATGGGTTTCATTTCTACACAGTTCAAAAAACAGGCAAAAGTAACCTATGATGTTAGAGGGTAGGCTCGGGGTCACCCTTGGTGGGGCAGTGGCTTAGAGGCGGGTGCTGAGAATGTCCTATTCCTTGATCTGAGTGCTGCTCCAGGAGTCCGATCACTGTGTGAACATTGATCAAACTGAACTCTTATAGTTCCTGCATTCTTCTGGATGTATATCATATACCAACCAATAAAATATTTACTTAAAATACACATAGCTGGAGCTAAGAGGCAGCTGTGTAACCCAAGAGATTGTCTGGAAACTTGCGGCTAAAGAGGACTGGGCTGCTCTCAGTTTGTGGTGTGTAATAAGCTCAGAAACCCACTGCTGCTGTGTCGATTCTGACTCCTACCGAACCTATAGGGTTTCTAAGGCTGTAAATCTCTATGGAAGCAGACTGCCACATCTTTCTCCCACAGAGCCACTGGTGATTTTGAATCACCAACCTTTTGTTTAGCTGTCAATCGCTTTACCCACTGCACCACCAGGACTCCTCTAAGGAAGCCTAAAATGTAAGGGAAGTTGTCAAGGATTTCATTTTACTTGGATCCACAATCAACAGTCATGGAAGCAGCAGTTAAGAAATCAAAAGACGCATTGTATTGGGTAAATCTGCTGCAAAGGACCTCTTCAAAGTGTTGAAAAGCAAAGATGTCACCTTGAACGCTAAGGTGCCCTGACCCAAGCCATGGTATTTTCAATCGCATCATATGCATGTGAAAGCTGGACAATGAATAAGGAAGACCGAAGAAGAATTGACGCCTTTGAATTGTGGTGTTGGCGAAGAATACACCAAGGACTGTCAAAAGAATGAACAAATCTGTCTTGGAAGAAATACAACCAGAATGCTCCTTAGAAGCAAGGATGGCGAGACTGCGTCTTACATACTTTGGACATGTTATCAGGAGGGATCAGTCCCTGGAGAAGGACATCATGCTTGGTAAAGCACAGGGTCAGCAGAAAAGAGGAAGACCCTCAATGAGGTGGATTGACACAGTGGCTGTAACAGTAAGCTCAAGTATAACAATGATTGTAAGGATTGTGCAGGACCGGGCAGTGTTTCGTTCTGTTGTGCATAGGGTCGCTATGAGTTGGAACTGACTGGATAGCATCTAACAACAACAACAAAATGTGGGGACAATCATGTAGTGACCCTGTGCTCCCTCAAAAGACAGTGAAAAAGATCTGGAAAGGGAGAATTTAGCCGTGTTCATCTCTCAGGGCCCAGCAGAGATGCTCCACCGAGAAGGCAGGAATGTCCTGGTCACCGGAGATATGCTCAATGGTGGGCAGGGATAACTCATCAGGCCTCACTGGCCTGGTGCTATGACACCAGGGTCATCTAGCTCCCTTCCTTCTCATCCTCACTCACCACACAACCTTCCAACTGCAGATTCCATTTCCTCCACCCATGACACACTGGAAAATTGAAAATATTCTGCCCCCTATAAAATGGCGGCACTAAATAAATTGGTATTCTTCAGGTATCAGGAGTCCCTGGGGGGTACAAATGGTGAACACACTCAGCTGCCAACTGAAAGGTTAGATCCAAGTCCACCCAGAGGTGCCTTGGAAGAAGGGCCTGGTAATCTACATCCAAAAAATCAGCCAATTCTACTCTGGAGGATAATGCTACCCCGACATGCACACGATTGCCAGGAGATGGAGTCAACTGGATGGCATCTGGTTTACTGGTGGAGAGCACAGACACCTGTGAGGCCCCTGAGTGTAAACAACTGACTGTAAAGACACTGCGACAACCTGCCAAGACAAGAATCAGGTCCTGGACTATGGAGACTCCACTGAAGCCCAGCTCCCCAAGACCTTTAGAAATGCATGCGTTGCATGAGTTTTAGGACCCCAAACCTTTCGAGATCCTTGGAATGGGTTACTCATAGGCTTGTTTTACTGCCTATGCCATTGGTGGCTAGAGCGCCACCTACCCACAGTGCCTAGCAGGGAAGAGAGGCTGGGTCAGTCCAGTGGGGCTTTCCACGGTCCGGAGGCTCGAAGAGCCAGAATCAGGGGTCCATCCCTTGCCTCTGGAGTTGATTTGAATTGTAGGACATTTGCCCTAAGACACGATTCTCTCTTGTCCCCGTGTCCACGATACTCAATGGAAGTCCTTGATCCCCAGAGCCTTTCCAATCTGACTGCTCAGTGAGGTCAGAGTATGCAACAAGTATCCATGGGAAGGTCTTTCCGCTTTATTGTTCTCTGAAGTAGAGCCCCCACCCCCACTCCATTGGTGGTATTGTCAGCTGCTGTGAGTCAGCACCCCCCCAACTCAGGATGACCCCATGCACGACGGAATGAAATGCTGCCCTGTCCTGCACCATCCCCATGATCAGTCTTGGGAAAGGCTATTGTGATCCACGAGGTTTTCAAAAGTAGATCGTCAGGCCTTTCTTCCTAGTCTGTCTTAGTCTGGAAACTCCCCTGAAACCTGTTCAGCATCATAGCAACATGTAGCCCTCCATGGACAGACAGGTGGTGGCTACACGTAAGGTGCACTGGCTGGGTTCCTGGGTCTCCAACATGGAAGAGGAGACTTCTACCACTGAAGCACCAATGCTCCGAACCCTGCTCCCTTAGGGAAGCCGTTAAGTCACAGCAGCCACAGGAGGCACCCAGGGTTTGCTGTTTACACAACAGACGGTGTCTAAGCACAGGTGAAAGTGGCCCTGGGAGTGGAAAGAAAGGAAAAGTCCAGGAATGCACATGTTCTGAAGATGAAAACGGCAATCTCTAGAGTGCAGATCTCAGGGGTGGGGGATCCACCTGCCCAGGAGGCAGCAATTCTACGCTGGATTCTGGTGGCGGGGAGGGCGGGTGACAGTGGCAGTCGGTGCTGGCCCAGCAGCAGTGAGCTGGCTCCTTTGCTTCTTTACACACACACACCAGGCCTTGTTCTGAAAAGAGTCTGAGAGCCCTAGAACCTACATATACCCACTTGCTTTCAATATGTCATATACCAGCTGCTTTTTTCTTTGAATCTCTGAATCCACATTTTCCACACTTGCTAACGAAAACTCAACTCGTTTTGTTTCTATAGAGGGAGCCAATTCTGGCGAAGCAAACGCATTCAGGAAGATTGGAGTATGCTACAGATCGCCTGTCACAGAGGGAGCACGTGGGATGGAGTCTGTAGACCTGGGTGGGAATCTTTGCCTCTGACTAGGGGCGTGGCCCTGGCAAGCCACTCTTCTTCTCTGAGCTGTGATTTGCTCATCTGCAAGATGAGGGACTGGAAATCAGTGATTTCTAAGTCACCTTCTAATTCCATAATGGATAGTAGAGAGCCTTGTCTTCAGTCAGAGAGGGCCTAGGTTCTGATCTTTGAGTCCATCAGCAGCTGTGTGACCTGGGAAAGCTACCCAGCCTCTCTGTTATGGACTGAAGTGTGTCCCCCCAAAAGTCTAACCCCTGTACCTGTGAATGGGACCTTGTTTGGGAACGGAGTCTTTCTTTCGTTATCAGTTAAATTAAACAAGGTCATACCAGATTAGGGGGGATCCTAGTCCTAATCTCTTCTGAGTGGTGTTTTATAAGAGGGGAGAACAGACCTAGAAACAGTCACACAGAGGGGAAGACACCACGTGAGGTTCTGTCTCCAAGTCAAGGAACACCAAGAAACGCCAAAGGCTACCAGAAACTGAAAGAGGCAAGAAAGGGTCTTGCCCTAGAGCTCACAGGGAGAGAGATCAGAGCTCTGCTGACACCCTGCATTCAGATTCCTGGCCTCCAGAACCGTGAGACCACAAATTTTTGTTCTTTAAAGCCACCCACCTTGTGGTATTTCATTATGGCAGCTTTAGGAAACGAAGACATTCCCTGAAACTCAGTTTCTTAAACTGTAAAATGAAGGTAGTAATAATCACGCCTCCAGAGCAGCAATGAGGCTTGGATGAAATAAATGTACGAATGGCATTTAGCAAAGAGCCCAACAAGTGTGAAGAAAAAATAGCAAAAGGTAAAAGAGCTGTGAGTCTATACTTCTGAGACTCATGTCAGCGTTGATGGGACAAAGCCTGCAATCAGGTAAAAAGTCAGGGAGAAATAGCAGCCCAGGAAATGACGTGGAATGGTCAGCGATGGAGGGATTCCCCTCGGCTCTGACCCTGACCCTTTCCATCTCTCAGCCCTGGCTTTCCAGCCTGGCGCTGGGGGGCCACCACTTCACTGACGGCTGCAAACATCTTTTTATAGCCCCATCAATGGCAGCGCCTGCGATTTTAGTGCGCATTATGGAGGTTAATGACACCAGGAGAAGGAGAAGGGTGCCGAGCAGCCAATTTTGCTTTCATCTCACTGAGAATGGTAAGCTATTAAGAGCAATCTGCGCTTAACAGCAAGACTCAGTGAACAAGCCGGGGCCATCTCTCCAGGTGCCCCCAGCTAAAGAATCCCCATGAAAACAACAGCATCAACTATGCCTGTGTTTAGAAAGGCTGCATTCTTTAATGAAGTGCTGTATCAACTATTTACTCTGGAATACTGATCTGACAGCTACACACACGCCCTGCTCTGTGTTCCAAAATAATAGGATTTATTGCCATTTCTCAGTTCTTTTTTTTTTTTAATCACTGATAATGCCATACTGACTGTATACAAAGGTGGAAACACATGCTTTTCCTGACATTAAGAAAAACATTTAACTGGAATATGTAAATAATATAATTTCTCAACAATGATAACACGTTAAGAGTATTTTGGGTAGTCTAATTTTAAATTCTCATGTGCATCCTCATGAGAACTTATAGATACTGAAAAAGGGGTATATTTTGATTTGTTTCAAAAAGTTCACCCATTTCTAAGTAAAATTTATTTCTTACTACTTTCCTTCCCCAGAGAAGCCCAATGCATGTATTTGAGTGTGTTATAAGCCTGGAACAATAAGCAACATCATGATAAACAGAGAAAAGACTGAATCTGTCGAGGAGTTCATTGTACTTGGATCCACAATCAATGCCCATGAAAGCAGCAGTCAAGAAGTCCAGGAACGTATTGCATTAGGCAAATCTGCTGCAAAAGACCTGTTTAAGGTGTTCAAAAGCACAGATGTCACCTTGAGGACTAAGGTGTGCCTGACCCAAGCCATGGTATTTTCAGTTGCCTCATATGCATGAAAAAGTTGGATAATGAATAAGGAAGACCAAAGAAGAACTGATACCTTTGAATTACGGTGTTGGGCAAAGAAATATTGAATATACCATGGACAGCCAGAAGAACAAACAAATCTGTCTTGGAATAAGTACAGCCAGAATGCTCCTTAAAAGGGAGGACAGCAAGACTTCATCTCAGGTATTGGACATGTTATCAGAAGGGACCAGTCCCTGGAGAAGGACATCATGCTTGGTAAAGTAGAAGGTCACTGAAGGAAAGGAAGACCCTCAACAAGATGGACTGATACAGTGGCTGCAACAGTGGGCTCAAACATAGCAAAAACTGTGAGGATAGCACAGGACTGAGCAGTGTTTCATTCCGTTGTACACAGGGTCACTATGAGTGAGAACCGATTCGATGGCACCTAACAACAACAGCGAGCCTTGATCTGTGTTTTACAGGGAGGAAAAACATTTCATCTTGGGTTAACCTGTAAGTCCCCATCGAAGGCCACGATGGGTCACTAAATCTGAAGGAAGAAAATGGCCAAATTAACAGACGAGCTGGTGACGAGGATGCTGGCAAGATGAGTGGCCATGAGTTAAGGAAGGGGCTTCTCAGATGGGCCACTCAGCTTGGCAGGGGAGGCCCCAAGGTCAGGAGCATAGGTCCTGAGTCAAAGTGACGAGGTTAAAATCCTGGCTGCCGAATTAACTGCTATGTGTCTTAGCAAGTTTCCTCACCTCCCTCTGCTTGAGTTCCCTCAACTCTAAAATGAGGATACTAATTGGACCTAACTCAGGAGGGAACGTTGAGAATCAAACAGTACCCAGGAAGCATTTCAGAGAGTGCCCATCACAATCTGACTCAATGCAGCTTATGATTACCTTTCTACGTGTTCCAGCCCATCACTTCCCTACACAGAGCATGTCAACAATGGCATCTGTTTCTCATACATCTAAACTCCTAAGACGCACAGCTAACGCCTTCTCGTTTATGACATTGCGTGAGGTGCCGCGTGAGACACAGACACTGAGTCCTCAGGAAATTCCTAGCACTTCAAGGAGCAGTAATGACAAACATACCACTCGGCACACACATTAATCAAACATAAACAGTAAAGATTCTAAGCGTTTACAATATTTACAAGTGAATGTGCTATCCCATAACAAATTTTTTCCTCATGTGCACTCTGGCCATCAAATACCACTCCCCACTACCTCTCCACTCCGAGCAGCACGATCAGCTGTGTTTTTACAGACAATGAACCCAAGAGCAAATGTACACACAGATAAATACTGAACACAAGGTGATTCCTCTTCCTGCCTCACACCTTACAATTTTGTCTGACTCCACCAGTCATCAGAACCACCATCCAGGTGGAAAGGTCTGGTAAGTAATCTGGTCCTCTCTGCCTCCACAGAGTGGCTGTGGAACTCACCCAACACGCCCACAGATGGAACTTTAGAAGTACACTCAGACATCACTGGGTAAACAGAGTTCAGAGGTCTTGGCTCTGAGGTGGAGACTGGGGTCGGCCAAGGTGGAGTTGAGGACAGTTGCTTTCCATTGTTCGATTTCTAAATCACAAAGGTAAACTTTGATGAAAATAGACATGTATATCATTTATTTTTTTTAATACTAAAAAGAGAAAAAATTAAAGAGGAAATGGCAAAAACTTTGGCACCAAGCAGCCTTGGCATGGGCCTGAAACCACTGAAGGGCGGAAGGTTTCTGAGGAGAACAGGGCAGCCGGAAAGCAAGGCCAGGCGGCCGGATGTGGCTCTCGAGTGCGCTTGGCTTGCCTGGCAGAGACTGTCTGCCTGGAGCTGGGGCTGGCTGCTCCCTCTGCACGGCCCCTCATTCCCCGTGACCCTGCTGCCTCACTCACGGATGATTCCTGCTTGGCCAGTAAGGGCATCTGTATTTGCTGTCCTCTGTGGACTGCAAAGGGGGCTGATGGCAGACTCTGAAAGAAGAAAATTTAGAGGGTAGGAAGAGAGAGGAAACCCTGGTGGCACAGTGGTTAAGTGCTACAGCTGCCAACCAAAGGGACAGCAGTTCGAATCCACCAGGCGCTCCTTGGAAACTCTGTGGGGGAGTTCTACTCTGTCCTATAAGGTTGCTATAGTTGGAATTGACTCAATGGCACTGGGTATTTTTTTTTTTAGGAGAGAGAAAGATTAGCAAAAATAATCTTTCAGTATTTATCTGAGAAAAAATGGTCAGAAACTAGGAGGAAAACCAAAGAGAAAAGCAGCAGAGAAAGTTCTGGAAGGAGGCAGTGGTCATCTGGTCAAATACTGAGGGGGTTAAGTGGGATGTGGCCTGGTGAGTATCCTGGTAAAAGCAAAGCAATTTCAGTGGTGACCACATGAGCACAGACACCTGCCTGCAGCGGATCCAGTGGGGAGTGAGAGTGCGAACCAGAGTATAAAATATTCTTTCCAAGGTTTGGGTTGTGAGGGAAAGGAGTTAAGATAGGCGGTGGCAGCAAGAGAAGATCAATAGCTGAAGCAAGAATTTTAAAGGCAGAAACAGAACTGAGGAAGAGAATTGAGGGTGGTGTTATGGATTGAACTGTGTCCCCCCCAAAATGTGTGTCAACTTGGCTAGGCTATGATTCCCAGTACTGTGTGATTGTCCACCATCTTGTCATCTGATGTGATTTTCCTATGTGTTGTAAATCCTCCCTCTATGATGTTAATGAGGCAAGATTAGAGGTAGTTATGTTAATGAGGCGGGCTCAATCTACAAGATTAGGATGTATTTTAAATCAATCTCTTTTGAGATGTAAAAGAAGCAGCAGAGAGACAAGGGGACCTTTTATCACCAAGAATGAAGAGCCAGGAAGGGAGCATGTGCTTTGGACCTGAGATCACTGCACTGAGACCCTCCTAGACCAGAGGAAAACTGATGACAAGGAACTTCCCCCAGAACTGAAAGAAAGAGTTTTCCCCTACAGCTGGCACCCTGAATTTGAATTTCTAGCCTCCTGGACTGTGAGAGAATAAACTTCCCTTTGTTAAAGCCATCCACTTGTGGTATTTCCGTTATAGCAGCACTAGATAACTAACACAGGTGGAGTGTGGGCTGCAGGAAAGGAGATGGCGGTAAGGAGGGGTCCGCACTCCTTGGGTGAGAAGGGTTCTACTCCAGGAAGCAGGAGGCAAGGTCTTCTGTGAGAGGGGTTGTGGAGAAGGGTCTGCCCTTGGGTTTGGAGCAGCCTCTGAAGAGGATGGGAGGGTGAGCACCAAGATCCCCCTCGAGTTTGAGAAGTCACCATGGGTAGGTCACTTCTCACCCCCGTTTCTTCACCTGTAAACTAGAAATAATGCTACATGCCAAGTGTTTAAATGCTTTCTTTTTCAATCCATTTTATAAGGTTTGCAAACGTTAGATTTAAAAAACAGAAAGATTATGAAGAAACCCCATGAAAATAAACAAAAAAGCAAAGCACTCCATAGCCAGAAAACCGAAAGTGCTTAGATAGGCAGCTTTGCACTTTTCATATGCAACTCTCCTACCTCTAACACTTTACTAAGTTCAGAGTATTAACACACCTTCCACCAGTGTTTCAGATGGCATATGAATTGCATAGCATTTTAGCTAGTCATAGAGGGGAGATGCAGCTTAGTGGTTGTGGGCATGAACTCTGGAGGCACACTGCTGGGTTCAAATCCTAGCTCTGCCACTTACTAGCTGTATGACCTTGGAAAGTCATTTAACATATCTGGGCCTCAGTTTTCTTGTTTTTAAAATGGAGATAAAAACGCTATCTACCTCATAAAGTTGTTCTAAGACTTAAATGATTATGTGTGTGTACATATTTACATATGTAGTAGGTAAATTCTAAAGAGGTTCCCCCAGATGCCTGTTCCTTGCTGACTCGATCAAACACTAATCTAGGCACTACTGTGAAGGGACTTTGCAGACGTAATTAAGGTCACTAATAAGCTAACCCACCATTTGTCTGTCAGTGTGTCACACTGTGGTGGCCTGCATGTTGCTGTAATGCTAGAAGCTGTACCACCAGTATTTCAAATACTGTACCCACGGTGGACAGGTTTCAGTGGAGCTTCCAGACTAAGACACACTAGGAAGAAGGACCTGCTAATCTACTTCCAAAAAAAAAAAATTAGCCAGTGAAAACCTTATGGGTAGCAGAGAAATATTGTCTTAATAGTCCTGGGAGATGAATAAGGAAGACAGAAAAAGAACTGGTGCATTTTGGATTATGGTGTTGGCCAAGAATATTGAATATTTTACCAGAAGAACAGAAACCCTGGTGGCACAGTGGTTAAGAGCTATGGCTTCTAACAAAAGGCTGACAGTTTGAATCTACCAGGTGCTCCCTGGAAACTCTATGGGGCAGTTCTACTCTGTCCTACAGGGTCTCTGTGGGTCTGAATTGACTCGACGGCAACAGGTACCAGAAGAACAAACAATCTGTTTTGGAAGAATTACAGTCAGAATGGTCCTTAGCAGCAAGGATGGTGAGACTTCATTTCATTTACTCTGGACACATATATTATCAGGAGGGACCAGGCCCTGGGGACGGACATAATGCCAGGTAAAGTCAGAGAAAAAGAGGAAGACCCTCAATGAGACAGATTGACACAGTGGCTTCAACAATGGGCTGAAACACAGCAACGACTGTGAGGATAGCATAGGACCGGGCAGTGTTTCATTCTGTTGTACATAGGGTTGCTATGAGTGAACTGACTTGACAGCACCTAACAACAACAATCAGCTTACCTTAAGAGAGGAAACTTTCCTGGGTTATCCAGGTGGGCTCAATGTAATAAAGAGTCTCTAGAAGCGGAACGGGATGCCAGAGGAGATGCGTGAGAAATATTGTGTCAGGGAGAGAAGAGTCAGAGAGATTCGAAGTGTGAGAAAGACTCAATCCACTGTGACTGGCAGTGATGGAGGCCATGAGCCAAGGAACGCAGGGGCCTCTACAAGTTGACAATGACCCTTGGCCCACAGTCAGCAAGAAAACAGAAAACCTAGTACTACAACGTATGAAGTTGAAATCTGCTTACAACCTGAATGATCTTGGAAATGGATTCCCATCTCGAGCCTCCAGAAAGAATTATAGCCCAGTGGACACCCTGATTTTGACTCTAACTAAACAAGAACCAGCTGAGCCACACTGCACCTGAACTTCTGACCCACAGATACTGTGAGTTAATGTCTTAGTTACCTAGTGCTGCTATAACAGAAGTACCACAAGCAGGGTGGCTTTAACAAACAGAAACTTATTCTCTCACAATCTAGAAAGGTAGAAGTCTGAATTCACGGTACCAGCTCCAGGGAAAGGCTTACTCCCTCTGTTGGTTCTGGGGGAAGGTCCTTGTCATCAATCTTCCCTTGGGTCTAGGTGATTCTTAGCATAGGAACCCCGAGTCCAAATGATACATTCTGCTCCTGGCTCTTCTTTCTTGGCAGTATGTGGTCCCTCTCTCTCTCTCTGTTTGCTTCTCTCTTTTATAGCTCAAAAGAGAGACACAATGCAATCCTGTAGACTGTATCCTGCCTCCGTAACATAACAGCCTCTAATCCTTCCTCATTACATCACAGAGGTTAGGATTTACAACATATAGATTATTACGTCAGATCACAAAATGGAGGACAACCACACAGTACTAGGAATCACGGCCTAACCAAGTTGACACATATTTTGAGGGGCCACAATTCAATCCATAACAGGTAATAAATCTGTGTTACTTTGAGTCGTGAAGGTTGTGGTAATTTGTCACAGCAGCAATAGAAAGCTAACACAGCACATACAAGCTTTTGTGTATATACTGGCCGAGAGCCTTCGGGACTTTGTACCCCTTTGAAGAGCAGGAAGGGCTGGGAAACCTGTCAGATTTTATCCATATCCTTTCTTGTTGAAAAGTATCCCCCAAATATGAAAAGGACAAAGAACCAAAACAGGAACTCCTGCTGGTTACCCCAGTGGGCCCCAAATTTCTCTTTGTTACAAGAATAGCATTACGACCACTCGTCTTAGGAGCTCAATGAATGGCAGCCATGTTGTCAATGAATGCTGCTGTGTGAACGCCCGAGTGCCGGACATCCAGGTCTTAGCCTTACACTCATTCCAGCCTAGAACATAGAGGCCTTTGTCCTAAGGAGTCGGTTGACACCCCCACAAAAAAAGTCACATTATTTCAATTTTGCATATTTTTACAAAAGCATCTGAAGCAACACATTCTCAGAAAAATTTAGAAATCATACAAAGTATTGAAATTATTTTTTACAGGGGGAGAAACTTGATAAGCAGACTTGGAGGAAGGAATAATAAAGGAACAAAAGGAAAGGACACAGGAAATTCAAAAGGAGTCCAGCCAACACGGAGTACTGTTTCTACAAGAAAAATTACTTAGAAGTCTCAAATGCCAGAACTGGTTAGAAAAAAATCTGAATTTTCCTTATTTACCTCCTTTTCACCATTAGCTGTCCTATGTCTAGGATTACTACACAAGCAGAAGAAACTGTAAACGAAACCCAATCTTTCCAATCACACTAAATAACGAACTCGGTAATGAGCCCACCGTAATGGGGCTCTTCTTCCTGGAAATTGCAATTTACTTTATTTCTCTCACCCAAGAACATCTGCTGTGGCTCTGAAAGGTTGCTAAGGAAAGGTTTTAAAAAGGTGATACAAAGCAAGCAAAATCTCTATTCTAGTCTTCACTGAAAGCATATCACATTTAAAATTTAAAGTTTAAATTATGAAAGCCATTTAAGGCTCTGACCATTCTTCATCTTCACTAAAAGGTTGTTTCACTGCCTAGATCATGTTCACTCTTGGGTGATGGGGAGTTAGTAACTGCAGTCCCTGGGCATTGCTGACCCCACATTCACACCATCAGTGTCACTGGCTGAACTGTGTCCCCCAAAAATATATGTTGAAGTCCTAATCCTGGTACCTGTGAATGTCACCTCACTTGGAAATAGGGTCTTTGAAGAGGTTATCAGTTAATATAGTGTCATGCTGGAGTAGGGTGGGCCCTCTAACAATATGACTGGTGTCCTTATGAAAAGAAGAGAAGAGACACAGACAGACAAAGAGGGAAGACGGCCATGTGACAATGGAGACAGAAGCTAGGATGATGTATCCACAAGCCAAGGAACATCTGGGGCCACCAGAAGCTGGGAAAGACAAGGAAGGATCTTCCCCTAGAGCCTTCGGAGAGAGCATGGTCCTACTGACACCTTGGCTTTGGACTTCTAACTTCCAGAACTGTGAGAGAAGACATTTCTGTTGCTTTAAGCCACAGAGTTTGTGATAATTTGTCATGACAGCTAGGAAACCAACAGAAGCAGCAAATCATGTCAGCCTTCGAAAGACGCCTGGTTCCATTTACTTCCTATCACCCCTATCACCGGTCCCAGGTCAAGTCCATCTCAGGTCTCGACTGGAATCTCACACGAGCCTCTGCATTTCCTACCTCCTCTCTTGTTCCCCTATGTCCTACTCTGCATACAGCAGCTACAGTAATCCCTTGTCACCATGGGTCGAGTATCATACTTAGAACGAAGTCTAACATCCTCTCCATGGTCCACAAGGCCCTATGTGATGTGGTCCCCAGCTACCTCTCTGGCCTCATGTTCTACCACTCTTCCCCTTGCTCACTGCATTCCAGTCACACTGACCTTCTCACGGTTCCTCAAATATGCCACGTTCCTCCCTACCTCAGGGCCTTAGCACTTGCTGTTTCCTCTTCCTGGATTGCTCTTCCCTCAGATATTCAGAAGTCTCAAACCCTCCCTTCTTTCTTTCTTTCTGCTGAGCATCACCTCTTCCAAGATGCCTTCTTGACTGCTCCATCTACAACAGCCTAATCTCCCCAAGTCATGGTCTATCTCCTCACCCTTTTCAATCTTTCTTCTGACAGTTACAATGGTCTGATATTATGTCACCCATGTATGGTGAACTGGCTTATCTTCTGTTACCCTACTAGAATATAACTTTTCCTGAAAGCAGGGACTTTGTCTTGTTCGTTGTTAAATTCTTGAGTGCCTAGAATAATGTCTGGTCCTCAATAAATATTTGTGGAATGAACGAATGAAAACATCTGCTGGTCTCTTAAGATCTAAGATCTAAGAGTTACAAAATCCAAACAAATCCCGACTTCATCAGATGAAATGCTTCAGACCATCATTAAAAGCTTGTATGCTTAGGACGATCCAAGTAGCAACAAACACTATACGGTGTGATACGGCACACCACCTAATGCAGCCCTCATTCCGTTGTCCTGCCTTGTAACGAAGTCTTTGGGGGAACTTTCCAGAAGGCGGCAGTATCAGACCCACAGCAGGGTCCATACACCGAAAGAGCCCGCAGATCCCCAGTGGAAGTTTAGACACGAGTTCGATGAGCTGCAGAGGACAAACGGGATTCAAACTAGGCAGGCTGTCAACATTTTCTGGGGTTTTGTTTTTTTTTTTTAGTTTTCAGAACTGAATATATCATCTAACCACAAGTAAAAAGAGTGTGAAATACGTTCTGCTTTCCCAAAGCTATTAAGAACCCATATGAATCAAATTAATGTCAAGCGTAGAGGCCAAAATCTGCTCAGCTACCCCTGTATGACAGCCATTGGATTCAATGCAAGGTAAACACAGATAAAAGCTAGGGTGGCTTCGTCTGTTAGTAAGTCCCCATGTGTAAATTAACAGATGTTTTTGCACTAGGCTTTGGCCATGCTGCCACCTTTATCTGTACTCGCTAGTTCTTATTTTACCTTCTGTGTGTGCAAAAGGAACAAAGTAGGACAACAGGGACTATGACTCAAGCTCTAACATCTGCTTCAGTACGATTTTTTTTTTCCTCCCCGCTCAATGGGACAGATATTTGCTAAGAGATTCCAGAGATAAAGTGCCTTAAAGACCTTCTATAAATAAAAAAAAAAATCTATGCAATGATGATATCTCTAATTGTACTTATTTTCTGCACCAAATCCCTCAAGTCACTCAGATTTGGACTTGACCCAAAATACTGGCTGGAAGATGCACAGTGACTTTCTGCCCAAGCCAAACTGGTCTATCTGTTCAATATTCTCCCCACCAATTTACACTTTCCCACCTCTGTTCATAATTTGTCCTTCCTAGACCTCCTCAACCACAAATATCTTCTGTCAAGATTATGCCCACTGCAGGGGCTATACTTGACCTCTAACTATCCAAGTCCATACCTGTCTCTCACTTCTCTGAACTCTTTATTGGTAATAAGACTTTAATTCACGTGCATAAGGTTCCAGGATGCCGCAAACAGTTAGGCACTTGGCTGCTAACCAAAAGGCTGGCAGTTTGAGTTTACTCAGAGATGCCTCGGAAAAAAGGCCTGGTGATCTATGTCCAAAAAAACCAGCCATTGAAAACCCTGTGGAG